>NW_024070204.1:11802607-12260818 GCF_014754425.2 Oryx dammah
TCTCACCGCATCTCATTCCAGTCACCTCTAACTACCCCCTCCCTCTTCTCTTCTCCATGTAACCCAGTGAACCTCTCTGGGTGCCCCTCAATGTGGAGAAACCTTTCATCTTTAGCCTAGATACTATATCATTGGTGCTGTATAGATGGAGAAGTCTAGAGACCACTGTAAAAATAAAACCGAAAACCAGAAGCAGGAGGCTTAAGTCCAAAGCTTGAGAACATCAGAGAACTCCTGAATTCAGGGAACATTAAGCAATAGGAGCTCATCAAATGCCTCCAAACCTACACTGAAACAAAGCTCCACCCAAGGGCCAACAAGTTCCAGAGCAAGACATATCACACAAATTCTCCAGCAACACAGGAACACACCCCTGAGCCTCAATATACAGGCAGTTCAAAGTTACTCCAAAACTTTAGACGTCTCATAACCCATTACTGGTCACTCCACTGCACTCCAGAGAGAAGAAACCCAGCTCCACCCACCAGACCTCCAACACAAGCTTCCCTAACCAGGAAACCTGGACAAGCCACTGATACAACCCCACCCACAGTGAGGAAGCTCCACAATAAAGAGAACTCCACAAATTACCAGAATATAAAAAGGCCATTCCAAACGCAGCAATATAACCAAGATGAAGAGACAGAGGAATACCCAACAGGTAAAGGAGCAGGAGAAATGCCCACCAAACCAGACAAAAGAGGAAGAGATAGGGAATCTACCTGAGAAAGAATTCCGAATATTGATAGTGAAAATGATCCAAAATCTTGAAGTCAAAATGGAAACACAGATAAATACCCTAGAGACAAGGATTGAGAAGATGCAAGAAAGGTTCAACAAGGACCTAGAAGAAATAAAAAAGAGTCAATATACAATGAATAATGCAATAAATGAGATCAGAAAAACTCTGGAGGCAACAAATAATAGAATAACGGAGGCAGAAGATAGGATTAGTGAAATAGAAGACAGAATGGTAGAAATAAATGAATCAGAGAGGAAAAAAGAAAAACAAATTAAAAGAAATGAGGACAATCTCAGAGACCTCCAGGACAATATGAAACGCTCCAACATTCGAATTATAGGAGTCCCAGAAGAAGAAGACGAAAGACCATGAGAAAATCCTTGAGGAGATAATAGTTGAAAACTTCCCTAAAATGGGGAAGGAAATAATCACCCAAGTCCAAGAAACCCAGAGAGTCCCAAATAGGATAAACCCAAGGCGAAACACCCCAAGACACATATTAATCAAATTAACAAAGATCAAACACAAAGAACAACTATTAAAAGCAGCAAGGGAAAAACAACAAATAACACACAAGGGGATTCCCATAAGGATAACAGCTGATCTCTCAATAGAAACTCTTCAGGCCAGGAGGGAATGGCAAGACATACTTAAAGTGATGAAAGAAAATAACCTACAGCCCAGATTACTGTACCCAGCAAGGATCTCATTCAAATATGAAGGAGAAATCAAAAGCTTTACAGACAAGCAAAAGCTGAGAGAATTCAGCACCACCAAACCAGCTCTCCAACAAATTCTAAAGGATATTCTCTAGACAGGAAACACAAAAAGGGAGTATAAACCCGAACCCAAAATAATAAAACAAATGGCAACGGGATCATACTTATCAATAATCACCTTAAACGTAAATGGATTGAATGCCCCAACCAAAAGGCAAAGACTGGCTGATTGGATACAAAAACAAGAACCCTCTATATGCTGCTTACAAGAGACCCACCTCAAAACAAGGGACACATACAGACTGAAAGTGAAGGGTTGGAAAAAGATATTCCATGCAAATAGAGACCAAAAGAAAGCAGGAGTGGCAATACTCATATCCGATAAAATAGACTTTAAAACAAAGGCTGTGAAAAGAGACAAAGAAGGCCACTACATAATGATCAAAGGATCAATCCAAGAAGAAGATATAACAATTATAAATATATATGCACCCAATATAGGAGCACCGCAATATGTAGGACAAATGCTAACAAGTATGAAAGGTGAAATTAACAACAACACAATAATAGTGGGAGACTTTAATACCCCACTCACACATATGGACAGATCAACTAAACAGAAAATTAACAAAGAAACGCAAACTTTAAATGATACATTAGACCAGTTAGACCTAATTGATATCTATAGGACATTTCACCCCAAAACAATGAATTTCACCTTTTTCTCAAGTGCTCATGGAACCTTCTCCAGGATAGATCACATCCTGGGCCATAAATATAACCTTGATAAATTCAAAAAAATCGAAATCATTCCAAGCATCTTTTCTGACCATAATGCACTAAGATTAGATCTCAATTACAGGAGGAAACCTATTAAAAATTCCAACATATGGAGGCTGAACAACACGCTTCTGAATAACCAACAAATCACAGAAGAAATCAAAAAAGAAATCAAAATATGCATAGAAACTAATGAAAATGAAAACACAACAACCCAAAACCTGTGGGACACTATAAAAGCAGTGCTAAGAGGAAAGTTCATAGCAATACAGGCATACCTCAAGAAACAAGAAAAAAGTCAAATAAATAACCTAACTCTACACCTAAAGCAACTAGAAAAGGAAGAATTAGAGAACCCCAGAGTTAGCAGAAGGAAAGAAATCTTAAAAATTAGGGCAGAAATAAATGCAAAAGAAACAAAAGAGACCATAGCAAAAATCAACAAAGCCAAAAGCTGGTTCTTTGAAAGGATAAATAAAATTGACAGACCATTAGCCAGACTCATCAAGAAGCAAAGAGAGAAAAATCAAATCAATAAAATTAGAAATGAAAATGGAGAGATCACAACAGACAACACAGAAATACAAAGGATCATAAGAGACTACTATCAGCAATTATATGCCAATAAAATGGACAACCTGGAAGAAATGGACAAATTCTTAGAAAAATACAATTTTCCAAAACTAAACCAGGAAGAAATAGACAATCTTAACAGACCCATCACAAGCACGGAAATTGAAACTGTAATCAGAAATCTTCCAGCAAACAAAAGCCCAGGTCCAGACGGCTTCACAGCTGAATTCTACCAAAAATTTCGAGAAGAGTTAACACCTATCCTACTCAAACTCTTCCAGAAAATTGCAGAGGAAGGGAAACTTCCAAACTCATTCTATGAGGCCACCATCACCCTAATACCAAAACCTGACAAAGATACTACAAAAAAGGAAAACTACAGGCCAATATCACTGATGAACATAGATGCAAAAATCCTCAACAAAATTCTAGCAATCAGAATCCAACAACACATTAAAAAGATCATACACCATGACCAAGTGGGCTTTATCCCAGGGATGCAAGGATTCTTCAACATCCGCAAATCAATCTATGTAATTCACCACATTAACAAATTGAAAAATAAAAACCATATGATTATCTCAATAGATGCAGAGAAGGCCTTTGACAAAATTCAACATCCATTTATGATAAAAACTCTCCAGAAAGCAGGAATAGAAGGAACATACCTCAACATAATAAAAGCTATATATGACAAACCCACAGCAAACATTATCCTCAATGGTGAAAAATTGAAAGCATTTCCCCTAAAGTCAGGAACAAGACAAGGGTGCCCACTTTCACCACTACTATTCAACATAGTTCTGGAAGTTTTAGCCACAGCAATCAGAGCAGAAAAAGAAATAAAAGGAATCCAAATTGGAAAAGAAGAAGTAAAACTCTCACTGTTTGCAGATGACATGATCCTCTACATAGAAAACACTAAAGACTCTACCAGAAAATTACTAGAGCTAATTAATGAATATAGTAAAGTTGCAGGATATAAAATCAACACACAGAAATCCCTTGCATTCGTATACACTAATAATGAGAAAGTAGAAGAAGAAATTAAGAAAACAATTCCATTCACCATTGCAACAAAAAGAATAAAATACTTAGGAATATATCTACCTAAAGAAACTAAAGACCTATATACAGAAAACTTTAAAACACTGATGAAAGAAATCAAAGAGGACACTAATAGATGGAGAAATATACCATGCTCATGGATTGGAAGAATCAATATAGTGAAAATGAGTATATTACCCAAAGCAATCTACAAATTCAATGCAATCCCTATCAAGATACCGGCGATATTTTTCACAGAACTAGAACAAATAATTTCAAGATTTGTATGGAAATACAAAAAACCACGAATAGCCAAAGCAATCTTGAGAAAGAAGGATGGAACTGGAGGAATCAATTTGCCTGACTTCAGGCTCTACTACAAAGCCACAGTCATCAAGACAGTATGGTATTGGCACAAAGACAGACATATAGATCAATGGAACAAAATAGAAAGCCCAGAGATAAATCCACATACATATGGACACCTTATCTTTGACAAAGGAGGCAAGAATATACAATGGAGTAAAGACAATCTCTTTAACAAGTGGTGCTGGGAAAACTGGTCAACCACTTGTAAAAGAATGAAGCTAGATCACTTTCTAACACCACACACAAAGATAAACTCAAAATGGATTAAAGACCTAAATGTAAGACCAGAAACTATAAAACTCTTAGAGGAGAACATAGGCAAAACACTCTCTGACATAAACCACAGCAGGATCCTCTATGATCCACCTCCCAGAATTCTGGAAATAAAAGCAAAAATAAACAAATGGGATCTAATTAAAATTAAAAGCTTCTGCACAACAAAGGAAAACATAAGCAAAGTGAAAAGACAGCCTTCCGAATGGGAGAAAATAATAGCAAATGAAGCAACTGACAAACAACTAATCTCAAAAATATACAAGCAACTCCTGCAGCTCAATTCCAGAAAAATAAACGACCCAATAAAAAAATGGGCCAAAGAACTAAATAGACATTTCTCCAAAGAAGACATACGGATGGCTAACAAACACATGAAAAGATGCTCAACATCACTCATTATAAGAGAAATGCAAATCAAAACCACAATGAGGTACCACTTCACACCAGTCAGAATGTCTGCGATCCAAAAATCTGCAAGCAATAAATGCTGGAGAGGGTGTGGAGAGAAGGGAACCCTCCTACACTGTTGGTGGGAGTGCAAACTAGTACAGCCACTATGGAGAACAGTGTGGAGATTCCTTAAAAAATTGCAAATAGAAATGCCTTATGACCCAGCAATCCCACTGTTGGGCATACACACAGAGGAAACCAGAATTGAAAGAAACACATGTACCCCAATGTTCATCGCAGCACTGTTTATAATAGCTAGGACATGGAAACAACCTAGATGTCCATCAGTAGATGAATGGATAAGAAAGCTGTGGTACATATACACAATGGAGTATTACTCAGCCATTAAAAAGAATACATTTGAATCAGTTCTGATGAGATGGATGAAACTGGAGCCGATTATACAGAGTGAAGTGAGCCAGAAAGAAAAACACCAATACAGTATACTAACACATATATATGGAATTTAGGAAGATGGCAATGATGACCCTGTATGCAGGACAGCAAAAGAGACACAGATGTGTATAGCGGACTTTTGGACTCAGAGGGAGAGGGAGAGGGTGTGATGATTTGGGAGAATGGCATTGAAACATGTATAATAACATGTAAGAATCGAAAAAAAAAATAAAATAAAATAAAATAAAATTAAAAAAAAAAAAAAAAGAAAGTGAACAGAAACACTATTTCTGGGTAAGAATTTAAATCTGTGGTGGTTAGTGTTACTGATAGTGAGAAATCTGGGCTGGGTCATCTTCTGTTCTCTTAAGCTGACATTTAGTTGTCTAGAAAGTGAGGATCTCACCATAATTGTTATAGACATTGACAATCTGCATGTAAACTGTCTGCCTTGTCATTAATTCCATTTTCAACTTGGGTATTCAACTTAAGTTCTTTCGTACTGTCTAACTTTACATCTTACTAAATCTTCCATCACAATTCCAGTAATTTTTCCTACTGCTGGTGCTGTTTTTGGAATATGATTTTACCCACCAAGCTAAATTGAGTATCTGTCTAAAACAGAAGTGTAAGAAACGTTATTAATAATTTGTCACCATTGAGGAGAGTGGTTCTGAAGAAGGTTTCGGGATACCCAAGACTTATTCTCTTTCAGTATTATCATAAAAAATAATAATTTTGAAGGAAATATTTCCAAAACATATTCAACAATTGCATATTTTCTTTCAAAAGGATCCAAACATACATTTTTCCTGATGAAACAGCGTTACTATGATTAGTTTCCATTTATATAAAAAAACACTGACTTGCTTTTTAAAAATCTGTTCATTGTTATATTTTGTTGAGTTCATTTGCTTCTTATGAAATACACTCCCCAGAAAAAAATTTAATTGCTACTTTTTATTAGCTGTAACTGATAAAATATAAAACTATGATCATAAGATGTCTGGGTTTCCCTTCTAGCTCAGTTGGTAAACAGTCTGACTGCAATGTAGGAGACCTGGGTGCGATCCTTGGCTTAGGAAGATCCCCTTGCAGAAGTAAATGGCAACGCACTCTGATATTCTTGCCTAGAGAATCCCATGGACAGAGGAGCCTGGCAGGCTATAGGCTATGGGGTCGCAAGAGTCAGACACGAATAAGCGACTAAGTGCGCGTGTGTGCACATAAGATTTCTATATATATTGAGTCAACAAATGGGAAATAAAAATCATTTATTATAAAGTGAAATTCAAACACTATAGCATAGAGCCTTTGTGGTTGTTTTCTACTGATCAGTATTTTTGTTTGCTTCAGATATTTTTTTTCTTTTGTCAATTAATCTTGCCCCCAAAGTAGGACAATTTCTATGCTGAAGTAGATGGAAAGGTAAATGAAATAAAATATATTTTTCATAAATCTAGACCACCATTTATTTAAGTTACACCATTATTTTATCACCCTCTAAAAAAGAAAAGCACTTTTAATTAAGCTTTTCTTATCACTTAAATTATTTCATTATAAATTCAATAGATGATCACTTAAAAACTTATTTACACATGTATTTTATCTTCATAATTTAAAAAAGGAAGAAAATATAATTGAAACAAGTTGATTATGATACTCCTCAAACTTCTTGAGCAACTTCATTTTCGTGTGAATTTATTTCCATTCATTCTGGCCTTCACCATGGGGTATAATTTTCTTCAACCTGATTATGTAGTTGCAACATTTTCCCTCCAGTAATTTTCATCAGTCACTTTATCAGTTTTCACTCATTAGCCAACTAAAATTCAGCTATAAAATCTGAAAAGATGTAGTACCATGCTTATTTTTCTGGCTTAATTGGGAGAAAATAACACCTCTGTGTGACCAGACTTCACTGTGGCTTCTCTGTAAAACTTACAAATTTTCTTCTGATATATAACTCCTGTATCCTTTACAGGGTCATAAAACAAAAGTTAACACAGACACACACACACACACACACACATACACACACACTTCTAAACAGAAGCTTTTTCCCTGGAATCTGAGGTAAAATGTTAGAATATATCAGAGTTTAAAGATTATAGTAAAAGGAATTTTTTTTTTAATTTTATTATTAATGCTTCTGAGTGCATGCCCATATGCCTGAGCCCCGAGGGTCTGCTAGAGCCACTTTGTCTCAGTTGATTTACTGGATTTGCTCTTTGCCTCCATGAGCAAAAATACTTCCTGCCAGTACAAAACAATATCCAGTTACTATGCTTCCTAGAGAACTCTCTCCATACCAAGATGGCCTTTTAGGGTCTCAAAAATCCCTGCCAGCTTACTTTTATCTTCACTCTAATATCATCTCAAGTGGCCTCTGCAATAGCCATTGTGTGTTCAGCACAGTACCTGTCTGTTTCCATTATAAAAATGCTCAGAGCAATTTCCTCGGCAAAAAAAAACGGTCTCAAGGACCCTTCTTGCACATTGACCCATCTTGAACACATTTTATTTCTGTCCTCACTTTGTCTGTCAGTGCAGGAGAAGCAGGAGATGCAGGTTTGATCCCTGAGTCAGGAAGATCCCCTGGAGAAGAAAACGGCAACTCACTCCAGTATTCTTGCCTGGAAAATTCCATGAACAGAGGAGCCTGGCAACCTACCGTCCACAGGATGGCAAAGAGCTGGACACGACTGAGCATGCGTGCATGCATCACTTTGCTAATGTCACCTAACATGTCTCTAAAACACAGTTTTCTCTCTGCTATTTTCAGAAGGTGAAAGAAGTTCAGTTTATCTCAGAATATGGTGCCTTGCAAGCATTGTAGTCAGAATTCACCTGCCAATAGACCCTGATGTTGGGAAAGACTGAGGGCAGGAGGAGAAGGGAGCAATAGAGCATGAGATGGTTGGATGGCATCACTGACTCAATGGACATGAGTTTGAGCAAACTCAGAGAGATAGTGGAGAATGGGGAAGCCTGGTGTGCTACAGCCCATGGGGTCACAAAGAGTCAGGCATGACTGAGCAACTATTCAGCAACCAAAAAAGCAACCAAAAATGCAAGTGTGCTAGACCCACCCTAGCTAATATTTTGAGTAAGACTCTAGCTGTGCATCCAACAGCTCTTGGAATTGATGCTTTTGGTGGCTTTGAGCCAAGTCAAGGCAGACAGAACATTCTTTTTCTAGCTGCAGCGGGTGTAATTTTGGCAAAGAACGTCAGTAACAGTCCTTCCTGTCAACAGGTCTGCCCTCTCTCAGAAGAGAACTAATACACCAGAATGAACTAAAGATGGAGGATAATTTGATAGTGTCTGTGGGGAAAAGAAACCCAGAGTTTAATAGACAGTATTATAAATATTATAATAGAGTTATTAGTGAGAACAGACTGAAAACCAGCTGGATTGTAGCAGTCAAAAATGCTATAGCCTCGGGCTTGAATATGAGAGTGCACAGCTGAAGAAACTTTGCATCGAATGTTCCATTCTGTAGAACCGAAGAAGCTGGAGAAAAAGAACAGTGTATTTTGCTAATGACTCCAGGGAGAAGGGCGTATCATTATTCAGAAGGGCTTATCCATTCTTTGCTTCTGAGAGACATTGGTGATGATATCTGAGTGACTCTTGACAAGTGCATCTCTAAAATATTAGGAACCGTGGGGCATGTCTCTCAAGGGGAAAAAAGAACTTGAGAAATGTTAACAGTATTTTCTTAGATAGAAAAATCCCCCAGGTCTCTCAGAGCAAGGCTGTGAGAGAATATGTGAAAGAAAAGGCGGCATGATGATTTTGCACATATATTAGACTCACCAGCTTATATACACAGGTGTGGTCGTTAAAGACTCATGGTATTAACATATCAACTGCTCTCTCATACGCCTGAAGAAAATTCTGCAGGAAAATTGTAGAAACCAAGTGCTATTCAAAGCTACGCTTGCACTATAGGTTACTAAACAACTTCAGACAAATTGTCTACCTTCATCCCTCTTAAATCTTTTAGGGGTAATGGGCATCCACATTAACTCCAGACCTTAAAAACAAGCGGGACAGAAAAGTCAGTTGGCAACTTCAGGGTTGAAAAAGTGAAAGTTGCTCAGTCCTGTCCAACTCTTTGTGACCTCATGGACTGTACAGTCCATGGAATTCTCCAGGCCAGAATACTGGAGTGGGTAGCCTATCCCTTCTGCAGGGGATCTTCCCCAACCCAGGGATCGAACCCAGGTCTCCCACATTGCGGGCAGATTCTTTACCAGCTGAGCCATAAGGGGACCCCAAGAATGCTGGAGTGGATAGCCTTTCCCTTCTCTAGCAGATATTCCCAACCCAGGAATCAAACCAGGGTCTCCTGGATTACGGGCAGATTCTTTACCAACTGAGCTATCAGGGTGCCTCTCAGTGTTGAGAGGAAGACATTAAAATGAATAGACAGACCCACAGAAAATGTTTTCTGCTAATGAACTATCCTTAACACATGGTCTACATATAAGAGTACACTATGACTCAGGTTGCCATATAACCCCTGGGTCATGGACCAGTACTGGAACCAGGTCACACAGCAGGAGGTGAACAGTGGGTGAGCAAGCAAAGCTTCACCTGAATTTATAGTTGCTCCTCCTTGCTCGAATTACAGCCTGAGCTCCACCTCCTAACAGATCAGTGGGGGCAGTAGATGCTCACAAGAGTGCAAACCCCACTGTGAGCCCCACATGTGAGGGGTCTAGATTGCACTTCTTAAGAGAATCATCCTGAAACCATCGCCCACCTTGGTCAGTGGAAGAATTTTCTTCCATGAAACTGCTCCCTGGTGCCAAAAAGATTGGGCACCACGATGTAACACAGACATAGTAGGGGAGGATTTCAAGGCTAATGAATTATGATACACGATGTTTTCTTCTATAATAGTAGTGTTTGAATTAAAGTGAAAGTATTGTTCTATTAAATATAACCATGTAGGCCATGGTTCTTATGCTGAGGAAAAAGTATATAATTATGAAATCAAAATTTTAGGAAAGGCCACAGGCAAAAGAAGCCTGCTGTTTCTGGGGAAGCCATCTTAGAAATGATTAATATCGAAGCCATTCTTTTCCACTCAAAATGATGTTCTCAATCACAGTGACCTTCCCAGGAAGCTAAACTGATGACATTTGAGTTATAGCAGGTTTAAGGGTTGAATAGTGAATGTGAGGAAACTGATCAGTAAGATTCCTGGCCAGTGAACTAAAATGGCCAGAAAGACCACAGATATTTGAGCAGTGGTCCTGTGGTTAGGTGGGAGCTCCCTTCTCGGATGAGCCCCTTAGCTTTGCACCTCCAGTGGCAGCTTGGCAAGGAGAAAATACAACCCTGAAATACAGGCTGAAAGAACAGTTCAGGAAGACATCACAGTTAGTTTTGCAAATTGGTTAATATTGAGTGAGACACTAAAAACAGATTTTTTTTTTTAACATTCTAAAAGGATAGACCACTGACCCATGAGTTCTCACAAGACCAGATCTTGAGGCAGATTTAAGAGAAACGTACTAGATAACTGTAGTTGTGTTGCCAGTCACCAGAACTCATCTCCTGGATACTCACAGTACTCATTCCCACTGGGCTTTCCCCAGGGGCAGTAGCCAGCTCAGCTTTGCTACAGGACAAGCCAGAGCATTTCAGAGCTCTGAAATAATGAACAGGAAGTGGTGGGCAAGCAAAATAATTTCTCACTCCTCTGGAGGCACAACTCTGAGATTTGTGTAGCACACATAAAACCCTGATTTCCAATAGTAATAAGCAGACTCGTTAGTGTAATACACATAAGGTTGTATGTGTGTTACTCAGTCGTGTCCGACTCTTTGCGACCCTATGGATTGCAGCTCACCAAGCTGCCGCGGAATTCTCCAGGCAAGAATATTGGAGTGGGTTGCCATTCCCTTCTCCAGGGGATCTTCCCAACCCAGGGACTGAACCCAGGTTTCCTGCACTGCGGGCAGATTCTTTACCATCTGATCCACCAGGGAAGCCCACACATTGGTTTATATGGAAACAAATAGAAGTTGTAGTATATAATAATGTATGGTGAAAGAAAGCAGTTGGAAAACAGAAATGCAGTGAAAAGAGAGGAGCCAAATAGAGGCACCTGCTACATTAAGGGGGTGGCAGAGTGCCCACACTCACATTTCTGCCTCTCCCCTCCGCTCACAAACCCTCGTGACCATGCCATAACTCTGTGATATGCACCTCGGACTCACAGCCCAGGTTCACTTTCTCAGGGCCCACCTGCCTTCACATGATGGAGAAGGGTCTCTCCTTTTGAAATTTCATTTTTATTTTTTGTGTGGTACATGGTTCCTCATTGGACTTTCCTACCTTCTAAAGAGGAATCCTTCTTCACCAATACTTAGGAAAATTAGAGACAGTGATCTGGGGAGGGAATGCATGGGCAGCACTGGGAAACCAGACCACAGAGCAGCTGGACTCTGGTTTCTCCTGTCCTTCTCCTCACCTCCCTGCATCAGTTACACTGGGAAAGAGAAAAGTGTGAGCTCTCGGGCCAATTAGAACATCCTCATTCCAGGGAACAAGACAAATCTTTGTGCATACAGTAGCTGGTCCCATGGTATAATTTCAAACAGTGATCCTGTGACCCTGAGTTTGGTTATGAAGAGAGTCCCAGGTGCCTGCAGGAGAACAAAGTACCCCAATCCTTGATCACTGGTGTCCTTCTCATTCCAGGTGGGGCAGCCAAGTCTTTGAGCTCAGGCTAACACGGATACCTGTGTTGAGGAGAGCAGAGGGGAGCCCCTGAGAGCCTCTGATCAAGAGTTCCAGATTTTCCCTGTAGAATTGATATTCTGTGTCCTTAATCAGAGGAATACTGGCTGAGACTTCAGTTGAGGATCAGGTAGAGAAAGAAATGCACTTGAAGAGCATATGTTTAGGCTTCTAAAAGGTGGGCAGGTGCATGGAGGGAAGTTAACCAGGATTTTCCATAATGCAGAGTACATTTATGCTACTGAGATAACATAACTTTGGAATATATAATTATTCATCATAACAGTCAGTTCAGTTCAGTCCCTCAGTCATGTCCGACTCTTTGAGACCCCATGAACTGCAGCATGCCAGACCTCCCTGTCCATCACCAACTCCTGGAGCTTACTCAAACTCATGTACATCCAGTCAGTGATGCCATCCAACCATCTCTTCCTCTGTCATCCCCTTCTCCTCCTGCCTTCAATCTTTCCCAGCACCAGGGTATTTTCCAATGAGTCAGTTCTTCACATCAGGTGGCCAGAATATTGGAGTTTCAGCTTCACCATCAGTCCTTCCAGTGATTATTCAGGACTGATTTCCTTTAGGATGGACTGGCTAGATCTCCTTGCAGCCCAAGAGACTTTCAGGAGCCTTCTCCAACACTACAGTTCAAAACATCAATTCTTCAGTGCTCAGCTTTCTTTATGGTCCAACTCTCACATCCATACATGACTACTGGAAAAACTATAGCTTTGACTAGATGGACCTTTGTTGGAAAAGTAATGTCTCTGCTTTTTAATATACAAAGTTGGTCATAGTTTTTCTTCCAAAGAGCAAGAGTCTTCTAATTTCATGGCTGCAATCACCATCTGCAGTGATTTTGGAGCCCCAAAGAATAAAGTCTCTCCCTATTTCCATTGTTTCCTCATCTATTTGCCATGAAGTGATGGGACCAGTTGCCATGATCTTAGTTTTCTGAATATTGAGCTTTAAGCCAACTTTTTCACTCTCCTCTTTCACTTTCATCAACAGGCTCTTTAGTTCTACACTTTCTGCCATAAAGGTGGTGTCATCTGCATATCTGAGGTTATTGATATTTCTCCCAGAAATATTAATTCCAGCTTGTGCTTCATCCACCCTGGCATTTCACATGATGTACTCTGCATATAAGTTAAATAAGCAGGGTGACAATATACAGCTTTGATGTATTCCTTTCCCAATTTGGAACCAGTCTGTTGTTCCCTGTCCAGTTCTAACTGTTGCTTCCTGACCCGCATGCAGGTTTCTCAGGAAGCAGGTCAGGTGTCTGGTAGTCCCATCTCTTTCATAATTTTCCACAGTTTGTTGTGATCCATACATATTGGCATAGTCAATAAAGCAGAAATAGATGTTTTTCTGGAACTCTCTTGCTTTTTCAATGATCCAGCAGATGTTGGCAATTTGATCTCTGGTTCCTCTGCCTTTTTTAAATCCAGCTTGAACATCTGAAAGTTCTCAGTTCATGTACTATTGAAGCCTGGCATGGAGAATTTTGAGCATTACTTTACTAGCATGTGAGATGAGAGCAATTGTGTGGTAGTTTGAGCATTCTTTGGCATTGCCTTTCTTTGGGATTGGTATGAAAACTGACCTTTTCCAGGCCTGTGGCCACTGCTGAGTTTTCCAAATTTGCTGGCATACTGAGTGTAGTCCTTTCACAGCATCATCTTTTAGGATGTGAAATAGCTTAGCCGGAATTCCATTACCCCCACTAGCTTTGTTTGTGGTACACTGGGAAAAGGAAAATCAGTATTAAAATGGTGCTTTTGAAAATGAGAAATCCAAGTAAAACCCCAGCCCTAGTGCCTGGCCTAGCCAGTTCTTCCCTTTTGTTAATGACCTACCTACCATTCAGAGCCTACAAGTAGCTCTGAGTGAGTAATACAGATGTGTTAATATGTGTGTAGTAACTGTGGCTACTTCCTG
This sequence comes from Oryx dammah, assembly GCF_014754425.2. NCBI lineage: Eukaryota > Metazoa > Chordata > Mammalia > Artiodactyla > Bovidae > Oryx > Oryx dammah. Next base: position 11,816,666 of record NW_024070204.1, read on the forward strand.
GTGGGTGTTGTAAACCCAGGTAAGGTTAGGGGTTGAAGTATTCTCCCTTCTCTTACTTTCTCAACAGGAGGGAGACAGAGAGTAAGGACAGCAGAGGAAAGAGCTTGGCTGAGCTAGGAGGAAAAGGAAAATATTTCATTTTCAAACTTGGATAAGAAATCTTTGCATATTTCCAAGTAGACCTCAGGTCACTTTTCAGACTCTGGATGAGTATAGGATTCAAAGCCAAGGACACACTAAAAGTCCCTCTGACCTGATCTAGCTTGCCCAACTTTCCACCATGACAACCATGACAACAAGGGGTCTGAATGGGCTCAGGGATAAGAACATTTTTCTGTTTTGTATTCTAAAAAATATAACCAATGTGATGCCATATGAAATTTGTATTTCTGTATTTGTTCCTGACTTATTTCACTTAGTATAATCATCTATAGGTCCATCCACTCTGCTGCAAATGACATGTTTCATTCTTTTTATGGCTGAGTAATATTCCATTGTAATATCTACCACATCTTCTTTATCCATCCTTCTGTCAATGGAGATTTAGGTTGTTTCCATGTCTTGGCTATTGTAAATAATGCTGCTATGAACACTGGGGTGTGTATGTCTTTTTAATTTATAATTCTGTCTAGGTATATGCCTGAGTGGTAACTTTATTTTTAGCTTTTTAAGGACCTTCTATACTGTGTAAAATATTTTGAATGTTATTGCTCAGACTCAGAGATCAAAATCAGGGTCCATCATTCATCTTATACAGATCTTTGCTACAGAGAGTGCTGCTGATACTGAATGCAGTGGGGAGTAGGGCTCCCTGAAGTTATGCAACACTAAGCCTGACACCTCACACTTAGTATCAGGATAACCAAAGTGTAGACATGCCTAGACATCTTTTACACAGTCTACCCAGGATTGCATGTGGAAGGACATTTAGCCAGTTTTTCCTGAGATGAACCTGGGAGAAGCTAAGACGAATGCTGGGTTGAAAGAGGAAGAATTGTCCAAGGTTAGCAAGAGCCCCTGGGTATTTACAGTAAAGAATGTGGAGATGGTTTGATTAGTGTCATTTTCCTATGGGGTTGGAACTTATCTAAGTGAATACCATGATTAGAGAAGAAATATTGCCCCCAAAATTGACTGGTACAGGGTGTTATCTCACTCAAGTAAAGAGGAATATTGAAACTGATACAAATAAATTTTGAAAAACTAAACTACATGATGCTTCTTTCACCTCAGCGTTGTGAAATATATTCACCCTTTTGTATTTATTATGTCATTCAATACTCACAACTCTTTGAATCGGTAAATATTACATGCCTTATTTTAAGACAAGAGGAATCAAAGGCACAGAGAAGTAAATGTATACTTAGCATAATGTGGATTAGCATAAAAGAAGGAGCCAGGGATTAGGAACACTCTTTTATTGTGAGAAAATCTTTTGACATAAGGTGACAGAAAATGCAAGGTAACCGTCTTAAGCAACACAAGGGGTTGACTCATGATATTGACAAGTCTGAGATAAGAGCTATATTCAGACACCAGGGTTGCAGCAGGAGCTTCACTGAGGTCTGCAGGATTCATTTTCCTTCTATTTCTTGGTTCTATTTTTTTATGCTTCTTCATTTTCAGGCCTTATATAGTGGAGATATCCTTGACAGCAAGTACAAAGTGATATCTGACTCTTTGCTACTCTTTGCAAGCAGCCCACCAAGCTCCTCTGTCCATGGAAATTCTCCAGGCAAGAATACTGGAGTAGGTTACCATGCCCTCCTCCAGGGGATCTTCCCAACCCAGGGATCCAACCGGCATCTCTTCTGTCTCTTGTGTTGGCAAATGAGTTCTTTACTACTAGCACTACCTGGGAAGCCCAATCAGTGGGCACAGAATGTTTTTTTCATCTGGGTCTATGTCACATGTCCACGCTTGAACTAGGGTGAAAGACACTCTACCTACACATGGACACAAATTGAAGAACAGAGGTAGTTCTACTACATGAATTTTCATAATTGTTTTCAAGTATCAAATCAAGTATCAAACAAGGAGATATTTTTCACTAAATCACAATGAGATTTATTCCTCCACAGTGATCACAAAATTCTAATTGAATCAGGTTCCAGAAAGACATAACAACAAATGACTAACAATCCAGATTCTCTGTATCTCTCACCCAACCAAAACTGATCTCTATTATCCACTAACTTGTAGACAGAGATTGCCAAATATTCATATTATAAAGCTAGTTTCTAATCATTGCTGAATGAAAATTGAGAATAATTTTCCTGGTGGCTCAGATGGTAAAGAATCTGCATGCAATGCAGGAGACCCAGGATCAGTCCCTGGGAAGATCCCCTGGAGAAAGAATAGCTACCCCCCACTCCAGTATTCATGCTTGGGAAATCCCATGGACACAGGACCCTGGCAGGCTACAGTCCATGGGGTCGAAAAGAGCTGGACACAATTGGAGGACTAAAACACTTTTTTTCCCCCATCTATAAACAAACCACTAATAGAAACAAAACCCAAAATTAGTAGAGAGGGAAAATCTAGAAGAATAGTTTGAGCAAAATTAAAGGTCTGCTATTCATGTTAACTTACGCAAGTCAAAGAGACGTGTCTGAACTCAGTCTGTCCATGAGGGACATATTTTTGACAATCTAGTTAACCTGACTCTGTCAGAAGAATCTATTGTACATATCAGGAAATGACCTCCAAAATTGATAAAGACAGTATGTATTCAGTTGCTTAGTCAGTCTAATTCTTTGAGGCCCTATGGACTGTAGACCACCAGGGTCCTCTGCCCATGAAATTTTCCAGACAAGAATACTGGAGTGGGGTGTCATTCCCTCCTCCATGGGATCTTCCTGACTGAGGGATCCAACCCACTTCTCTTGAGTCTCCCACATTGACTAGTGGGTTCTTTACCACTAGCACCACCTAGGAAGGTGGTCATAATTATGACTCTCAAACAGATGTACAATGAACTGTGAAAGTTTTATTTAACCCATTAATTAATGAGGAAACCAGTAAATGTGTCAAGTGATTCAAAGGAGAATCCAAAATGATACAGTCACAGGCAAAGGAGAACTATTGAAATAAATGTATAGATACATGCAAAATAAGTCTATCTATAGGGTGGTGACCCATTGCATTCATAACACATGACTAATTTACATATCTATGGACAAGTAACATTTGCATTATTATTGATTTTAAACATTTTACAGAAGCTGTAAAATAGCTCAAAACTATAAAAGGTCGAAATATCATAAAAGGGATTTTCTATTCCTGAGTAAGTACTCTTGTTTGGTTTTCTTTTTGGCCAGTTCAGAGTCTTTCACAATATCCCATGACACAGTTTGGGCCAACAGGCATTCCAAGAGGACCAGGGACCCCATTACATTGAGAACCAGAGAAAAGATTTCTCTCAGTCTCCAAGTCTCATACATTTTTTACTGAGACAGCTTTCCTAGTTTTTGTTGAATCTCCCCTCCCTATAACTGAACTACTTTCCATGGAGGCCAAAATAGTATAAGTCTACTGTAATGTACTCAAAATCATCTTTCCTCACCACAATATAAGCATCTAAATTACATACATCTTTATATATTGCTTAATAGTTTCTTGCATCTATGAATTTATTTATAGAAGTTCTTTCAGTTCCACTGTAAATTCTATTTACATTATACAGGGACTATATGGAACTTATTCCATTCTTTTTCTCATTGAAATTTCATTAATGAAAACACTCTCACTTAACATTACCATTATGAGCTCTGGTACACTGAACTTCTATGGGCATACAATTAACAACTCAGAGTATCTTTTCAAGTCTGATTTGTTGAAACACATAAGGTCATCTTCTATGACATATCTTGGGCTTCCCTGGTAACTCAACTGATAAAGAATCCACCTGTAAAGCAGGTGGTTTGAGACCCTGGTTTGATTCCTGGGTCATAAAGATCCCCTGGAGAAGGGATAGGCTACCTATTCCAGTATTCTTGGGTTTCCCTGGTGGCTCAGATGGTAAAAAAAAAAAAAAATCCTCCTGCAATGCAGGAGACCTGGGTTTGATCCCTGGGTTGGGGAGATCCCCTGGAGGAGGGTATGGCAACCCAGTCCAATATTCTTGCCTGGAGAATCCCCATGGACAGAGGAGCTTGTGGCTATGGCATCACAAAAAGTCAGAGACAATTGAGCAACTAAGCACAGCCCATGACATAACTCACTTTTTTTTTTAAATTTTTTTTAAAACTACACTGAATCTCTTGAACAACAACTGTAAAAATGTTTTATATTGACAAAGAAGCTTCCCAGGTGGCTCAGTTATAAAGAATGAGCCTGCCACTGCAGGAGCCAAGAGATGTGGGGTCATCCCTGGTCAGGAAGATCCTCTGGAGAACACAATGGCAACCCACTTCAGTATTCTTGCCTGGAAAAATCCCATGGACAGAGGAGCCTAGAAGGCTACAGTCCACGGGGTCACAAAAGACTCAGACACAGTTGAGTGATGGCGCGTGAACACACAAATGATGATACCTGGTCCCCATGCTGGAAGAGGATTTAGTAACATCAGTCTAAAAGAATTAGATTCTTCAAGACATGAGATCTATTTCAAAGGTTGGTCATGACAGTTGTCATACTTTTTACTTCAACTCAGAATTTCTTGTTCATAACAATGTCCTTTTTACGAACAGCCTTGGCACTGATAGAGATAAGAGACTTCGTCATTTTTCTCTTTAACACATTCAACAAGTTCCCTGAAGCAATGAAGTCTTTCAATAACACTGTTTGCATTTCTTTCAATTTACATAATTTTATAGCTATTGAGATGCTGAACATTATGAGGAAAAAATAATAGGCTTTACTTAATAAATTATTTAAAAAGTCAATACAATTTTTTATATCTTTTGTTCTGAATTAAAATATGATTTCAGCACTTCAAACAAACTGAGAATTCTTTCAGGTGTGTTTGTTAAAGAGACCAGTGGTTTTTGAATGTGAAGGAATTAGAACATGTTGAACTCCAAGTGTTTTATAGACGTCTCATCAAATTTTAAAGAAAAAGCTAATCTTATGCAAGTTGTCTGATAAAACTTGCTACCCAGCTCATTTCATAGGGTAAAATACCATTAATTTTGAAAGTACATAAAGGAAAAGCCAAAGAATCACTTATAAACATAGAGTCCTTGTTGTCCTTGTTGTTTACTCCCTAAGTCATGTCTGAATCTTTGTGACCGCATGGACTGTAGCCCGCCAGGCCGCTCTGTCCATGGTATTTTCCATGCAAGAATACCAGAGTGGGTTTCCTTTTCCTTCTCCAGGGGATCTTTCTGACTGAGGGATTGAACCCTTATCTCCTACATTGCCAGATAGATTCTTTACCACTGAACCACCAAGGAAGGCCCATAAACATAGGTGTAAGTATGCACATAAAAAATTAGGTAAGGAAATCAACCAACGCATTTTAAAAAAAACATATTTTATTATTAGAGTATATGCCAGGAATGCAAGAATCTTTCAACATAAGCAAAGCTTGAAAATACACACTCTAAGGGATTACGTTTGCTTATGTAGTTAATTTTTCCATTGCTCTTATCATAAGATGGGGTACGACTACTCTCAAAGAACATCAGAATTTTGCAAAACATTTTGAATTGAACTCCACTGTGATAACATGTGACATCATAATTCGGTAGTTAAATGACCACTGAGAACATTGCTGCAAAATTGGCCAGTTTGGAACTGTAAGACTAACACCATAAAATAACTGATAGTTGATAATAGGTACAAGCATAAGTGATATTTTTGAGATACCTACAATAGTTATAATGCGTAGAAAAATATTCATGATTTCTGTTGACACCAATACCACAGGTAAATTTCAGTGCCAACTGTTTTTGCCCATATTCGTAGTGAAAGAAGATGCTAAATTTCTCATAAGAAAATTAACCTTGCAGATTAGTAAAAATAAATATTTTATTTTTTCTTACTACTACTACTACTACTAAGATGCTTCAGTCATGTCCAACTCTTTGTGACCCCATGGACTCTAGCCCACTAAGCACATCTGTTCATGGGATTCTCCAGGCAAGATTACTGGAGTGGGTAAGCATTTTCTTCTCCATGGGATCTTCTCAACCCAGGGAATCCATGTTTCCTGCTTTAGCAGGCAGATTTTTACCACTGAGCCACCAGGGAAGCCTCATGATATATATTACCAAGGTGCTAGATTGTTGAGTATGTCATAGAGGCCTTTCACATTTCACCAGCTGCAAAAGATGTTGGCTCAATAAATTACTCTAAACTTTGGTAGTGTCATTTGGCAGTTTTCCTAATTGAGGACTAATTTAAAAAATAATTTCATTGTAACCATCCCTTAAGCTGTATGTCTAAGGCAATATGATTTGTTAGGGGAAAACAATAATAATTTAGTGATAATTATAGCAAAATCAGACCATACACCAATCTTAACAGCACACAAATGACATGCCTCTCTAGTTAAAACATCTGAGCTTGTATACAACTCTCTCATTATTTAATCTCCAAAGACCAAACAGAAATAGTGATGTTTTTAATTATCCTGATTGCAATCCAGAATAAATAAAAAATGTGCCTCACAAGGGCATGCAGAATTTGTGATTTTTTAAAAGCTATATAGAATATCAATTTTATATTCAGAGAGTAGTAGTTTTTCTAGGAAAAAATAACAAAATAAAAAATGTGTAATCTTTGGAGATCCTGGAAAATATTGACTTTCTTTTATATAATTAATTTTTATATAATGCAAGTTAAAATGCAAAAGCAAAGAAAAACTATATGTATTATGCATGCATGCGTGAATGCATGCTAAGTCAGTTCAGTCATGTCCCACTCTGTGTGACCCCATGGACTCTAACCGGCCAGGCTCCTCTGTTCATGGGATTCTCCAGGCAAGAACACTGGAGTCAGTTGCCATGCCTTCCGCCACCAGGGGATCTTCCCATTAAGGACAGAACTCTCATCTCCTGTGGCTCCTTCAATGACAAATGGGTTCTTTACTACTAGTGCCACCTGGGAAGCCGGTTTTGAAGGTATCAGTTCAGTTCAGTTCAGTTGCTCAGTCGTATCCAACTCTTTGTAACCCCATGGAATGCAGCACACGAGGCTTCTCTGTCCATCACCAGTTCCCAGACCTTGTTCAAACTCATATCCATTGAGTCAGTGCTGCCATCCAACCATCTCATTCTCTGTTGTCCTCTTCTCCTTCTGCCTTCAATCTTTCCCAGCATCAGGCTCTTTTCCAATAAGTCAGTGCTTCACATCAGGTGGCCAAAGTATTGGAGCTTCAGCATCAGTCTTTCCAATGAATATTCAGGACTGATTTTCTTTAAGATTGAATGGTTTGATCTCCTTTCAGTCCAAGGGACTCTCAAGAGTCTTCTCCAGCACCGCAGTTCAAAAGCATCAATTATTCGGTTATCAGCTTTCTTTGTGATCCAACTCTCACATCCATACATGACTACTGGAAAAACCATGGCTTTGACTAGATGGACCCTTGCTGGCAAAGTAATGTCTCTGCTTTTTAATATGCTCTATAGGTTTGTCATAGTTTTTTTTCCAAGGAGCAAGTGTCTTTTAATTTCATGGCTGCAGTCACCATCAGCAGTGATTTTGGAGCCCAAGAAAATAAAGTCTCTTACGTTTCCATTGTTTCCCTATCTGTTTGCCATGATGTGATGGGACTGAATGGAGAAGACAACGGCACCCCACTCCAGTCCTCTTGCCTGGAAAATCCCATGGGAGAGGAGACTGGTGGGCTGCAGTCCATGGGATCGCTAAGAGTCGGACACGACTGAACGACTTCACTTTCAGTTTTCACTTTCATGCATTGGAGAAGGAAATGGCAACCCACTCCAGTGTTCTTGCCTGGAGAATCCCAGGGATGGTGGAGCCTGGAGGGCTGCCATCTATGAGGTCACACAGAGTCGGACACGACTGAAGTGACTTAGCAGCAGCAGCAGCAATGGGACTGGATGCCATGATCTTCATTTTTTGAATGTTGAGCTTTAAGCCAACTTTTTCACGCTCCTCTTTCACTTTCATCAAGAGGCTCTTTAGTTCTTCTTCACTTTCTGCCATAAGGTTGGTGTCATCTGCATATCTGAGGTTACTCGTATTTCTCCCAGCAATCTTGATTTTAGCCTCTCCCTCATCTAGCCCAGAATTTCAAATGATATGCTCTGCATATAAGTTAAACAAACAGGGTGACAATATACAGCCTTGACGTACTCCTTTTCCAATTTGGAACCAGTTCATTGTTCCATGTCCAGTTCTAACTGCTGCTTCTTGACCTGCATACATTTTTCTCAGGAGGCAGGTAAAGCGATCTGGTACTCCCATGTCTGTAAGAATTTTCCACAGTTTTTTGTGATCCACACAGTCAAAGGCTTTGACGTATTCAATAAAGCAGGAATAGATGGTGGTGTTTTTTTGGGAACTCTCTTGCTTTTTCAATGATTCAACAGATGTTGGCAATTTGATCTCTGGTTCCTCTGCCTTTTCTAAAACAAACTTGAACATTTGGAAAATTTCAGTCCACATACTGCTGAAGCCTCACTTGGAGAATTTTGCACACTATTTTGCTAGCATGGGAGATGAGTGCAATTGTGCGATAGTTTGAGCATTCTTTGGCATTGCCTTTCTTTGGGATTCAAATAAAAACTGACCTTTTCCAGTCCTGTGGCCACTGCTGAGTTTTCCAAATTTCCTGGCATATTGAGTGCAACACCTTAAGAGCATCATCTTTTAGGATTTTAAATAGCTCAGCTGGAATTCCATCACCTCTACTAGTTTTGTTCATAGTGATGCTTCCTAAGGCCCACTTGACTTCACATTCCAGGATGTTTGGCTCTAGGTGAGTGATCACACCATCATGTTTATCTGGGTCATTAAGATCTTTTTGTATAGCTCTTCTATGTATTGTTGTCACCTCTCCTTAATATCTTCTGCTTCTGTTAAGTTCATATTGTTTCTATCCTTTATTGTGCCCCTTGAAGGTCTAGCTGACACAGTTTTCTGAGTTGAACCTTGACAATGAGAGTAGTGTGGGATGCCTCCAGTAGCTTTGACCTTGGTGACTGGAAGAATGGTTTTCTCTGGAAGGAAAGACTATAGAAGGAGAAGACTTATAGGATAGGAAATTAAAGACAATGAAAAATTATTTAGCACTTATACTATTGAGAGTTGGGTCTATTATACCTTTGCCCTTAAAACTGAGTGGGCTCTGTGATTGTTTTAATTCATGAATTATGCTGCATGTGATACTTTGCCAGTGTCTGGGCCCATCCCCTAAGAGATCAGCAACTTTTTCCTTTGTTTCTTGGAACACTTACTCTTGGAATCTGAAGCTCCATGTGAGAAGTATAAGTTTTGTCTTCTGCACAGGAAGAAAACCCAAGCCATGTGGACAGATCATGAAAGATGAAACCATATGAACTATAATAGAGATGAAGGCAGAAAGGAAAGACAGAGAGACACAGAGAGAAAACCATGTACAAAAGAGAGGAAGCCATTTTTGGGGATGGATCATTCAACCCCAGAAAACTCAGCTGATGGCATGTGGCTTAGAGATGAAACATCTATCTGATATCTTCCCAAATTCCTAACCCACAAGATCCTGAGGAAAATAAAGTGACTATTTCAAGACATTAAATTTAGGCATAGTGCACCACACTACAGTAGATAAACAAATCTGAATCAATAATTGTTTTATACATGCTAATTCTAAGATGCCCATAAATATTCATAGCTTCAACATATTCCAGCTTTGGGATATTTGATGAAATATTTTCTGAAGATTAAGTGAGATAATGTTTACAGAGAGCCTAGTTTAGCTATTTTCTGTCATAAATTACTCAACCAATGCTAAATATCTTCCCTAGTAGTTCAGATGGTCAAGTATCTGCCTGCAATGCAAGAGTCAGTGGAAACATGGGTTTGATTCCTAGGTCCAGTATTCATGCCTGGAAGATTCCATGGCCAGAGGAGCCTGGCAGGCTTCAGTCCATGGGTTCAGAGAGTCAGACACAATTAAGCTACTAACACAAACAATGTGAAATGGTTTCCAATTTTTAAAGTCACCTGATAGCTAAAGGACAGCGGAAATTGATTATGATATGAATCAGAATGCCCTACAAATTTTATGGCAACAAAATCATGCCAAGAGGTAGAGGGAAAAAGCAGAAATGAAATCATAAATGCATACATTAGTATCATCCTATTTTATAGTGGGTAGTTGGCAGAGATTCTTTAAATGTGATATTTCATTTTCAAAAAAAAGTTTATGTAAGTCTTAAAAGTTTACGTCTAGAATAACCTGAAATAACGTGTTTCTAAAATAAGAAAGAAAAAGTGGCCCAAATTGGTATTCTATTGAAAGCATGATAATGTGTTCCTCTTACAGCAGAAAATCATGTTTGTAGCTGCTGCTGCTAAGTCGCCTCAGTCATGTCCGACTCTGAGCGACCCCAAGCGACCCCATAGACGGCAGCCTACCAGGCTCCCCCGTCCCTGGGATTCTCCAGGCAAGAACACTGGAGTGGGTTGCCATTTCCTTCTCCAATGCATGAAAGTGAAAAGTGAAAGTGAAGTCACTCAGTCATGTCTGACTCAGCGACCCCATGGACTGCAGCCTATCAGGCTCCTCTGCCCATGGGATTTTCCAGGCAAGAGAACTGGAGTGGGGTGCCATTGCCTTTCCATATATTTGTAGCAGTTTTCTACAAAGAATTATGCACTAACATGTGTGTTGGAGGAGGGTGTATGTATAAGGGAAAACATCCATTCATGAAGATAATATTGCATATACATTTCATATGCCAGAAATAATTTTTTAGACTATGAAATAAATTTTAGATTATAGGGAAAGGAAAAACTTCTCATTTTACTTACAATTTTGCATTTTCAAATGAAGTTTTTACAATTACAGTGAAAGTAAATTTCCAATTATTACTTAACACATTTTTAAAACATATGCCAACTCTCATCCAATTAAAAAAATTAAAATGTCCTTTTACTTAAAATTTGAATTATCTATATAGTCATTAATTTGCTTTTTAAACTAATTCCCTTTGTGATAAATAGAGGCTTTCATTCTTCTGTGAGTCTTTCTAAGTCCAGTTTATCCAAAGTTATTTTGTCAGCATAAGATAACTCTTCTCACTCGGGGCTGGTGCACTGGGATGACCCAGAGGGATGGTAAAGGGAGGGAGGTGGGAGGAGGGTTCAGGATGGGGAACACGTGTACACGTGGCAGATTCATGTTGATGTATGGCAAAACCAATACAATACAATATTGTAAAGTAATTAGCCTCCAATTAAAATAAATAAATTTATATTTTTAAAAAGATAACTCTTCTCAATTAAAAAAATAAAGAATATGATATACTTCAGAATTCTATTCTTAAACATTTTGAGTAGACTGGACATCTGAGACTCCTTGGAAGAAAAGTTATGACCAACCTAGATAGCATATTCAAAAGCAGAGACATTACTTTGCCGACTAAGGTCCGTCTAGTCAAGGCTATGGTTTTTCCAGTAGTCATGTATGGATGTGAGGGTTGGACTGTGAAGAAGGCTGAGCACCAAAGAACTGATGCTTTTGAACTGTGGTGTTGGAGAAGACTCTTGAGAGTCCCTTGGACTGCAAGGAGATCCAACCAGTCCATTCTGAAGGAGATCAGCCCTGGGATTTCTTTGGAAGGAATGATGCTAAAGCTGAAACTCCAGTACTTTGGCCACCTCATGTGAAGAGTTGACTCATTGGAAAAGACTTTGATGCTGGGAGGATTGGGGGCAGGAGAAGAAGGGGACGACCGAGGATGAGATGGCTGGATGACATCACTGACTCGATGAATGCAAGTCTGAGTGAACTCCGGGAGTCGGTGATGGACAGGGAGGCCTGGCGTGCTGCGATTCATGGGGTTACAAAGAGTCGGACATGACTGAGCGACTGAACTGAACTGAACTGAACTGGCCATCTGAAATCTGTCAGAACTAGAGAATCAGAGAGCTGTGGTTACCATCTTCATTTTCTCCTTTCCCTTCTAATTCGACTCAGAAACTGACCTTTTGACCACAACTGCCACCCTTAGCCATGAGTAACACATTATCAATCATACTTTTAAAAAAGAGAAAGCTTTCTACAGGCTGCACAACTTTACCAAAACCAAGTTGATACTAGTATAATGAAACAGAGGACTATTTTGATCATTCAAATCATGTGCGTTCCAAAGCACATTCATACTTTTCTCTAAAATATGTAAATAACTGCATCAATAGTGATATTGTTATTTAAAATGCCTGAAATTGCCACACATTCTCTGACTCTCCTACAAATAGAAGCTGTTCTGTCTCACCCCATATCTTAGTTCTAGATAAGCATTAACCTCATGTCATAGTGTTCATTTCACCTTATGCAAAACCTCTATTTCATGATAACATTATTCATTTACTTCTGTTATAACTATTATTACTGATTATTTGGTTTATGTTTTCTAAACAGAAGGGACTAGAAGCAAACAAAGAGGCCAAGTAGATGAATCTGCAGTCTTTATGGTGACATCCTGAGGGAAGAAACTTTCAACAGTCCTTTTGTGGAACTGTCAGAATTATTTTTCAAAGAACTAAGCCACAGAGAATCCTGTCACTAGCTCAGAGCTTAAATATATTTTATGAAGAAAAATAGATTTAAGCAAAAGAAGGCTAAGGAATTTTATTGCACTGAAAAAGAAAGTTTAGTTTAAGAAACTAGCTCAATATCATAGATGTTTTATTAAAATTCCATCAAGTGCCCATTTTCTCATTCTGCTTTGCCTTCTTTACCTTTACAGCATATGCACTATATATAAAATGTATTTCAAGCATCAGAGGACTTGGGAAACTTTTTCAGTCTACATGCCTGAGACATTCTAATTCATCACCATGCAAGAAAGTATGACACATTTAGTACATCATTTCCCCGGGGACTGTGTTGCGACTTGACAACAAGGTAGAGACAGTGACCTGAAAGGTCATTTCTATCTCTTGCTTTTACGCTAAAACATTGAGAATTGGTTGTGTTTGCATTCTTAGGATTATAGGGCATTTTAAAAGGTAGACATGCAGTCATTTGGCAAAGAAAAGGTAATAACTGGCAACTTAATATATAATAGAGTAAAATAGGAAAGCTGTATGACATTCTGATAATAGATATGATCTGCTTCAAGAATACTGTAGCATGACAGAGTTTGCATGACTTGAACCCTCATGTTCAACTGTTGTACAAGTCAGGAAACCTGAGTACCAGGAAGGAAAAATAACCAGAACGACAGTTTGAATGGCTCTCATAATTCCTGCCATTTCAAAACAAACCACAGAAGAATCCCCACGAACTTAGTAGTTTGAGAGCTCTGAAGGGAGCTATCAATGGATGTTCTTACAAGGAAAAAGAATTGCATGTAGAATCACAGAGAAATCACAGTCACTACTAACGTGAAACAGAAAAATTGAGCCCAGCTGCTTTGTACTGATCACTGGGGAAAGATCTGGGTTTCAATTCTTGGCAAATATCATCACAATTTAATACATGTTTCTATGCCTGGTAATTAAAAACCAACACATTCCAAGCAGTTGCACAGAGGCTGAGGTCAAAAGACCATGTTAGGACAGCTGAACTAGTTCAGCTGCATTTCCAGAGGACAGTTGGCTCTGCATAATTAAACTTTCAATGATGGAATTCAGAGAGGAACCACCCACACCTCCTAAGCCCCATTCTGATACAGTCAAAATTTCTTCTAATTGGATATTCTTGGAACACAGACAGAGTTTCAGCATGGGACCTGGAAGCCATCTTGGAAAGGAAGTTACACTGGAAAATCTTTTGTTTCTTTCTCTTTTGCATATCTTTTCCCCTCTCTCTTCTCTCATTCATTGCCAAGCTTGTAAGTAAAACTTCAAACAAGCACTCATTACCACCCTTATTTCCACCAAGCACACACATCTTGTTACCTAATACATCAACTCAATCCAGAACTACACTTATATTGTATCTACCACATGTCACCGATTAATAATACGAATGGTGAGAAGGCATGGTCCTTAAAATGGGACTGGGTACTCACAACGTGAGAGAAAAGTCTGCGTAAAATTAAGATATTATACATTTGGTGTAAGCGCATGTGTCAAGGTGCAAAAAGGGAAGAGGGCTCACAGATTTTGAAGATCAAAAAAGGCTTTCTGGGAGAAATAGTGTCAACTCTGAGACCAGAAAGAAATGAGTTGATATTATCTGGGTAGAGCAAGGTTGGATCAGGTCTCAAGAATTTGGAACAACACGGGCAAAATGCTGAAGGTGAGCAAGTTGTTATGTTACAGCATTTCCCATGGTAAGACTTTTACCCAAATATCAGTGTATACTCTACCTTCACTCCTTTTAAAACACACCACTTCCCCCAACTTCATCCTTTGGTATGCTCTGTGTCCATTTTTGTCTAGACTTTTTTTTTTTTTTTTTTACTAAACTGAAAATAATTTTTATTAAAATGTGCTGCCCAGTTATTTACACTGAGAAAGGTATGATCATACACCATGACCAAGTGGGCTTTATCCCAGGGATACAAGGATTCTTCAATATCCGCAAATATGGAATTTGTCTAGACTTTTTAAGGATTTCTCTTTCAGTTAGCCTTTCTCCTTCTGTCCCTCCCATTTAATTCATTACACATACATTATATTAAATGATCAAAAAAAATGAGGAAAAACCTTTTGACCCCCATGCTAAGGAGTTTGGTGTTTTATCCAAAGCTACTAGACAACTGATGATGGGTACTAAGATGAAATATAAAGATTGCCCCCTTGAAAGTACCATCCTGGCTTTTGTGTGCAGAATTTATGGGAAGAGGCAAGTCAGGAAGCAAGGAGATCTGTCAGGAAGCTTTGCTAGCAGCTGGATCTGACTGTGGCAGTGGGGATATACACTAGATGGATGCAGACAGGTTGATGAAATGCACAAGAGAAAGCATGGCTGAATCAGATTATTGGCTCAGCCTGCAGATGCAGATGATACCATTCTAATGGCAGAAAGTGAAGAGGAAATAAAGAGCCTCTTGATGAGGGTGAATTAGGAGAGTGAAAACGCTGGCTTGAAACTCAACATAATAAAGCTAAGATCATGGCATCCAGTCCCATCACTTCATGGCAAATAAAAGGGCGAAGGTAGAAGCAGAGATAGATTTTATTTTCTTAGGCTCCAAAATCACTGTGGACAGTGACTACTGTCATGAAATTAAAAGACACTTGCTCCTTGGAAGGAAAGCTATGACAAATCTAGACAGTGTATTAAAAATCAGAGACACTACTTTTCTGACAAAGGACTACATAGTCAAAGCCATGGTTTCTCTAGTAGTCATGTATGGATGTGAGAGTTGGACCATAAAGAAAGCTGAGCACTGAAGAACTGATGTTTCAAACTGTGGTGCTGGAGAAGATTCTTGAGAATCCTCTGGACAGCAAGGAGATCAAACTACTCGATCCTAAAGGAAATCAACCTTAAATGTTCATCATAAGGACTAAGACTGAAGCTGAAGCTCCAATACTTTTGCCAACTGATGTGAAGAGTTGATTTATTTGAAAGGACCCTGATGCTGAGAAAGATTGAAGGCGATAGGAGAAGGGGGTGGCAAAGGATGAGATGGCTAGATAGCATCACTGACTCAATGGACATAAATTTGAGCAAACTCTGAGAGATAGTGGAGGACAGGGAAGCCTGGCCTGCTATAGTCTACAGGATCACAAAAAAGTCAGACGTGACTTAACAACTGAACAACAAGCATAAAAATCACAAATAAAAGCATAAATCAGTTCAATAAGTACTGATTTATCAGTTTGTTTTTTCTTCATACAAATAACATATGATAAGTAAACACCTAGTATCTATTTATTCATAATAAAAATTGCCTGTATCCCATATACCTCTTTGCTCCCTCTTTAACAAAATTCATATTCTGTATCTTAAGTTTAATTCAATGTGCATAATGTGCCTCACCTGCCATTGAGGTACAATGAGAAACAACTAGGTAGCATTAATCCAGTTCAGTTGCTCAGCTGTGTCTGACTCTTTGCAACCCCATGGGCTTCAGCATGCCAGGCTTCCCTGTCCATCACCAGTTCCCAGACCTTGCTCAAATTCATGTCCATCAAGTCAGTGATGCCATTTAACCATCACAGCCTCTGTCGTCCCCCTCTCCTCCTGCCTTCAATATTTCCCAGCATCAGAATCTTTTCCAATGAGTCAGTTCTTCACATCAGGTGACCAAAGTACTGGAGTTTCAGCTTCAGCATCAGTCCTTCCAATGAATATTCAGGATTGATTTCCTTTAGGATTGTCTGGTTTGATCTGCTTGCAGTCCAGGGGACTCACAAGAGTCTTCTTCAACGCCACAGTTCAAAACCGTCAACTCTTCAGTGCTCAGCTTTCTTTATGGTTCAACTCTCACACCCATACATGACTACTGGACAAACCATAGCTTTAACTAGGCAGACTTTGTCAGCAAAGTTATGTCTTTGCTTTTTAATACACTATAGTCTGAGACTATTTACTGGGAAATATTCAATGGTATGGAGGAGAAAGGGGCACAGAATTTATGCTCCTGACAAATCTGAGAGTGCCCTTTTATAAAAGGGGGAGCTATCTACGAAGGCATTTTAAAATGTCCTCCTTATTTCCATAATTCACAGAGAACATTAATTCAGCAGAAGGAACACAGCTCCCAAAGAGAATGAAAACATAGCTCACCAATATGACTGACACAATGAGTGGCTGGGTCCTGGGAAGTTGTTCTGGAGTTAGCAAGACAGTAAAACAATCTGCAATTAGTAAAGAGAGTCCAGTGGCAAGAACCTGGTACAGCATTACAGAAATCTTGAGGCAAAGCAGTGTAGGATATTCAAGATTATTTTAGCAACTAGAAAACCAAGTTTTATTTCAGACAAGAATTGTCTGCCTAGCCAAAATGATTAAGCATCAGCACAAGCTATTTAAAGAGAGGAACAGGAGAGTGAGTCTTAAAAACCTAAATATTATATATAGCATTGCTTCTCAATATTTTTATCTTCCTTCTTTGTGATAAATTAAACATCTCAGCTCCCCTCCCCCCATCATATCACAATGCCTGGATATTCTAATAGTTTTAATGAAAAGATGCCAGTGACAAATTATTGTTTTGCCCCAATTTTATGTCCCAATCAAACAAGAATGTCTATAAAGCTTTCAGTTCAGTTCAGTCACTTAGTCATGTCAAACTCTTTGCGACCCCATGGGCTGCAGCACACCAGGCTTCCCTGTCCATCACTAACTCCCAGACCTTGCTCAAACTCATCTCCATAGAATGAGTGATGCCATCTAACCATCTTGTCCTCTGTCATCCCCTTCTCCTCCTGCCTTCAACCTTTCCCAGCATCAGGGTCTTTTCCAATAAGTTAGTTCTTCACATCAGGTGGCCAAAGTATTGGTTTCAGCTTCAACATCAGCCCTTCCAATGAATATTTAGGACTGATTTCCTTTAGGATGGACTGGTTCAGTCTCCTTGTAGTCCAAGGGACTCTCAAGAGTCTTCTTCAACACCACAGTTCAAAAGCATCAATTCTTCAGCACTGAGCTTTCTTTATGGTCCAACTCACATCCATACATAACTACTGGAAAAACCATAGCTCTGACTAGAACTTTGTTGGAAAAGTACTGTCTCTGCTTTTTAATATGCTATCTAGGTTGGTCATAGGCATAGACAAGTCAAAACTATGTTGACTTGTCCTAATAAAGAAAACACATCTAGTGCACCATTTGCCATTGGAATCACTATGTGATGTTAATAAAATAGATGATAACCCATTGTCATTCTCCAATGCCCATATCTATTTACACAAACCAAATAAGTTACTAGAATAAGAATGTGGTAGAAATCATTGTCTTTGTATCCTCCAAGATCTTGAGAGTGAAACTAATCTCTGCACATCTAGTGTGAAGGCACTATTAGTTTTGACTAACTAGTTTTCTAGGTAGATACAGATACAGTGGCTGCCACTAAACTCATTCTACCACAATAGCTCTCACTCCACTCATTAAAGAACAAACATGACGATTAGGCTTTTTCTAAATGCTTACAATACCAGTTGTGGATATTACTGGTGATAGAAGCAAGGTCCAATGCTGTAAAGAGCAATAGTGCATAGGAACTTTGAATGTTAGGGCCATGAATCAAGGCAAATTGGAAGTGGTCAAACAGGAGATGGCAAGAGTGATCGTCGACATTCTAGGAATCAGCAAACTAAAATGGACTGGAATGGGTGAATTCAACTCAGATGACCATTATATCTACTATTGTGGGCAAGAATCCCTTAGAAGAAATGGAGTAGCCATCATGGTCAACAGAAGAGTCTGAAATGCAGTACCTGGATGCAATCTCAAGAACAACAAAATGATCTCTGTTTGTTTCCAAGACAAACCATTCAATATCACGGTAATTCAAGTCTATGCCCCAAACAGTAATGTTGAAGAAGCTGAAGTTGAACGGTTCTATGAAGACCTACAAGACCTTCTAGAACTAACACCCAAAAGAGATGTCCTTTTCATTATAGGGGTCTGGAATGCAAATGTAGGAAGTCAAGAAACACCTGGAGTAACAGGCAAATTTGGCCTTGGAGTACAGAATGAAGCAGGGCAAAGGCTAATAGAGTTTTGTGAAGAGAATGCGTTGGTCATAGCAAACACCCTCTTCCAACACATGAGAGAAGACTCTACACATGGATATCACCAGATGGTCAACACTTAAATCAGATGGATTATATTCTTTGCAGCAAAAGATGGAGACGCTCTATACAGTCAGCAAAAACAAGACTGGGAGCAGACGGTGGCTCAGATCATCAACTCCTTATTGCCAAATTCAGACTTAAATTTAAGAAAGTAGGAAAAACCACTAGGCCATTCAGGTATGATCTAAACCAAATCCCTTATGATTATACAGTGGAAGTGAGAAATAGATGTAAGGGCCTAGATCTGATAGATAGACTGCCTGATGAACTATGGATGGAGGTTTGTGACATTGTACAGGAGACAGGGATCAAGACCATCCCCATGGAAAAGAAATGCAAAAAACCAAAATGGCTGTCTGGGGAGGCCTTACAAATAGCTGTGAAAAGAAGAGAAGCAAAAAGCAAAGGAGAAAAGGAAAGATATAAGCATCTGAATGCAGAGTTCTAAAGAATAGCAAGGAGAGATAAGAAAACCTTCCTCAGTGATCAATGCAACAAAATAGAGGAAAACAACAGAATGGGAAAGACTAAAGATCTCTTCAAGAAAATTAGAGATACCAAGGTAATAGTCATGCAAAGATGGGCTTGATAAAGGACAGAAATGGTATGGACCTAACAGAAGCAGAAGATATTAAGAAGAGGTGGCAAGAATACACGGAAGAACTGTACAAAAAAGATCTTCAAGACCAAGATAACCACAATGGTGTGATCGCTCACCTAGAGCCAGCATCCTGGAATGTGAAGTCAAGTGGGCCTTAGGAAGCATCACTACAAACAAAGCTAGTGGAGGTGATGGAATTCCAGTGGAGCTGTTTCAAATCCTGAAAGATGATGCTATGAAAGTGCTGCACTCAGCTGTGGCCACAGGACTGGAAAAGGTCAGTTTTCATTCCAATCCCAAAGAAAGGCAATGCCAAAGAATGCTCAAACTGTCGCACAATTGCACTCATGTCATATGCCAGTAAAGTAATGCTCAAAATTCTCCAAGCCAGGCTTTAGCAATACGTGAACCGTGAACTTCCAGATGTTCAAGCTGGTTTTAGAAAAGGCAGAGGAACCAGAGATCAAATTGCCAACATCCGCTGGATCATCGGAAAAGCAAGAGTTCCAGAAAAACATCTATTTCTCCTTTATTGACTATGCCAAAGCCTTTGACTGTGTGGATCACAAGAAACTGTGTAAAATTCTGAAAGAGATGGGAATACCAGACCACCTGACCTGTCTCTTGAGAAACCTGTATGCAGGTCAGGAAGCAACAGTTAGAACTGGACATGGAACAACAGACTGGTTCCAAATAGGAAAAGGAGTACGTCAAGGCTGTATATTGTCACCCTGCTTATTTAACTTATATACAGAGTACATCATGAGAAACATTGGGCTGGAAGAAGCACAAGCTGGAATCAAGATTTCCAGGAGAAATATCAATAACTTCACATATGCAGATGACACCAATCTTTTGGCAGAAAGTGAAGAGGAATTAAAAAGCCTCTTGATGAAAGTGAAAGAGGAGAGCGAAAAAGTTGGCTTAAAGCTCAACATTCAGAAAACAAAGATCATGCCATCTAGTCCCATCACTTCATGGGAAATAGATGGGGAAATAGTGTCAGACTTTATTTTGGGGGGCTCCAAAATGACTGCAGATGGTGATCGCAGCCATGAAATTAAAAGACACTTACTCCTTGGAAGGAAAGTTATGACCAACCTAGATAGCATATTCAAAAGCAGAGACATTACTTTGCCGACTAAGGTCCATCTAGTCAAAGCTATGGTTTTTCCAGTAGTCATGTATGGATGTGAGAGTTGGACTGTGAAAAAAGCTGAGCACAGAAGAACTGATACTTTTGAACTGTGGTGTTGGAGAAGACTCTTAAGAGTCCCCTGGACTACAAGATCAAACCGTCCATCCTAAAGGAAATCAGTGTTAAATATTCATTGGAAGGACTGATGCTGAAGTTGAAACTCCTATACTTTGGCCACCTCATGTGAAGAGTTGACTCATTGGAAAAGACCCTGATGCAGGGAGGAATTGGGGACAGGAAGAGAAGGGGACGACCGAGGATGAGATGGCTGGATTGCATCACCAATCGATGCACATGAGTTTGGGTGAACTCTGGGAGTTGGTGATGAAGAGGGAGGCTTGGCGTGCTGTGATTCATGGGGTCGCAAAGAGCCGGACACGACTGAGCAACGGAACTGAACTAAACTGAAATGCTTACACTAAATTATGCATTTCAGAACTTGGAAAATAACCACCAGATATGTTCAGAAACCAAACAGGCCAACCATAAGGTGAATCTCAGAAACACCATGATTTTCTTGGCCTTCTATGTCCCTAATCCTACTAGCTGAACATTCTGGACTTCAGAGGAATTAGAATCTGTATAGAGGCAATATTGTGTAATCTTTGAAAATTTGGGGAGTATATCCATTTCTCACTTACAGTTACCCTATTAGTGACTAAAGTTCAAGGCCAGGAAGCTGAATTTTCCCAAATGAGTCCTAGAAAGAAAGGGATAGTTGTACCACTCCTATTTCCATACCTAAATGTTCTTATCTGTGTTCTACCTTTAATGGACACACCTTGAGATAACAGCTTTTGATATAGGATTTGTACTGTATTTTAGAAATGGAACTCATTCTTTTAAGGCGTGCATGTGTGCCTGCATGCTCAGATGCTGTCATTTCCGACTCTGCAATCCCATGGACTATATTGCTCATCAGGCTCCTCCCTCCATAGAATTTTCCAGGTAAGAATATCGTGGGTTGCCATTTCCTACTCCAGTAAGATAGCTCCATCAATCTTTTACGTAGCAATATTTTCAAAAAGTAATTTACTTCTAGTAGCACTGTTTTTTTTTTTGGGGGGGGGGGGGTCCTATTAGGTCCCATAGTCCTAAGCCCATTACCACACTCCCTTTGAAGTATACTGAAGTATAAACCACTTGGTTTAATGTAATATTTGCCAGTATCTTGCCAGTGAATCAATCCTTTGTAAGTCTTATATCCTGGTGCAGGTGGAGGCCTTACAGGCAGAAAAAGCAAACAGGAAATGTGTTATTTTTGGTAAATATCAAAGGCTACTGCTTCCAGGATAGAAGTACAGCTGCACAGTGTAATCCACGTACCAGCAAGTGGCTGGCAATACAATGTCAGGTTTTGGCCTTGCTCTCTGTTGATGGTGGGTTACCTAGGTTTGGAAGCAGTAGCTTGGTCTGAGATTCTCAAGGAGATAAGAAGTGTTTTGAAAACAAAGGGAATACTATGAATTTAATACATCACTTTATGGAAAACAGAAGGGGAAAAAAGTGAAAGCAGTGACAGGTTTTATTTTCTTGGGCTCCAAAATCACTTCAGACAGTGACTTCACCCATGAAGTAAAAGATGCTTGCACATTGGAAGGAAAGCTATGACAAATATAGACATCATGTTAAAAAAACAGAGACATCACTTTGCCAACAAAGGTCCATATAGTCAAAGCTATGGTGTTTCCAGTAGCCATGTCCAGATGTGAGAGGTGGACCATAAAGAAGGCTGAGCACCTAAGAACTGATGTTTCAAACTGTGGTGCTGGGGAAGACTCTTGAAGATCACTTGGACTGCAAGGAGATCAAACCAGTTAACCCTAAAGGAAATCAGTCCTGAATATTCATTGGAAGGACTGATGCTGAAGCTGAAAGTCTAATCCTTTGGCATCCTGGTGGGAAGGGCCTACTCACTGAAAAAGACCCTGATACTGGAAAAGATTGAGGGCAAAAGGAGAAGGGGCTGACAGAGGATGAGATGGTTGAAGAGCATCACCAACTCAATGGACATGAATCTGAGCAAACTCTGGGAGATAGTGAAGGAGAAGGGAGCTGGCGGGCTACAGTCCATGGACTGGCAGAGAGTCAGACATGACTTAGTGACTGAGCAGCAACAACAAATTACATATTATTAATAATTATACATCTAGACAGTAATGATTTAGAATGTAGTAAGCCAATTGCCAACATCCGTTGGATCATGGAAAAAGCAAGAGAGTTCCAGAAAAGCATCTATTTCTGCTTTATTGACGATGCCAAAGCCTTTGACTGTGTGCATCACAAGAAACTGTGGAAAATTCTGAAAGAGATGGGAATACCAGACCACCTGACCTGCCTCTTGAGAAACCTGTATGCAGATCAGGAAGCAGCAGTTAGAACTGGACATGGAACAACAGACTGGTTCCCAATAGGAAAAGGAGTACGTCAAGGCTGTATATTGTCACCCTGCTTATTTAACTTCTATGCAGAGTACATCATGAGAAACGCTGGACTGGAAGAAGCACAAGCTGGAATCAAGATTGCCAGGAGAAATATCAGTAACCTCAGATATACAGATGACACCACGCTTATTGCAGAAAGTAAAGAGGAACTAAAAAGCCTCTTGATGAAAGTGAAAGAGGAGAGTGAAAAAGTTGGCTTAAAGTTCAACATTCAGAAAACAAAGATCATGGCATCTGGTCCCATCACTTCATAGCAAATAGATGGGGAAACAGTGGAAACAGTGTCAGACTTTATTTTTTTGCATTCCAAAATCACTGCAGATTGTGATTGCAGCCATGAAATTGAAAGACGCTTACTCCTTGGAAGAAAAGTTATGACCAATCTAGATAGCATATTCAAAAGCAGAGACATTACTTTGCTGACTAAGGTCTGCCTAGTCAAGGCTATGGTTTTTCCGGTAGTCATGAATGGATGTGAGAGTTGGACTGTGAAGAAGGCTGAGGGCCGAAGAATTGATGTTTTTGAACTGTGGTGTTGGAGAAGGCTCTTGAGAGTCCCTTGGACTGCAAGGAAATCCAACCAGTCCGTTCTGAAGGAGATCAACCCTGGGATTTCTTTGGAAGGAATGATGCTAAAGCTGAAACTCCAGTACTTTGGCCACCTCATGCGAAGAGTTGACTCACTGGAAAAAACTCTGATACTGGAAGGGATGGGGGGCAGGAGGAGAAGGGGACGACAGAGGATGAGATGGCTGGATGGCATCACTGACTCAATGGACGTGAGTCTGAGTGAACTCCGGGAGTTGGTGATGGATAGGGAGGCCTGGTGTGCTGCGATTCATGGGGTCACAAAGAGTCGGACGTGACAGAGTGACTGAACTGAACTGAACGGAAGCCAATGTACTGCCAATGGCTGTCTGGGTTTCCAGAAACCCTGCTTGCTATCAAGAAAAGAGGCTTGTTGGTAAAATACAAGAGACATATGTGCTGTGATGCTCATATTGGCCCCTCTGGATAAAACTCCATCCTTCTCCACCTTGGTTTCTCAAGCTTCCCTCTCTGGAATGGATTTCTTTGCCCACATATTGGTTGTGGCTTTGACTCATATAAATTCCTGGAAGAAGATTGGAGAAAGGGAGTGAGCTTGGGGTTTTTATCTCACAGCTCCCTATCTGCAAGATTTGTGTGCTTTCAGTTTTCAGGGAGAACTATCTCATTTCTTCAGCCTAGAGAATCAAGCTATCTCTAGTGTTAAGTTCTGTACATGACAAAGCCTATGTAGATGGTCCATGTATTAAATAATCTCCCCATATTCCAAATCTGTGTATGCCATCTTTTTCCTGCCAGAACTCTGACACAGCATGTAAAAAAAATGGGGATAGGGAACTTTATTGAAGGTGAAAAAATGGAAATGGAGAGATTCTTTTCAAATGGCTAAGAAAATGGATAAAAGGTTTCTAGTAAAAATGTTTTATTGATACTGAAGTGAGAACTAGGCAAAGGATAAATCCCAACAGATGTAATTAAGCGATAATATGCAATCTCCTGTAAGAAAGACTTTAAGATATGAAGCTCCAGCTATACTAAATTAAAGTTAGATGTTATCTACTTTTACTTGATGTTAAACTAGCTAATTGTGTATAGTCCTACCAGAGGAGTGATACAATTAATTTTTAAGTATAAAGCTATACTTCCAGAGCTTCCATGGTGTATGGTAAAGAGTCCATCTGCTAATGCAGAAGACGCGGATTTGATCCCTGGGTCAAAAAGATTCCCTGGAGAAGGAAATGGCAACCCACCCCAATATGCTTGCCTAGGAAATCCCATGGACAAAGGAGCCTGGTAGGCTACAGTCCATGGGTCGCAAAAGAATCAGACATGCCTTAGCGACTAAACAACAAAAAATACTTTCTTCCATTTGACCTCAAATAGTCAAATATGTTCACAATTGCCCTTATTGTACTCCTCATCCAGCTCATGGTTTATCTGTTATCTATCACCACACAAATAATTGATAACCAACAATACAAAACATCACTAGCTTAAGCAATAGCTGATCACTGCTTATGTGTATGGAGTTGCTGTGGCTAGACTAAGTGGCCCCACTGATTGTGGCTGGGTTTGCACGCATGATGGTTGGCTGACTGCTGGGGGACTCAGCTTTGCCCCATGTGATCTTTTCTCTAGCAGGCTAGCCATGGCATCTTCTCATGGCAGTGGGAGAGCCACAGGGGCAAAAGTGGAAATGCAAGAGGACACTTGAGGCCCTGCCTTGGAACCTGATGACCCCTTCAATCATATGCTACTCAGAAAAAATAAATGCACAGGGCCAGCCCACATTAAAGAAATGGGAAATTATTTCCATTCTTTCAGTGAGAGGAAATGCAAAACCACATGGTATTTGTTTTTCTCTTTCTGATTTACTTCACTCTGTATGACAGTCTCTATGTGCATCCATGTCTCTGCAATTGGTGCCATTTCATTCCTTTTTATGGCTGAGAAATACTTGATTGTATATATGTGCCACGTCTTCTTTATCCATTCCTCTGAGGACATTTTGGTTGTTTTAATGTCCTGCTGCTGTTAAGTCACTTCAGTCATGTCTGACTCTGTGCGACCCCATAGACAGAAGCCCACCAGGCTCCCCTGTCCTTGGGATTCTCCAGGCAAGAACACTGGAGTGGGTTGCCATTTCCTTCTCTGGCTATTGTAAATAGTTCTGCAATAAATATTGAGTTGCATGTATGTTTTGGAATTAATGCATATATGTGGAATCTAGAAAATGATACAGATGAACCTATTTGCAAAGCAGAAATAGAGACACAGATATACAGAACAAACATATGGACCCCAAGGTGTGGGGGTTGGGGTGGTGGGAAGTGCTGGGTGGGATGAACTGGGAGAATGGGACTGACACATACACACTACTTTGAATAAAATGGAGAAGGAAATGGCAACCCACTCTGGTATTCTTGCCTGGAGAATTCCACGGACAGAGGAGCCTGGCGGGCTACAGTCCATGGGGTCACAAGAGTTGGACATGACTTGGAGACTAAATCACCACCACCATGGATAAAACAGATAACTAATGAAAACCTACTGTACAGCACAGGGAATTCTAAGTGGTAACCTAAAGGGGAAGGAAACACACAAAAGAAGGGATATATGTACACATATGGGGCTTTCCAAGTGGCTCAGTGGTAAAGAATCTGCCTGCCAAAGCAGGGGACACAAGAGACTCAGCTTCCATTCCTGGGACAAGAAGACCCCCTGGAGTAGGAAATAGCATCCCACTCCAGTATTCTTGCCTGGAGAATATCCATGGGCAGAAGGAGCCTGGCAGGCTACAGTCCATGGGACCGCAAAGAGTCAGACATGACTGAGCAACTGAACACACACACACACACACACACACACACACACACACACACACACACACATATACATATGTCAATTCACTTTGCTCTATAGCAGAAACTAACACAGCACTGTAAAACAACCATATTCTAATTAAATTCTTTTTGAAAATCACATGGTAAATGAACTGAATATGGGGTTCTTAACTCATTCAATCAAGTTTTTTTAAATTATTTATTTTAATTGGAAGCTAATTACTTTACAATATTGTCATGGTTCAATCAAGGTTCTTAATTCATTCAATCTACCGGTATGCCTTTTCTCATACCTAACATGACTATGAGGGCTAGCTGTGCAGCTCTTTCCGTTTTCTAATACTCATGTCTTCAAAATAATTATCCCCCTTTTAGACACTTAACACCATAAGTTCTTCTGCTAGCAAGGAACAGAGATGATCAGGAGCATCAAGAAATGGGAGCTTGCATTCACCAAAGTATAGGAGAAAGTGAGCACCCAGCCTCAAGAAAAGCAGAGTCCTTATATCAGGCACTGTTGGCAGGCTGCCATTAGGACTTGGAGCTTTGTACTCAGGTAGCTGCTTACCTGATCAGCTCTCCATCTCTTTGCTTCCTACTCAGATCCATGATCACCCTGCTCCTCTTTTCAGTCAATAAAATACACTTCCCATGGAGCCAACATGTCCCCACCTCCCTGCCCTACTCAGTAGACTTGATAAAGCAGAGGCCAGCATGGAGGAGCTCTCCTGAGCATGGTTGAAAGAGTAGGCCATTGTAAGACCGCCAGCAGTCAGGTCTGGCAGGAGTCCTGAAACTATCTCCAGTTAGAGAACAGGTGTTTTCCCCCATAACTACTATTATTAGCATGAAGGCTGCTTTACCCTTTTTATGACTCAGAAACTCTGCAAGAAATGAGCCAGACAAAGAGGAATTCTTAATGCGACTGCTGCAGAGGAAATGTCCTCCTTTTACTAAATTGTTAGCTCAGTTGGGAAAGAATCTGACTGTGATGTGGGAGACCCTGGTTCGATTCCTGGGTCGGGAAGATCCGCTGGAGAAGGGATAGGTTATCCACTCCAGTATTCTTGGGCTTCCCTTGTGGCTCAGCTGGTAAAGAATCCACCTGCAATGTGGGAGACCTGGATTTGATTCCTGGGTTGGGAAGATCCTCTGGAGAAGGGAAAGGCTACTCATTCCAGTATTCTGGCCTAGAGAATTCCATGGACTAAGTCCATGGGGTCTCCAAGAGTTGGACACAACTTTCACTTTCACTTGTTACTACAATAGTGGGTCTTCCTAGGTAGCGCTAGTGGTAAAGAACCTGCCTGCCAATGCAGGAAAAATAAGAGACTCGAGTTTAATTCCTGGGTCAAGAAGATCCCCTGGAGGAGGGCATGACAAACCACTGCAGCATTCTTGCCAGGGAAATCCCATGGACAGAGGATCCTGGTGAGCTATAGTCCAC
Organism: Oryx dammah; assembly: GCF_014754425.2. Classification (NCBI taxonomy): domain Eukaryota; kingdom Metazoa; phylum Chordata; class Mammalia; order Artiodactyla; family Bovidae; genus Oryx; species Oryx dammah. Next base: position 11,844,567 of record NW_024070204.1, read on the forward strand.
AGGGTCACAAAGAATCAGACATGACTGTGTGACCAATCACGCACAAAATACATGTATAACTGAATCACTTTGCCTCACACCTGAAACTAGCACAATGCTGTAAATCAACATATTTCAATTTTAAAAATTTAAGACAAAAAAAAATCTGAAACAAAAATTGACTTCTGTTCCTTGTTTTCCAATGTTTCACACAGATAATCTAGTAAAATATAAATGATTTTCTCTATGCTGTGCTCTGTCACTTCCAACTCTCTGCAGCCCTATAGACTGTAGCTGGCCAGGCTCCTCTGCTCATGGAATTTTCCAGACAAGAATACTGGAGTGGATTGCCATTTCCCTCTCCAGGGGATCTTCTGGATCCAGGGATCAAAAGTGCATCTCTTGCAGCTCTTACACTGACAGGTGGATTCTTTGTCACTAGGGCCACCTGGGAAGCCCCAATTTTCTCTATATTTAACTATAAATTTGAATACAGCTTTTTAAAAAATTTATATTCAGAAACTTTAGGGGTGGAATTAACAAACTGTCCTATATAGCAGAAATGCTGACCTCATGAAGTTCTTCAGAAAGGAAAGAAATTGCACATCTGCTGGGCATCAGCCTACGGGAGGTACTTTGGAAAAATTCCTCTTATAAAAATAACCTGTGGGGATTTCCCTGGTGGTCCAGGGACTAAGACTCCAAGCTCCCAATGCAGGGGTGCTGAGTTCAGTCCCTGGCCAGGGAACTAGATCCCAGATACCACAAGTGTTCACAGGCAACAACAAAAGATCCTGCATGGTGCAACTAAGACCCACTGCAGCCAGATAAATGAATTAAATAAATATTAAAATATCTATAAAAATAAAACCTACCTGAATGTAGTGTTGGTGGTGGGGGTGGGCTTGGTGGTCATCTACTGAATTCACATCTTGCCGCTACCTCTTTGGGCAGATTAATTTCTCCGTTTCAAATTTTTTATCTATAAAGGAGGGCAATCAAGTGACCAGTCTCATAGGATTTGCACATAGATGAAGGGAATTCAGATAATCAAACCCTGGAGACCTAACAGGGGCTTCCCCAGTGGCTCAGCAGGGGATATGGGTTCAATCCCTGGGTTGGGAAGATCCCTCAGAGAAGGAAATGGCAACCTGCTCCAGTACTCTTGCCTGAGAAATCCCATGGACAGAGAAGCCTGGCAGGTTATAGTCTATGGGGGTCATAAAGAGTTGGACAGGACTGAGCACACTTCTAACACTGTCCGTAGAGCTAACATGTAGTAAATGCAAAGGAAAATGAGCTATTATTGTTATTGTATGATTATTTCCAGGTTCTACTCATTACTCAAAGGGATCTTTTAATGTTTCTTAAAGTTAAACTTACCTATAATTTGGCTTAATTAAGGTTGGAAATATATATATACAGTACTAATATATGGTAAATTGGCTTGACTGTATTTTCATTGTTGTTGTCATTTTTTCATCTAAATTTTTCCTGAATGGAAGTTGTGATACTTCCATCAATCTACCATTGTCAGACCCCACCTCATGCTATGGGCCTCTCAAAGATCAGTTCAGTTCAGTCACTCAGTCGTGTCCGAGTCTTTGAGACCCCATGGACTACAGCATGCCAGGCCTCCCTGTCCATCACCAACTCCCGTAGTCTACCGAAACTCATGCCCACTGAGTCAGTGTTGCCATCCAACCATCTCATCCTCTCAAAGATCAAGTCTGGATAAATCCTGGGAAAAAATTAATTCTGCTGCTCTCTATTATGAAAAGGAAAATCAAGGATTCTCTCTTACCTTCTGCTGAAAGGTTTTAAAGATTAACTTCTTTGTGGCTTGGTTTCAATCTCTTCAGCATGGAGTACCTGGACGTAATAGCTATTTTACATTTTAACTAAGGGCCTCCTTAACCTTCTGTCTGGCATTTGAAGATCTGACTGTGACTCTGATAAAGGGCAAACACTAGAGGAAGTGAAGGGCAGTCTTGCCTTTGTCTGTATTTGTTGCAGCCTTTAGGAAGAGAAGGGGGAAAGGGCTCTGATTAATTTTGTGCCTTCAGGTTTTCCCATGACATATTGGAGAGCTTCTCTTTTATGATTTCAGCTTTTCTCTGGTGCTTCCTTTACACACTCCTCCAACAGAAACCTAACCTTTCTGCTTTTATAGACTGATCCAGCTCAAAGTCAAAGCAGAGCTGGCAATCAAAGGCGAGGATGGCATTTGAAAGGAAGATCATACCAATGGGGTTCCCAGGACGAGTTCTCTGAAGCTCACAAAGGTCTCTTTTGAATCCAGCCTTCTTTGCATATCACTTGTTACTAAAATGCTAATACTGCTAGTGTTTGAATTGTACTCCAATTCTCCATGGGCTTTATGTTCACTGTTCTTCTCATTGTTCACAGACTGAATATGCAGCTTGTTGGACCAAGTCCTGGGCCTTTATCCTGATTTTACAGCCACTCCATCTCCTTCAGGGCCATTTCACTGATTGATGTGTATTACGCAGCCAGAAGGTGATTACCCATCATGCCTCTTCCTGCTTAAACGTACTGGCAGTAAGATTAGATATTACAATGCCTGCGTTCTCCTTCCTCTGCAGAGATGTGGCTGCTAATTCATTACTTCTGGGGCTTTCAGATCCAAGGGGAAGTTTTGGTTTGTTAGATTTTCTATTCACTTATCTTGTCTTCTCTCTGATTTAGCCCCCTTGCTGTTAGAGGCATGTGAGTATGAAGCCATAGTATTCAACACTATTTGTATTAGCTTCACGTGCTAACTATTCTAAGCAGCTGCAAGTCTCTTTTTTGGAAGGGGTCAGGAGGTGGGGGCATTGGGATAGGATATAAGATAAAAGTTGGGAGATGCTTATAGGAGGCCAAGATTTTCTTTCCTTTTTTTTTTTTTTTTAAATCCCTTGGAGGGAAAGGGCCTTTGATGATGACAGAGTTAAAAAGGAGAATGTCTTTGGGAGCTTAACAGTGTATCAGCTTTATGCTCCTGGAGTGGACATCACCGCCATTGTCTGTACTCTACAGGGAAAACATATGAATGACTGAAAGTTTGAAGGAGATAAAGAGCCCCTGGTTCCTGCCTCCCAGGTGAAATCAAGGAGAGCACAGGTTTGCCTGCTTTCTCACAAAGATTAAGCCTAAACAAGTTGTGGAAGGTAAGGCAAAGAGGGAGAGAAATGTCTAGTAAATCCAATACAAGGAGAAAAAACATCCATCCAAAAAAAGAAAAAATATATCAGGCTAGAAAATAACTCTGATTGAGACAAGAAGAGAAATATTTTGTACCATTATGTGAATTATTAGCATATGTAAAATTAATAATGACATTCTTTTATTATAAAGGAGTGTATCCACATGGCCAAAATATACTGTGTACCTAATGAAATGGTGATGTTTAGAAACTAACAAGCAAAGTATAATGGGACAAACACAGGACTCTAAGTTAGGAAACTGAAGGTTTGAGGGGTTTGGGGGTTTTTTGTTTGTTTTCCACTTATAAATCCTGTGAGTCTCAGCAACTCACATATAAAATGGTGAGAATAATCTCTTTCCTGTGTTCTGGGAAAGAAAAAAATGATAATTTATTCAAAACCTTTTTCTAAAATCCAACAGAACTCTATAAACTTAAAGTAATATCATTAGGAAATTAATCCTAGCCTTTGACAGACTTGACTCTTGCTGCAAATTCCCCTCCATCTAATTGTCATCAATAATTTATCTTAATTCAATCTAGCTCAGCATTGGTAGTGCTAGTGGTAAAGAACCCGCCTGCCAAAGCAAGAGACATAAGAGACGCTGGTTCAACCCCTGGGTCGTGAAGATCCCCTGGAGAAGGAAATGGCAACCCACTCCAGGATTCTTGCCTGGAGAATCCCGCGGACAGAGGAGCCTGGAGGCTACAGTCCAGGGGGTCACACAGAGTCGGACACAACTGAAGCGACACATTCACATGCATTCTTCAAACTGCGAATCTTGTAACTTCTGTCCTAATTCTTCCAATCTATGGAAGTTGAGCACTAGAGAATAAATTTTGCTCATCACTGTGTTGCTGATCTTCTCCCTGGGAATAAACCTCTTCTAGAATTTAATATACCAGTGCTGAGAATGACCTCTCACTTAATTCCCTAAAACAGTCCCTTTATTGAATGTGGACTTAGGCCAAATAATTACTGCACATTCTTTTGAAATGTAGAAAATCCAAGTTAGTTAGATCCCTGCTTCTAGCTGATGTAGGCTGACTTCTCAGCTTTTGCTGGATATAATCCAGGTTGCACTCAAGAATTTGAGACTGTAGTAAAGAAAATGTGCTTGGCGTGCTGAGCTTGTTCTGTAAATCCTAACATTTAAATAGACTCTTCACCTCCAAAACTTCATACCTGGGATATGCAATCAGAAAGAACTGAAGGGGAAAAACATTAAAATTATTTAGTTTTACCAATATGGAGATAAGGTACTCAAAGACTGCAATGAAACATCAATAAAAAATAGTAATTATGTGACATGATGGGGGTAATGGCTAACCCTACACTGGTAATAATTTTGCAATATATAAGTATATTGAATCAACACATTGTACCTTAAACTTATACAATGTCATTTATTGTTAGTTATGTCTCAATAAAGCTGGAAAAAGACATCAATTTAAATTAAAAAAAAAAAAAACTTGGTTTTCATTGTTATTTGATCTCTGCACCAATTCAAATGAATTATGAGACCTGAGAAATACAAAGCAATGTATTGTTTGGAAAGAAACAAGGTCTGCAAATTCATTCTAATACTGATTAAAAGTGAAAATGAAAGTCGCTCAGTCGTGTCTAACTCTTTGTGACCCTGTGGACTATATAGTTCATGGAATTCTCCAGGCCAGAATACTGGAGTGGATTGCCTTTCCCTTCTCCAGGGGATCTTCCCAATCTAGGGATCAAACCCAGGTCTCCTGCATTGCAGGAGGATTCTTTACCAGCTGAGCCACCAGGGAACACTAATTGAAAGCCCTGTTTTTTAAAAGGTTAAAATGATATTTACTGTTAAAAAAAAAAAAAAACACTTCATGAAAGTACTCAGACTGCCATTTGGTAGATTGTAGGATCACTTAGAATAATGTTTTTTATTCTATTCTCTCCATTGTTCTAAAGATATGAATTGGAATTATTGCCATTCCCTTCAAATGCAGGTACAATTTTTTTAAGAGAAAATCATTTTACTTTTATCAAGTTGTTTATGCTTAACACCGTTAAATCTTTTGAATTTAAGACAACATTAACAATCAACCACTAACAGTTACATTGTGTTTGAACACTGAATATAAGTACTAAATTCATTCATATTTCTGTTTTTATTTAAAATGTGTCTTTTGAGCCAAATAAAAATTATTTCAATTTTCTTAAACATTTAAAGTGGGGAACACCTCTGACATTCCGGCCAACTCTGTAATTCAAATCATTTTTTTTCCATGTAAAAAAGCACCATTGTTGGTTTGAAACTTTGAGAGTTTCCTGGATGAAATCTGAAATGTGGAGGTCAAGGAGAGACCAAAGAAAGGGGTGGACCACTCCAAGTTGCTAGGTGGCAGGTTTAACAAGGAAATTTACAAACAAGTCTTGTCTTGGGCATCAGAAAATTAGATCTCTGCACCCATGAATCTTAAAAGTTTATATGCATAGAGATTTTAGACTGAGTTCAGTCACATATACGATCCAGATGGTCTCAGCAACACCTTCCTCTCTCAAAGCTACACATCCTTGGAACGAACAGCTTTGGCTGTGAGAATAATGGGCCAAGTATACATCCCAAAGACCAGGAAAGGCTTGAGGAGTTCCAAAGCCCAGATCTGGTTCACAGGTCAACCAAGATACACATCCTCTTGATGGCCTCCTCCAACAATCATTTTCCATTTCTTTCTTTCATTTAAAAAAGATTATTGAAGTACAGTTGATTTACAATATCTCATTTGTTTCATGTATGCAGCATAGTGACTCAAAGACAATACAAAAAAGAAAAGAAAAGAAAAGAAACTACAGGTCAATGTCTTTTGTGAACATAGATACAAAAATCCTGAACAAAATATTTGCAAACCGAATCATTTAACACTTTTTTAACAGTACATCTTTGTAAGCTACCACAAATCCTCTTTGAAGAAGTGGAATCGAAATAAACTCTCTTCAAAATAACCTTCAAAAGGTTTAGTTAATCTGCTATTCACCAGAGAAAAAGTACATCAGTAAGACACTGTTTCAAAGTAAATATGAGAAATTCACCAGTGAGATTGGGCTAGTTGTGTGCTGTAATAAACAACCCCCAAATTTCAGTGGCTTAAGCACAGTTGTGGTTCCTTTCTTCATGTTTCATGGCTGTCATGGTTAACTGACACTCTGCTCATCTTAGATCCAAGCTAGTGAAGCAGCCACTGTTGAACTATCAGAGTCGTTCTGCAGAGGCAAAGACAGTACTGTTGAGAGCATTGGATTGAAGTTAAAATACAAAACCCCAAAATGATATATGGCATTCCTGCTCTCAACTTATTGGTCAGAAGTGGATTTGTGGTTCTGTCAACCCAGAATAAGCCAGAGAACAAACCAACCTTGTGCCCAAAAACTAGAAGATAAGAATAGGTACATAGTAAGGAACCCCAAAGACCAGCACAATCTACCCTTTTGAAAAACAAATATTTGTTTCAATTTTCATTTCACCAGCAGGATACAGTTACATCCTCCCTGAGTGAGAAAGCCTAAACACTGTGCATCCAGTCATGGCATGAAGCTCAAAGGCTTGGATCTGAGAGAGGAACAGTCAGATATGTATCGGGGCATGTATCCATCATTAAGCTACATTCTCTCACCTTGAATTCCATCTTTATTATATCCAGATTCTGCACACCATATTTTCTTTCACCAGCTGACTCCTCATAGACTTTGAACTCAGGGGTTCTGGAAAAGGATTGGAAAACTAGAAGAAGGAAAAAAAATGATGCTTCCTTGCTTTTTATTTCTATAAAATCACTCATGTAATCTTGCTACAATGACACTTATTCCAGTCACAGTGGCTGATAATAGCTGATATCTTTCCAACACACTCCAAAGAGGCTCACTATACTCCCTTGGAGAGAGTGGATGGGGTAAGTGCCATTCCATCAATGTCTGTGTGCCATCGCCAGCAGGCTCCTCCTCCCATCATCAGTGCATCAGGCAGCCAGCTGAATCCCAGCTCAGAACTGAGCTCTGTGATAGTTATAACTTTTCTTTTCAATTTCCAGTTTCTGGATACAGTTCAGTTCAGTTCAGTCACTCAGTTGTGTCCAACTCTTTGTGACCTCATAGACTCCAGCCCATCACCAACTCCCGGAGCTTGCTCAAATTCATATCCGTTGAGTCGGTGATGTCATCCAGCCATCTCATCCTCTGTTATCCCCTTCTCCTCCCGCCTTCAATCTTTCCCAGCACCAGGGTCTTTTTCAATGAGTCAGTTCTTCTCATCAGGTGGCCAAAGTATTGGAGCTTTAGCATCAGTCCTTCCAATGAATATTCAGGACTGATTTCCTTTAGGATTGACTGGTTTGATCTCCTTGCAGCCCAAGGGACTCTGAAGATTCTTCTCTAACACCACAGTTCAAAAGCATCAGTTCTTCAGTGCTCAGCTTTCATTATAGTCCAATTCTCACATCCATACATGACTACTGGAAAAACCATATCCTTGACTATATGGACCTGTTTCAGTAAAGCAATGTCTCCACATTTTGATATGCTCTGTAAGTTTGTCATAGCTTTTCTACCAAGGAGCAAGCATCTTTTAATTTCATGGCTACAGTCACCATCTGCCATGATTTTAGAGCCCAAGGAAATAAAGTCTCTCACTGTTTCCGTTGTTTCCCCATCTATTTGCCATGAAGTGATGGCACCAGATGCCATGATCTTCATTTTTTTAATTTAATTTTTTAATATAAATTTATTTATTTTAATTGGAGGTTAATTACTTTACAATATTGTCTTGGTTTTGCCATACGAATGTTGAGTTTTAAGCCAGTTTTTTCACTCTCCTCTTTCACTTTCATCAAGAGGCTCTTCAGTTCCTCTTTGCTTTCTGCCATAAGGGTGGTGTCATTTGCATATTTGGGGTTAATGATAATTCTCTCAGCAATCTTGATTCCAGCTTGTGCTTCATCCAGCCTAGTATTTCTCATGATGTACTCTGCATATAAGTTAAATAAGCAGGGTGACAATATATAGCTTTGACTTCTTTTCCAGTTTGGAACCAGTCTGTTGTTTCATGTCCGGTTCTAACTGTTACTTCTTGAACTGAATACAGATTTCTCAGGAGGCAGGTAACGTGGTCTGGTATTCCCTTCTCTTGAAGAATTTTCCACAGTTTGTTGTGATCCACAGTCAATGGCTTTGGTGTAGTCAATAAAGCATACTTACTTACTACCTCAGAGTGTTGATGAAAAGTATAGCCCTGGCTTACCATGGCAGTGATTTCAGGAGTCCCTGAAGTCATTTGTCATGAACTCCACTGTTGATGATCTGAGTAGCATATCCTCACGGATACCACACTCTTTTGTAATGGAACACCTTCTTAGATCCTTTCCTCCCATATAAATGTGAAAGTTCAAGGTTGTTCAGTGTTCAAAACTGTACAATGTAAGCCAAGGTCTTGTTTTATTTTTGTTTGTTTATTGTTTGTTTAACTGGTATAGCTTTCTCAGACACTTAAGAGTCTTATTCCAGTTCATAACATGTGTCAAGAGTGATGCCCATAGTTTTCCTCAAGACTTTTACTCTCACTTGCTGAATATAATTGCTACTTGGAGCCTATCAAGTTTCCAGGAGAAAGCCACACTCACTTTTCTTTCCCCTAAGTTAATTATTCAACTAAAAGGCATAATAGATTGCACCCAAGCCATTCAAATGTTGAACAGTGGACTTTAAAGTAGTGCCCTTAATTTATTTCTTTAATTTAGGCAGTGTTTAATCTGATTTTTTTGCTCAAAGAATTTATTTGTATTTTATTCTTTGGGGTTGAAAAGCATTTATTTTTTCTAACCTACAAATAACTGAGTATCTAAATTCTCCATGTTCTATATTCCTGCTTACAAACCAGTTCTCTTTCCTTTAGGGCCTTTTCAAGTGGCAAACATACCTAATATCAATCTGCTTTCCAGACTCTCCTACTAATGATTTGTGTTACTTAGGTACATTATGTGCTTTCCAAGTTTATTCAGGCAACCGTTTCATCAAATAATTTGCCACTATATAACAGTGATGACATTTTTGTCCCTGAAAAATTGCATTGGCAATTAGATATTTGTCCTCTGACACTTCATAGGTCAGAACAATTTACATATCTCCAACAAACCACATGAAGTTAGAAAGTTTACTCCTGATATGTACCTAGGGAAAAGAACAAGAATAAGGAGTTTCATAATAGTTTATAAAAAATATAGACATATCAGTATCAGGTGCACTAAATTTTCCCCATTTTATCTACCCAAATTTCTTTTGCCATTAATATGAATGGAGCTAATTACATGAGGGGGCTTCCCCAGTGGCTCAGTGGTAAAGGTTCCACCTGCCAACACAGGAGACACAGGTTCAATCCCTGGGTCAGGAAAATCCCCAGAAGAGGAAACCACACCCCACTCCAGTATTCTTGCCTGGAAAATCTCATGAACTGAGGAGCCTGGTGGGCTACAGTCCATGGGGTCACAAAGAATCAGACATGATTGAGCAAAACAATAACAACAATTACCTGAGGATGATTAAACTAGATTTTCAGATTGAACATCACTCCAGTGATCTGAAGATTCCATGCAAAGACAGCACAGGGTATGGTTTTCAGGGCATCTGTGATTTGAAGAGTGTTACCAGTGCCAGAAAATGGAGAAAATATCAATGGAGAAAGAAAAGTTTCCATTAAGGACTCTGCCATCCTATTTGGGATAATAGAAACTTTTGGACAAGTAAGGAAGAATAACATTTAAGGAACACTTTAGATATTGCTATTCACCTGTCTACTAACCCATTCTCTGATTATATGTCTCTACATATTGGGGGAACTCTTTGTTCCATTTCTCCAAAATTGTTCCTTAAACCGCAGAGAAGGAAACTTCTACTGATAATTTCATCCAACGCGGGAATATTGAGATGCCAGCTTCTGTCTCTTTCATCCCTTTATTTGCACCTACAGGATTTCCTGATAGCCTCAGTTGGTAAAGAATCTGCCTGCAATGCAGGAGACCTGTTGGGAAGATCCCCTGCAGAAGGGAAAGGTTACCCACTTCAGTATTCTGGCCTGGAGAATTCCATGAACTGTACAGTCTATGGGGTTGCAGAGTCGGACACAACTGAGCAACTTTCACACACAGGTAAGCAGTTTTAAAGTGACTAACTAGATGAGGGGGATTAAGAAAAGTCTGCCTTTATTTGGATATCAGCATCAAATTGAGAGCATCACGGTTTTAACCTGTATCCTGACATTAGTAATAAATAGCATGTCCTTTCACTGTTAGAAGTGTCTCAGCATTGACAGGAAAGTGTGTGATCATTGTTGTTAAAGGTTCCCAATGATACATGATGTGGTTGTCACCTCCCACTTCCTCTCCCTATGATCTCGAGCAGCAGACTTAGAGACTTCTCTCTCTATGTAGTCATTTCTTTTGTGTGAGCCCTCTTTATTTGCAGAAGGACTGTGGGATGGTTAATTTTTTGAGTCAACTTGGCTAGGCTATGAGGTCCAGGTGTTTAGTCAGACACTAGATTAGATGTTACTATGAAGTACTTTGTAGGCATGATTAACATCTACAATCAATTGCCTTTAAATAAAAGATTTCCCTGGATATCGTGGGTGGGTTCATTCAATCAGTGAGATGTAAGAGCAAAAACTGAGGTTTGCTGGAGAACGAATTCTGCTTCAAGATTGTAACACAGAAATCCTGCATGAATTCCTTGCCTGCCAAACTGCCTTGCAAATTTTATGCTTGCCAGCCCTCATAATCAAGTGAACCAATTCATTAAAATCTCTGTATATATGTATCTGTATGTGTGTATATATACACACAATGTATATTACAACAAATATACATATGATTTTATATATATATATATATATATATATATAGAGAGAGAGAGAGAGCAATTTATTGCTTCTGTTTCTCTGGAAAATGCTGATTGATGCAGCCTGCTGTTTTGCAACTTTTCCACCTGACCTTGGATCTAGCTGTAAGACAAGTTCAGATTCTCTTCATAAAATACCAATCGTCTTCAGCAATTACAGTGAAATGAAGGCTTTAAGCCTCATCTTCTACCACTTGTTTATCAGGTGAGCAGGTGATTTGCTACAATGAAAATATATTTTAGACCAAATAAACAATTAATTTTTAGCAAGGCATAGAAACAGCATTACAATCTACTCTTTAAAAATCACCAAAGGCTACACGGTTCATCTTAGACACTACAATGCCTCCCAGGATTGAAAGATTCATTCCAAGGTGGATGAAATGACATTTTGAAGGCAGATTCATTCAGTCCTGGGGGTCAGGTGACAGTGTCCCCAGGAAGCCAGAAGCTGTAGACCTAAAATACTGCTCACTGGCTCTTGTCAGATCCTATCAGTTTTTTCATAAAAGGGTGAGGAACCTACCTCATCTCTCTGGCCATCCTCTCCACTTGACCATCACTCAATTCTCTAGTTAAGAAGTATGTTATTGTTAGATTATACTAATATTCCTGATTTTTCAGTGCCTAATGCTGATTCCTCACATACAGCTTCCAGATTAAGATGTTTCAAAAGAGAACCACTCTTAGCATACAAGTTATAATTATCTAGACATGAATCCAACTCATTATAAAAAGTTACAGTAATTTATTTTACAGAAATTTAACAATGATAGCATCACTGAGTCTAGGTCATCATTTATCACAATATAAAGTCAATAATAAGTTAGAGTTTAAGGCATCGGCAACAGACAGAGATTAAAATTTTACTGTATTAATTAAACAAGTGGAAAATAAGTAGATTAAAGTAAAATTATAGAAATATAAGTGATAAAGGAAGGGCTTATGCAGTTGAAATCTCATTTATTTATGTGGTTGGTTTAAGCAGGACAATCTCATAAGGCAGTCCTATTTTAAAAATTTAAAACACATCTTTGAGTGTCTATTGATCAAAGTACTAGAAATCCAGCAAAAAAAAAAAAAAAAGTAAATTAAATTTATCCATGGACATGGATATTTTGTATTCAATATAACTATATATTTCATATTATGTGAATTAATAAATATTTATATCTTATATTTATAAATATAGAAATGTTCTGCTTTGCATTCTACTAGGAAAAGTGGGTGAAAAAATAAATAGCACCCTGCTTGCATGTGTGCTGTACTAAGTTGCTTCAGTCATGTCCGACTCTTTGCAATCCCATGGACAGTAGTCCTATCAGTTCAGTTCAGTCGTTCAGTCATGTCCAACTCTTTGCGACCCCATGAATTGCAGCACACCTCCCTATCCATCACCAACTCCCAAACTCACGTCCATCAAGTTGCTGATGCCATCCAGTCATCTCATCCTCTGTTGTCCCCTTCTCCTCCTGCCCCCAATCCTCCCAGCATCAGGGTCTTTTCCAATGAGTCAACTCTTTGCATGAGGTGGCCAAAGTATTGGGGTTTCAGCCTCAGCATCAGTCCTTCCAATGAACACCCAGGACTGATCTCCTTTAGAATGGACTGGTTGGATCTCCTTGCAGTTCAAGGGACTTGCAAGAGTCTTCGCCAGCACCACAGTTCAAAAACATCAATTCTTCAGCTCCTCTATTCATGGGATTCTCCAGCCAAGATTACTGGATTGGGTTGCTGTGTCCTCCCCCAGGAGATCTTCCCATCTCAGGGATAGATCCCGTGTCTCTTGAGTTCCCTGCATTGGCAAGTGGGTTCTTTACCACTAGCACCACCTGGGAAGCCCCTGTAGTATAGTATAATAATAAAATAAATATACTTTAATATGTTACAATGATAAATATTATGAAGAAACACAAATCAATGTGAAAGGAGAGAAATGGGCAAGTTTTCTGTTTTAGAAAGAGTAATAATTCCAAGGGTTTGTGAATGACAAACTGTCTTGGTCTTTTCAATTCTAAAATAGCTAGTGTGCCCTTAGTTTAGCTGGTATCAAGGTCTAATAACCTTTGAATACTTTGGAGATATTATGCTACCATCTGCTAACATCATTTTTGTTGATTAAAATTTTGTCCTCAGTGTAATTTGGAAATAATCCTTTTTTTTTTTTTTTTTTGCTAAGGTAGATCTACACTTGGATGTTTTGAAGTTTTAATAGTTTGTCCAGGGGGACTTCTTTTTTTGCTTAGTGATATTTGAAATGCAGTCCCATTTCTTTTTAAATTATAAACAATTATTCAACTTGAATAATTATTGATCTATGTCATTTCTTCTCCTCTTTCAGTTCAGTTCAATTGCTCAGTCGTGTCCGACTCTTTGCGACCCCATGGACTGCAGCACAGGCTTCCCTGTCTATCACCAACTCCCGGAGTTTGCTCAAACTCATGCCCATCAAGTCGGTGGTGCCATCCAACCAGCTCATCCTCTGTCATCCCCTTCTCCTTCTGCCTTCAATCTTTCCCAGCATCAGGGTCTTTTCTGTGTCAGTTCTTAGGATCAAGTGGCCAAAGTATTGGAGCTTCAGCTTCAGCATCATTCCCCCCAATGAATATGTAGACTGATTTCTTTTAGAATTGACTGGTTTGATCTCCTTTCAGTCCAAGGGACTCTCAAGAGTCTTCTCCAGCAATCCCACAATTCAAAAGCATCAATTCTTTGGTGCTCAGCTTTCTTTATGGTCTAACTCTTACATCCATAGATGACTACTGGAAAAACCATAGCTTTGACTAGATGGACCTTTGTTGGCAAAGTAATATCTTTGCTTTTTAATATGCTGTATCGGTTGGCCATAGCTTTTCTTCCAAGGAGCAAGCCTCTTTTAACTTCATGGCTTGCAGTTACCATTACCATCTGCAGTGATTTTGAAGCCCAAGGAAATAGTGTCTCACTGTTTCCATTGTTTCCCCATCTATTTGCCATGAAGTGATGGGACCAGATGCTGTGACCTTCGTTTTTTGAAAGTTGAATTTTATGCCAGCTTTTTCACTCACCTCTCTCACTTTCATCAAGAGGCTCTTCAGTTCCTCTTCAATTCCTGCCATAAGGGTGGTATCATCTACATATCTGAGGTTATTGATATTTCTCCTGGCAATCTTGATTCCAGTTTGTGCTTCATTCAGTCCAGCATTTCTCATGATGTACTGTGCATATAAGTTAAATAGGCAGGGTGAAAATATACACCCTTGATGTACTCCTGTCTCAATTTTGAACCTGTCTATTGTTTCATGTCTGGTTGTAACTGTTGCTTCTTTACCTGCATACAGATTTATCAGGAGGCAGGTCAGGTTGTCTGGTATTCCCGTCTCTTTAAGAATTTTCCACAGCTCCAATTACATAAGTGTTGCGATGTTTCCATTTCTGTTTTCTCTGTTGCTTAATGGAAGATCACCTGGAGAAGGAAATGACAACCCACTCTGGCACTTTTGCCTGCAGAATCCCATGGACAGAGGAGCTTGGTTAGGCTACAGTCCACGGGGTCACAAAGAGTCGGACACGACTGAGTGACTTCACTTTCACTTTCACTTTACTGTATATATGCATCTGTGTGTGTATTCATGTGTATGTGTGTGTTCCTTACTGTATCTTTAACTAATTCCTACATTTGAGTTTATTTATTCATTCTATCATTGGTTTTATTTAGTTTGGAGTTTATCACTCTGTTAAATTTCATTTAAATAAATGTATTTTTATTCTAGTATTTCATATTAATCCTTTCTATTTTCACTTACTATCTTGTTTCACTGTACTGACTTTACCTTATATTTTACTAATTTGGAGGAGAATTTAAGGTTCATGTCAAATGAGAAAAGATCACTCCCTCTCAATCTCCTCTCTCTCTCTTTCTCTGCCTCTTCCTTTTTTCTCCATGACAGATCCCTCCTTCATCTACTGATTCCAAGCATTGAGACTTCATAAAATGGAGCTCTTATTCTCATTTCCCCAAGAAGACCAAATTTTCAGTTACTCAAGTGTTACTGTAATTCTAATCCCAGTAGCCTCAGAGCTTTGGCTTTGGCATAAGGTTTTCTATTTATTTTTAAAATTCTGTTACACAAAGGTGTTTGCATTAATTTTATAGCGTACATATGTCTTCTTTAATGTTCTCTTGTAAATTTCAACCATTATCATTATGTCTTTGGAGCAGGAAGATATCCAAAATGTGGAATCTCATTGCCATCTTGGCTTGAAAGAAGTAGCAAATTTTCAACAGTTTATGGCTCAGGGCATTTTCAGTGTTGTTGTTTCTTTCTTTTTGCTTTTGCATATTTCTATATTTTTCTTCAAAAATCATGTATTACTTCTTTTGACAAGAGAAAATAAAGAATGGATTTAAGAACTGGAAAGGAAAGGGAGTTTGTAAATGTTTGATCAATACACGTTCTAGTGATTTTTCTAATAAATATTCATTGGACTATTTCAGTTTAGAAATGAGAGAAAATCCTCAAGTATATTAGGACATAAAGCCAGCAGGGGAAAAATGGATATTAAGATAAAGAAGCCAACTACATTTTCTTACTTCATTAAGTTGAAATATGTCCATATAATTAGCAATTTTCCCTTCTGAGTATGGTACAAGTTAACAGTCATTTTCCAAAAACAAAGGTAATTTTAGATACTGCTTGGTGACTTGTTTGCAAGTCCCCAAGCTGAGCATTGAGTTTTGAAAACCTCCACTTCTCTGACACCAACCCACAGGTCTGGCCTATATTGTTCATCAAAATCTCAACCAGACATATTTGCATAAAAAACTATATGATAAAAAATACATTAACAAGAAAAAGAAACAGAATTTCCTAATGAGCTTTTTAAAATGCTTCAGTGGATGCTAGTCAAATGACAAAAAGATAGCTCCCTCCATGGAACATATGTATTATTTTTCATAGTCTAGAAACTTATTTCACCCAACTAGATTTCTACCCTTAACTTTCAAAAATAAAATGTACCAATTTGTGCTTGAATAACTAACTGCATATTTAAGTGTTTAAACAAATGATGTTATCATTCTTAGTATTTTCAAACAGCTAAAATCTGTAAGAGGAGCAAGGGGAAGTAACCATTTGTAACATAAATTATTAATCCCAAACTAAAGAGATACTTGCATTGAAACCAGTGAACTAATTTCTTCATATCAACCATGAGTTGGGGTTTTGAAAATATTTTATTCATTAAATGTATAAACCTAAAGCTACAGGTCACCAAATGACATTCATGTTGACAAGTCTAATGATCAGTCCTCAGTCTTCACCTTATTGTTCCTGTTCTAGGAAAAATTGTACCAGGATAAGTTAAAACAAGAATGAAGACTTTGTTCAAGAATACTGCAATAGAGGAAAGAGGCTAAAACTAAAGTCTCAACCCCATTCTACTGAAACAAGGTGGGAGAAAGTTTAATTGTTGGAGTGAGCTACTAAAAATATACTAGAGAAAATTAGGCTTAAATTTGATCATGAGATGTGCTGAGCACACTGACTTATCCTGAGTTTCCAAACGTTTTCTCTCTGTGATTAAACCATCTGTGCTTGCTAACTGGCACCCACAGAAGTTTAGCTCATGTCCTCCTCCAAACAACTGGTAAGAATATGCATGCTTAGTCACTCAGTAGTGTCCGACTCTTTGTTACCCCATGGCCTGCAGCCCACCAGGCTCCTCTGTCCATGGGGTTCTCCAGGCAAGAATACTGGAGTGGGTTGCCTCGCCCTCCTCCAGGGAATCTTCGCAACCTGGGGATGGAACTCAGGTCTCCCACATTGCATGGGGACTCTTTACCGTCTGAGCCTCCAGGAAAGCCTTGGTGAGAATAGAGGCACTCTATTCTTGATGATGACATTTCAAAGGGACAATTCCCAGATTTTTGAGGAAGACATTCTGGGTGTATAAAACTTGCTGGAAGCTGTTTAAAAGATTTGCATCTCAAAAGGATCCAGAAAGAATCTACAATTACAACTTTTTTAAAGTGAAGTTTTTAAGAAAAGAGAGGTCAAGCCTGTCTGAACTTCAGTCAAGTTAAGAACATCATTAAGACCTTATTTCTCAGTTCTCTCAGCAGCACTTGATGAAGCTGATTATCCCCTCTTCCAAACACTGTTTTGACTTGGCGGAAGGGATACCACCCACGGCCAATTTTCCGTCTACTTCATCAGAGGCTGTTTTGGTGTCACTTATTTTGGACTGAGGACTCTCTTAATTTATTAGTTTGCTAGGCCCACCATAACAAATTACCACACACTGGGTGACTTCACAGTGGAAACATATCTCTCATACTTATACAGATTGAAAGTGTAAGGTCAAGGTGTTGCCAGATTTGGTCTCTCCTTAGCCCTCTCTTCCTAGCTTGCAGATGGCTCTCTTCTTCATTGTGTCCTTACATGGCCTTTTCTCTGGGTATGTGTCCCTGGTGTGTCTACTTTTTCTCATTAGGACGCCAGTACTATTGGATTAGAGACCCACAGGGATAACCTCATTTAACCATCACTACCTCCTTAAAGGCACTGTCTCCAAGTACAGTGACTTTGGAAGTTAAAGCTTTAACATATAAATATTGGGGAGACACAATTCAGTCTATCATACTTTATGAGCTCAAAAAGCTGTAGTGCCATAAGGTCAGTTCATTGATCTTTATCTGTTATCATTTACTGCTGCCACTGCAGAAACACCCTAGATATAAGCAATATCTTATTAACTGATGACATCCAAATTTATATCCTTAGTCTTTAATTTTTCCCACAAATTCAGAAGACCTATAGCCAAATTCCTCTATTCCAACTTCATTTAATATTTGATATACCTGTAATGTAATATGTAATACAAATTCTTCATTTCCCTTTAAGGTGAAACTTCCTGAGTTTTCCCTATCTTAAGAAATAACTCCAGTGTTCAATTGCTCAAGGCAAAAAATCTTCTTGTCATTTTTCACCCATCTCATTCTTTCATATTCCCAAAACAATTCTTCTGCCAATTCTTTCAACTCCACTTTAAAAATATATCCTAAGTCTTATCTGAATTCAAAGGAGAAGGGATTTGGCTCTCATTCTCTGTTTGTTAATTCTGTGAACTGGGGTAATTGCCTTAACCATTATGCTTCAATTTCATCTTATATAAAATGGATTTTTTAAATATCTACCTCATAGATATGTGTTGTATTAGCACACAGAGTGGCTGGCATGTAGTGATTGCTTCATCAATAAATGTCAAACGTAATCACATGGTGTTTAAAAAGTTTCTTCCAATTGGGACATAGTATCAAGTTTATCAACAATAAATATCTTCATCTTTTTCTTTTTTTCTTCCATATTTCCCACAGGAAATCTTGGTCAGCATTCAACTATATTCAAAATTTTACATATTTGAGCATAAATAGGGTTTATTGTAGAACATTCCAGTAATTCCTACCCTCACCACTGCCTTCATGAAGTTGATGCATAATTCATTTTGCTTGAGACAAGGCAATAGCAAGTTTTAAATACATATGTAGCAGTAGACTTGACAAACTGTCACAGCCATGGAACTTATCTTCTGCCAAACTAAAGGTTATAATCTTCACCACATCTAATATTTTGCTCTGCTGATGGCTTTTGGAATCTCCTTGTATGGAGACCATGTAGACTGTATGAGTAAATGCAGCTTATTAAAAAGGGTGGATCATCTATGTCAGCCATACTTCAAGGGGTATCATCCTCAATTATCATTCTCTCCTGTTTTTTTTACTTTTCGAGATTCACATCTCAGGGACATTTTTCAAATTAGGGATTTTAGTTGATAAGTATTTATTGTAAAAGAGAAAATGTGTGAAGTTAATAACTTAAGCCCAGAACATCAATTTCTAACTGTGCAAATAGAGTCATTAAAAAAAAAAAAACTTGGAAAAATGTTTTATAAACTATAAATCCTGATAAAATGTCAGATACCACTATTTTTAATAGGATCAGCCTATTTTTTTTGAGGTTCATGACAGTAACCAATTCCAGAAATATTATGTCTTAGTCTCCTTGGTATCACTCAGGCAAGCTTGGTGCTCTTGTGGCTCATTCTTTCATTAAAAGGAGTGTGATATTTCACCAAGTCACGGAACTGAGATGAAGAGTTTATGTGGCATGAATTCTATCAAACACTCATCTTCTGAGAAATGAATTAGGTACAGCTAATAATAGTGTTGGGCTTCCCAGGTGATGCAATGCCTTCCTGACGGCTCAGGTGGTAAAAACATCTGCCTACAATGCAGGAGACCCGGATTCGATCCCTGGGTCGGGAAGATCCCCTGGAGAAGGAAATAGCAACCCACTCCAATATTTTGCCTGGAGAATCCCATGGATGGAAGAGCCTAGTAGGCTACAGTCCATAGGGTTGTAAAGAGTCGGACACGACTGAGCGACTTAACTCACTTTCACTTTCCCAGGTGGTGCTAGTGGTAAAGAACCCACCTGCCTATTCAGAATAGACGTGAGAGATGCAGGTTTGATCCCCGGGTCAGGAAGATCCCCTGGAGGCATGCATGGTAATGCACTCCAGTATTCTTGACTGAAGAAGCCCATGGACAGAGGAGCTTTGTTGGTGCAGTCCGTAGCATCGCACAGCGTCAGACATGACTGAAGTGATTCAGCACACATGCAGGTATAGTGTTAATTAGTGAAAATGGTCCTGCCCCTGGTGGACCCAAGAGGTGGTATCATTGGAGGTTAGCTGGTTAAAGATGGATGCCTTTTCTCCTCTTAGTTGTTCCTCCTAGACTTTGAAGTGGAAAATTAATTTACTTTTAATTGAGAAAGAGTGGGAGCCATCACCATCTTGGAGTTGGAGCCACCAGAGGCAGCTCCTTGAACACAGAGATCCTCATGTTGTCTTCTCTCTCTGAAGCTTTAATAGATGTCCTCATACTCCTCTCTCCTTATCCTAATGTTTGCAAGCCAAGCTTAAGTTTCTTCTCCTCCTTAATGCTTCCTGCATCATTCTAGTCCACTAGGATCCCAAAGCCTTGAATACCATCTTACACCTTAACCTTCTTCTATACACGTCTTTGTCATGTAGACTAATTTTTCACATGTGAATCCCTCCATACACATCAAGAATTTAAGGTAAAAAATGACAAAAACTCATTGGAGATTACTTATACTCATATAAATAATAGTAATTACAAGAAAATAGGAGAAATTGTTTTCTTTTTTTTAATTTGTGTAAATTTTTATTCTGATTTTATCCTAATTGTAAATTCCTTAAATATAATCTGAAATACTGGCCATGATGTGCTTGACTAATTACTTATGTACTGTTCATTACAATGTTTATTTTATTTTTTTAATTTAAATTTATTAATTTTAATTGGAGGCTAATTACTTTACAATATTATATTGGTTTTGCCATATATCAACATGAATCTCCCATGGGTGTACACGTGTTCCCAATCCTGAGCCCCCCTCTCACTTCCCTCCCCATACCATCCCTCTGGGTCATCCCACTGCACCAGCCCCAAGCATCCTGTATCTTGCATCAAACCTGGACTGGTGATTCGTTTCTTATATGATATTATACATGTTTCAATGCCATTCTCCCAAATCATCCCACCTTCTCCCTCTCCCACAGAGTCCAAAAGACTGTTCTATACATCTCTGTCTCTTTTGCTGTCTCGCATACAGAGTTATCATTACCATCTTTCTAAATTTAATATATCAGTTCAGTTCAGTTCAGTCGCTCAGTCATGTCCGACTCTTTGCGACCCCATGAATCGCAGCACACCAGGCCTCCCTGTCCATCACCAACTCCTGGAGTTCGCTGATTCACATCCATCGAGTCAGTGACGCCATCCAGCCATCTCATCCTCTGTCGTCCCCTTCTTCTCCTGCCCCCAATCCCTCCCAGTATCAAAGTCTTTTCCAATGAGTCAACTCTTCACATGAGGTGGCCAAAGTACTGGAGTTTCAGCTTTAGCATCATTCCTTCCAAAGAAATCCCAGGGTTGATCTCCTTCAGAATGGACAGGTTGGATCTCTTTGCAGTCCAAGGGACTCTCAAGAGTCTTCTCCAATTCCATATATATGTATTAGTATACTGTATTGGTGTTTTTCTTTCTAGCTTACTTCACTGTGTATAATAGGCTCGTTTCATCCACCTTATTAGAACTGATTCAAATGTATTCTTTTTAATGGCTAGCTAAGTAATACTCCATTGTGTATATGTACCGCAGCTTTCTTATCCATTCATCTGCTGATGGACATCTAGGTTGTTTCTATGTCCTGGCTATTATAAACAGTGCTGTGATGAACATTGTGGTACATGTATCTCTTTCAATTCTGGTTTCCTCGGTGTTATGCCCAGCAGTGGGATTGCTGGGTCATAAGGCAGTTCTATTTCCAGTTTTTTAAGGAATCTCCACACTGTTCTCCATAGTGGCTGGGCTAGTTTGCATTCCCACCAACAATGTAAGAGAGTTCCCTTTTCTCCACACCCTCTCCAGCATTTATTGCTTGTAGACTTTTGGATCACAGCTCTTCTGACTGGCATGAAATGGTACCTCATTGTGGTTTTGATTTGCATTTCTCTGATAATGAGTGATGTTGAGCATCTTTTCATGTGTTTGTTAGCCATCTGTATGTCTTCTTTGGAGAAATGTCTGTTTAGTTCTTTGGCCCATTTTTTTGATTGGGTCATTTATTTTTCTGGAATTGAGCTGCAGGAGTTGCTTGTATATTTTTGAGATTAGTTGTTTGTCAGTTGCTTCATTTGCTATTATTTTCTCCCATTCTGAAGGCTGTCTTTTCTTAAAAGCAATATTCATGTAGGCCACAGGACCAAAGAAAGGTTTGCAGGAACCACCTCATAGGAACTGAAATGGGAAGTCACTGCCAACAAATGCCAATCTCCCTCGATCTGGCTCTTACTTCTGCTTCTGCCATTGCACCTAATTTTTTTTTTTTTAGAAGAGCAGTAATTTATTTCTTCTGCACCCTCACTAAAAATGGTTATCTGCAACATGCCTTAAAAGAAATCTCTGGGTCTTAAGAATCTCCGGGTAGAATATCAGTGGCAATAGTTTATGGCAACATGCCATCAAAAGGTCATGAGGGGAAAATGGCAGCAGCTAATGATTGCTTGTTATTTCACCTCTTTGGATTTTTGTTTGTACATTTCAGTTTGTTTCTACATTTTCATGTGCATACTTTTTTTTAAAATTTTACTTTATTTTACTTTACAGTACTGTATTGGTTTTGCCATACATCAACATTAATCCGTCACGGGTGTACATGAGTTCCCAATCCTGAACCCCTCTCCCACCTCCCTCCCCATACCATCTCTCTGGGTCATCCCAGTGCACCAGCCCCAAACATCCTGTATCCTGCATCAAACCTAGACTGGTGATTAGTTTCTTAAATGATATTATACATGTTTCAATGCCATTCT
Source organism: Oryx dammah (assembly GCF_014754425.2). Taxonomy (NCBI): domain Eukaryota; kingdom Metazoa; phylum Chordata; class Mammalia; order Artiodactyla; family Bovidae; genus Oryx; species Oryx dammah. The sequence continues at coordinate 11,867,114 of NW_024070204.1, forward strand.
CCCCAATCATCCCACCCTCTCCTTTTCCCACAGAGTCCAAAATTCTGTTCTATACATCTGTGTCTCTTTTGCTGTCTCACATACAGTTATCATTACCATCTTTCTAAATTCTAAGATTTCTTCATAGAGAAGAGAAAGAAGCTATTAGTAACCTGACTTTTAAATTCTCCAAGTAAAGTCAGGTTACTAATAGCTTCTTTCTCTTCTCTATGAAGAAATCTTATCTATAAAATTAGGTCCACTTACTTTATTGTTTTGTGGACCTAATTTTATAGATAAGATTTCTTCATGGAGAAGAGAAAGAAGCTATTAGCAACCTGACTTTTAAATTCTCCAAGTTTAGCACTACAACTGAAGGAAAAAGGCCTCTTGATTTCAGGGTCTGTCTGTCGCCCATGACCCTTTACTACCGCCAGGTGCTTGGTGTTACCTTGTGTCAGCTATACTGTGACTTTGCTATTCTGTGACTTTGCTATTCTGTGACTTTGCTATACTGTGACTTTGCTATTCTGTGATGGAATTCACTATGGGAATTATAGCCCCACCAGGTTATGAGGGTCCCCAAATTAAGGGATACTGGGAAGAAGAAGCACACACACTTTATATTTCTATCTTTAGTAAGAGACATTGTAACTTTATCTGTATTAATACATTATTATGTTATCTAATGTTTCTTTTCTTTTTTTTGGCCATGCCACTTGGCATATGTGATCCTAGTTCCACGATCAGGTATCGAACCCATGTCCCCTGGCATTGGAAGCACAGTCTTAACCACTGGGCCACCAAGGAAGTCTCTAACATTTCTTGAGTAAATTTTTCTAGGTACTAGTATAATCATTTTACATTAAATCCTCATAAAATCCTACAAAACTCTTCTCTTGGTTGTAAGTTTCATCCTAAACACTTTGATCTTGCCCTATGCAAAATAAGCCAGGGAGTAAGTCATATTAACTAAACTCTGCTCCAAAATTGTCTGACAACAGATAGTACTATCCTTGGCAGTGTTGTACACAGCAGATAGTGTTTGTGCAGGGCATGCATTATCACATTTTACCCCTTTTCTCTGGCTCCTTATCCTACTGTGTTTTCTATTTCCCTGCTTTGAGTTCTACTAACTTCACCAAGAAATTCGTGTTTAAACAGTACAATGATGGAAGTCTCATGAATAATCTGATACTGAACCATATTGGATGGCAGCCCTGAAAGATTCACCCATATAATAGCTTTACGTAATTCCTTATACGCCTTCAAATGGACAGAAGTCTACTAAAGCATGTTCTTTTATTCAAGTTCTTGCTAATAATGAATACTTTAGCACTCCAAATTCCTAGATAATTGTTGGCCATATCCATTAAAACTTCAACTTTGGAGTTTATACTTTCTGAGTTGCTTTTGAATAACTCTTTAAATTTGCTAGCATTTGGCAAAAATAGTAAATAACCCCAACCACACAGAGGTTCTCCATGACAGCACAGTTTAAAGATTTTAAAGAGCATTGTATTTTAGTATATTACATTTCTAATGCATCACTTCTGATTTCAATGTTCAAATTTGTTAATATTATTTTATTTTCAGGAATAAGAACCCTATAATTGTTGTTGTTCAGTTTCTGTCTTGTGTGATTCTTTGCTATCCTATGGACTGCCTGACGCCAGGCTCTTCTGTCCTCCACTATCTCCTGAGTTTGCTCAAATTCATATCCAATGAATGGGTGATGCTCTCTAATGATTTAATCTTCTGCCCTGCTCTTCTTCTTTTGTCTTTATTCTCTCCCAGCATCAGGGTCTTTTCCAATGCGTCAGCTCTTTGCATCACGTGGCCAAATTACTGGAGCTTCAGCTTCAGCATCAGTCCTTCCAAAATCATTTATGGTTGAACCTATAATGTGCTGGTGTGTGCTCAGTCGTGTTCTACTTTGCAACTTTTCGGACTGTAGCCCACCAGCCTCTTCTGTCCATGGAATTTTCCAGGCAAGAATACTGGAATGAATTGCCATTCCCTCCTTCAGAAGATCTTCCCAACCCACAGATCAAACCCTCATCTCCTGCATCTCCTGCATTGCAGTGGATTCTCAGGAATATGAGGGTTTGTGATGAACAAGGTTGGGAATATATTCCACTGGAATGGGTTGCCATTCCCTCCTTCAGAGGATCTTCCCAACCCAGGGATTGAACCCTCATCTCCTGCATCTCCTGCATTGCAGTTGTTCTCAGAAATATGAGGGTTTGTGATGCACAAGATTGGAACCGTATTCCTTATCTTGTGGATTAGATGAGGAGTATCCAACTATGATGTCAAGATCCAAGATGTTTAGAATCAGATAAACAAAAAAAGAAAGCAATAGCTTCTAAAAGAAGAGATTATTCCTAAGTTCTGTATGATTATCTACCTGAATTTTCATATATTAAGGTAAATAAGAACAAAGCACACTTACAGAGTCCTTTTATGTACAGTTACAATGGACAGTATAAATTTTCTGGTGATTCAGATGGTAAAGAATCTGATTGCAATGCAAGAGATATGGGTTCGATCCCTGGGTTGGGAAGACGTGCTGGAGAAAAGAATGATACCCCACTTCAGTAATTTTGCCTGGAGTATGCAATGGACAGAGGAGCTTGGTTGGCTACATTCCACGGGGTCACAAAGAGTCAGACACAGCTGAAAGCAACTTAGTTTAGTAACCTTGTAAGGTAGGCACTATCATTATTACCACCTTTCAGATGAGGAATCTGAGTCCCTGTAAAGCAGAGTAAATTGTCTAAGGATTTGTCCACCTCATGCGAAGAGTGAAAGGGTCTTTTCCTCATTGGAAAAGACCCTGATGCTTGGAGGGATTGGGGGCAGGAGGAGAAGGGGATGACAGAGGATGAGATGGCTGGATGGCATCACCGACTCGATGGATATGAGTTTGGGTAAACTCCAGAAATTGGTGATGGACAGGGAGGCCTGGCGTGCTGCAATTCATGGGGTCGCAAAGAGCTAGACACGACTGAGTGACTGAACTGAACTGATATGTGACAATTCTGTGTCAAAATAAATACAGCTAATTGATCCTTGTCCAACCACCCAATTTGAGCTTTTTTCATTAATTCCTAGAGTATTGAATAGTTGTAAGAAGCTAATTTTTGCATAGTGTTTTAGTGTTAATATACTTTCATAAATCACATCTTTACAAGAGTCCCACAGTTAGTTCAATATAGTTGCTCAGTCCTGTCTGACTCTTTATGACCCAATGGACTGCAACATGCCGGGCTTCCCTGTCCACCACCAATTTCTGGAGTTTGTTCAAACTCATGTCTATCGAGTAGGTATTGTCTTCCAACCATCTCATCCTCTGTCGTCCCCTTCTCATTTTGCATTCAATCTTTCCCAGCATCAGGGTCTTTTCAAATGAGTCAGTTCTTCGCATCAGATGGCCAAAGTATTGGAGTTTCAGCTTCAGCATCAGTCCTTCCAATGAATATTCATGACTGATTTCTTTTAGAATGGACTGGTTGGATCACCTTGCAGTCCAAGGGACTCTCAAGAGTGTTCTCCAACACCACAGTTCAAAAGCATCAATTCTTCAGTGCTCAGCTGTATTTATGGTCCAACTGTCACATCCATACATGACTACTGGAAAAACCATAGCTTTGACTAGACAGATGTCTGTTGGCAATGTAATTTCTCTGCTTTTTAATATGCTGTCTAGGTTGGTCACAGCTTTTCTTCCAAGGAGCAAGCATCTTTTAATTTCATGGCTGCAGTCATCATCTGCAGTGATTTTGGAGCCCAGAAAGATAAAGTCTGACACTGTTTCCATTGTTTCTTCATCTATTTGCTATGAAGTGATGGGACCAAATGCCATGATCTTAATTTTCTGAATGTTGAGTTTTAAGCCAACTTTTTCACTCTCCTCTTTCATTTTCATCAAGAGCCTCTTTAATTCTTCATTGCTTTCTGCCATAAGGGTGGTGTCATCTGCATATCTGAGGTTATTTATATTTCTCCCGGCAATCTTGATTTCAGTGTGTGCTTCAACCAGTTCAGCACTCTGCATGATGTACTTTGCATATAATTTACAGAGAAGAAAATATATTTTAAAATGTCTTGAGCAAGGTAAATAAGCATACTAGTGAAGACTTATATGTCATTATATTCACTATCTCGATATTTCAGTCTAATATTTGGTCTGTTCTTTTCATTCTCTCTCTCTTTTTCTCTTCTCTTCCTCTCTCTCCATATAGAGATAAATGGGTACAGAAAGAGACAAAGACAGACATGAAAATATGGATAAATGCATGTGTTTGTATGATGATAATTTTTCAATTAAAATGGGTAAGTAAAATTGTGTTAAGGCACAGAATATACAATAATTTTGGGGGTATTAGTTACATGAATTTTATAAAAGGAAAATTTTTGTATAGTGTCTTACAGAAAAATGTTGAATTCCAATCACAGCTTCTGAATTTGGACACACAATCATGATGGTTGCCAAATAAAATATATAGTAATTACTGTGGAAGATAAATAACAAAATTTCTAAGTCCCCTACTGTAGAAATAATCATGACTCCTGCTTAAAAATTTTTAAATCAATCACTTTTTGGCAGTGAAGCTCAGGCCATACCACTTTGCTCTCTCATGAAAAAGGATAATGACATTCCAAAAATCTATTTTATTTTTTCAGATACTTGGCACATCACTCCACCATGGGTACATATATGTATCCACATATACTTGTTCTCTACAAAGTTCTTTGGTGTTTTCATTCTTTTCCAAGTTTTCTCAAGTTCATCCATTTTCCTCTTTATACTTGTCACTTTCTCATCTAACATAATAAGCTTTTTTTTCTTCTTTTTTTTCTTCAGCTACAACTGGTAATAGAATTTTAAAGCTCCAACTCTGGGAATGTAATTTTGTGGGGAAAAAAAAGTTTAACCAAAGAGTATTTTCCTGACCTAATGGTTTCAAGATGGTTCAGTGGCCCTGGATCTTAGAAGGCTGTAACAATGAGCAAAATACTGTGATAGTCAACTAGGGTTGCAATATTGCATTTCTTTCCTTCCAGGCCCAGGGGGGCACGTCAGTTCTTGGTTGCTCTCTTGCTGGCCAGAGATAAGTGAGCAATTTTGTTCAAGAAGTCATGAGGGAAGAATTAATAACTTTCAAACTGAGCATTTTGTTGACAGCACATCAGTCTTGGGCTTCGCTTTCCTTGTGCTGCAGAAGTGCCAAGGTCCAGATGGTGAAGGGCCCATCCCGAAGTGAGAATGTGGATGATGCAATTCACAGAGTCACCTGCTAACCCATTGTGGACAGAGAGCAAGAGGAAAGCAAGATTTTTTTTTCAGGCTACTGGGAGTTGGGGGTTGTATGTTACAACACAGGCTTCCCAGGTGTCACTAGTAGTAAAGAACCTGCCTGCCAATGTAGGCAGAAATAAAAGATGCGTGTCCAATCCCTGGTTTGGGAAGAACCCCTGGAGGAGGGCACAGTGACCCACTGCAATATTCTTGCTTGGAGAATCCCAAGGACAGAGGAGCCTGGCAGGCTACAGTCCATAGGATGGCAGAGTCAGACACGAGTGAAATGACTTAGCATGCACACATGTTACAATACAATGTAGCTCAGCCATATGGATACAGATGGTGTGACTGATGAAAAATATTCGTATTCTCTCATTATCACAAAAGCACACTTACAAAATGGGTTGTTTGCATGCATCCTCCGTTGTGCCTGGCCCTTTGTGATCTATGGACTCTCCACACTCCTCTGTCCATGGGATTCTCCAGGCAAGAATACTGGGGTAGTTTGCCATTTACTTCTCCAAGGGATCTTCCCAACCCAGGATTTGAATCCAAGTTTTCTGCATTGCAAGTGAATTCTTTACCCACTGAGCCAGCTGAGAAACCTACAAAATGAGTTAAATAGATCTGACACCAGTCCTCACTTTTTGCTTCCTCTGTGTTAATACCCAGGATACATTCCTACTTACCCCAATTCATCCCCGTATTCTCCAACCTAAAGCTATCTCTTTTTCTGTCAAATATATTCCACACAGAAACATATCACAGCCTACATTTAGTGCAGTAGCAAAGTAAATTAGCTTTGAAAATGTCTGTCAAACCCCATAAACTTTGTAAAGTAGTTCATGAGATAACTGTATTTGATCTTTGCATAACTGTAATTTTGCTTAGTAATACTAAGTCATCCAGAAGGAAAACCAAATAAATAATAAAATCGACTCACTCGTTCTAAAACTACAGATGAATTTGTTTATTTAAAATAATTTGTAATATTTTCTATTCTTCAGTTGCCAAAAAAAAGAGTGTCATTGGACAAAACAGTATTTAATATTAGCTATGAATCTGAAAGAAAACATTGGAAAAGCTATTTTTTTTAGTTAATGTATTTGAGCAATATTGTACAAATATTTCTAATTACCTGAGTTCAGAAGTACCTATTCTGCATATATAAATTATATAAACACACATTATGTAAAATATAAATTATATAGCTGCATATATTGGTATTTGTCCATTATACAGAATATGCATCACTGTCATTATCATCATGAAGAAATTAAAAGGCATGATTTATTTTGGAAATCACTCAGTTTCATGTCAATATCTAGCAGCAAAATGTGTCCATTTTTATTCTCTGCATTTAAATTTCTTTTCCTTTGCATAGAGGAGACTGTGAATTTCTTTCTTTTAATATACTTTTATTTCTTATTTTTGACTGTGCCAGGTCTTCCGTGCTGTGCAGGCTTTCTCTAGCTGCAGAGAGTGGGGAGCTTCTCTTCAATTGTGGTGCATGGGCTTCTCATTACGTGGCTTCTCCTTTGCGGAGCACAGGCTCTAGGGCATACGGGCTTCGGTAGGTGCAGTCCCCAGGCTCTAGAAGCACACGTTCATGTGTTGTGGCATAAGGGTTTTGTTGCCCTGTGGCATGTGGGATATTCCCAAATCAGGGATTGAACCTGAGTCTCCTGCTTTGGCAGGCAGATTCTTTACCACTGATCCACCAGGGAAGCCTGCAATCATGATTATCAGGGTTCCCCTGATAGCTCAATTGGTAAAGAATCTGCCTGCCATGCAGGAGACCCCAGTTCGATTCCTGGGTCGGGAAGATCCACTGGAGAAGGGATAGGCTACCCACTCCAGTATTCTTGGGCTTCCCTTGTGGCTCAGCTGGTAAAGAATCTACCTGCAATGTGGGAGACCTGGGTTGGAAAGACCCCCTCGAGAAGGGAAAGGCTATCCATTTCAGTATCCTGGCCTGGAGAATTCCATGGACTGTATAGTCCATGGGGTCACAAAGAGTCAGACACAACTGAGTGACTGTCACAAAAATCAAATGAATTTCTTATAAAATTTCTTGCAAGAAAAATATCCTGCAGTGCCTATATGTATTTTCTTAGAAGCAGAAAAAGAATTTACCACCTGGGTCAGACAGATGTGAATGAGTCTCTTGTAGACAGCAGGGCCTGTGTTTGGACAAAACTTGTCTTTGATGTGTGCCCACTGCCTGGTTTGGCTCCTTGCCCCACTTTTACTTTCAGGCTGCACGCTGTCCAACTGAATCATGGACCCCTTGTCCTGTGGTTTATTTGCTATGGTTCTCCAAACAGACAGGTCACTCACGATACTGCAGGCATGGATATATTTTTTAATAATTTTGAATCACAGAGTTCTGCACTTTCAAATGCTCCACAAGCAAATTGTATGTAAAGATAGACTGATTTGGAATAAAACCTTCATGACTAATAGCAATTATGATAAGAAGCAGAAGAAAACAACTCTCAAGTGTATAGATTTTAGTACTTCTTGGCCAGAGAAGAAGATATGTTGGTATGTTTAAATATATTTTGAAGATATTTTTTGATCTTTTACATGTCATCTGGAAGATGCTCAGCTAGCCCTCTGTAAGGCTGCATCAGCTATTGTGGGTGTGTGCTCAGCCATGTGTGACGCTTTGCTACCCCACAGACTATACCCCACTGAAGGGTTAATGTGGCCACAATAGGGAAAGCGGAGATGTGCCTGCAAACAGGACTCTCTGCCTGGGCTGAACGTGCTTGCAAACAAGATGTTCTGCCAAAGAGACTGGACACAGCCTTGAGTTTAATGGTCCCTTGCAAGCGAGGGAACATTCCCTTCTTGTGATAAGGAGGAAGAAAGGGCTCTGGACAGACTCTGCCGTAAGCAGGAATTTCACTCCTTTTTGCTGTACAATAACATTTATGCACATGCGCTATACTAAGAAGGCTTAGTCATACAGTCTGGAATTCTGCCCAGGGGGGCTATATAAAAGTAAACCGCAAGCTTGCTTGCTTGCACAGTTCTTTTTCCTCTGGCCAGAGTGGTGTCTGTCTCTTGTGTGTGTGTCTTGTCTTTGTGTCATTTCACTCGCAATCTCCAACATCTGGCGCCCAACGTGGGGCTCAAGTGAAACCGAAAGGGTCAGTAACCCCGGGGGGATTTTAAATCCATAGCAGGGGAACTTTCGAGAAAATCATAGGGAATTCCTCACCCTAGCAGGGGAACTTTCGGAAAATCATGGGGAATTCCTCATCATCATTACGGACACAATACATGGAGTTGGTCAAAGGACTTCTCCACTCCATAGGCATTAAGGTCTCAACTCGTCGATTGAGTGAGCTCTTTCGCTTGATGGAGCAATATTGTCATTGGTTTCAATATCAAACTAAGTTACAGTTAAATTTAAAGGAATGGAAAATAATTCAAAAAAATTGAAAAAGCAACATCAGAAGGGTAATGTGATCCCTTTGAAGTTGTGGACTTTATGTAATGCTATAACACAGGCTTTGACTTTGCTATCTACTGATAATGAGACTAAATCTAATGCTTCAATGAAGGGAGAGGCAATTTATGAGGATGTGCCAAACGTTGGTGGGGTTTCTGCATTGCCTGAAGGTAAGGATACAGGTAAGCCTCCTTCTGGAAATGGTGAAACATCTGTTAGTTTGAAATCAGATTTGGAGGCTTCTTCGATTTCGTCAGAGGAGGGCAAAGAGATTAAAGAAATGACCTATCTATTCCAGAAATGGTGGAATTCCATAAGGAGGAGAAGAAATCTGAGCCTTCTGCTCCTCCTTATGCTTCTCTTTTCCCCACTGCGGTTGATCGGCCCGATGTGGGCAGGGAACATTGTCAGTTCTCCTTTCCTTTGTCTATGCTTCATGATGATGACTTACGTGCTCCCCCTAGTGGTTTTCTCAATCCTCCACAATTATTTCCCATCCAGAGACAGCAAGATGACAACGTGATAAATATTCAATACACTCCTTTGGAATATAAACTTTTTAAAGATCTTAGAGCTGCAGTAGCGCAATATGGTCCTCAATCTCCCTTTGTTTTGGCTATGCTGGAATCATTGGGAAAAGGCAAATTAATCATTCCATTAGATTGGGAATCTATTGCCCAAGCTGTCTTGGAGGGTTCTCAGTGGTTGCAACTTCATAGCTGTTGGGAAGAATAAGCTAAAAAGCAGGCTCTGATTAATGAAGCACAAAATCCCCCTGGTCCTCTTTAGGACAAGTTAATGGGAGAGGGCCGTTATCGGGCTTTAAGAGAACAGGCTCAATACTCTGATCAGGACTTACAACAAGTCCGCCAGGTCTTTTTACGAGCATGGCGCCATGTGGTGCCTACTGGCCACGCCCAGCCCTCCTTTGTTAAGACAATGCAAGGCCCCAATGAGCCATATACTGATTTTCTAGCAAGATTGAGGGTAGCTGTGAAACGAACTGTAGGGAGGGATAAAATTTCAGAGATATTATTACAAACTTTAGCATTTGAAAATGCAAATACTGAATGCAAACGTATACTGGGACCATTAAAAGGACAGGGTGCATCTATAGCTAAATATATCAGAGCCTGCTCAGGAGTAGGAGGAACAGAGCATCAGGCTAATGTCTTTGCTACAGCCTTGGCCAAAGCTATAAAACCACAAAAAGGAGGTAACTGCTTCCATTATGGAAAACCTGGTCATATGAGAAGAAAATGTCAGAAATTAAAAGCTGATCAAGGTGCAATTCCTAAAGACAGATCTTTTGCTGAGAGAAATAAGACTCCTCCTGGACCTTGCCGTCGATGCGGGAAGGGGCTTCATTGGACTAATGAGTGCAAATCTAAAACAGACAAAATGGGCAACCCGATACCGGAAAACTATCTTGCGGGCCTAAGTCCTTGGGGCCCAGGAACAATACTGGGAGAGATGAAGGGTTAATGCGGTCACAATAGGGAAAGCGGAGATGTGCCTGCAAACGGGACTCTGCCTGGGCTGAACGTGCTTGCAAACAAGATGTTCTGCCAAGGAGACTGGACACAGCCTTGAGTTTAATGGTCCCTTGCAAAAGAACATTCCCTTCTTGTGATAAGGAGGAAGAAAGGGCTCTGGACAGACTCTGCCGTAAGCAGGAATTTCACTCCTTTTTGCTGTAGGATAACATTTATGCACATGCGCTATACTGAGAAAGCTTAGTCATACAGTCTGGAATTCTGCCCGAGGGGGGGGGGCTATATAAAAGTAAACTGCAAGCTTGCTTGCTTGCTTGCACAGTTCTTTTTCCTCCGGCCAGAGTGGTGTCTGTCTCTTGTGTGTGTGTGTCTTGTCTTTGTGTCATTTCACTCGCAATCTCCAACACCCCACCAGTGTTTTCTGCCCATTCCCCAGGCAAGAATACTGGAGTGAGTTTTCATGCCCTCCTCCAGAGGATCCCCCCAAACCAGGGATTGAATCTGCATCTCTTGTGTTTCCTGCATTTGCAGGAGGAAGCTCTAACACTGAGCCACCTGGGAAAGTGCTATAAGAGTATCAGTATTTATACCAGTGTCAGTGATATTTGTTTGGGACAAAGAGAGTCTGCCTCACCCACTCAGCCACATTCTCATGTTCCACACAAAGGTAGTTTTTAAACTGGTTCACAACTATTACTTGGGAATCCTGCTCAACAGGGTGAGTCAAAGTCCCAACGTCCACAAACAGAATAAGAGGGCTGGTGTGTAGCCAGGGAATTTGGTAATTATCCCTTTTCCCTGGGGAAGAATGGAACTGGATAAGAGTTATAGGAAGTTACATTTCTCTCTGTTGTTATTTTAGCATCCTGGAGGATATATAACATGAAATAGGATAAATAACCTTGATGCACTCAGGGAAGGAAAATCATAGAATTTGCTGTGAAAGAGATCTGAATGTAAAACCCAGCTCAGCCACAGTCTCATGGTGGGAGCTTAAATGGGTTATTCCCCCTTCTGAGATAGTTTCCTTATTTATAAAATTAAATTTTGTAGTAATCCAATACAAAAGAAACCTATTTCATAGATTTGTTGCAATAATTAAAGAAAAAGAAAATAAAGAGACAATAACAGTGTTTATTCAAATACCTGCCCATTTCTTTTGTTACTTTAAGTTTTTCCATTTTAAGCCTACCTGCCTGCATAGTCGCTCAGGAGTGTCCAACTCTTTGTGACTCCATGGAATGTAGTCCACCAGGCTCCTCTGTCCATAGGATTTCTCAGGCAAAAATACTGGAGTGGTTTGCCATTTCCTGCTCCAGTTCAGTTCAGTTCAGCCCAGTCGCTCAGTCATGTCTGACTCTTTGTGACCCCATGGACTGCAGCATGCCAGGCTTCCCTGTCCTTCACCAACTACTAGACCTTGCTCAAACTCATGTACATTGGGTTGGTAATATCTTCCAACCATCTCATCCTCTGTCGTCCCCTTCTCCCCCTGCCTTCAATCTTTCCAAGCATCAGAGTCTTTTCCAATGAGTCAGTTCTTCACATCAGGTGGCCAAAGTATTAGAGTTTCAGCTTCAACATCAGTCCTTCCAATGAATATTCAGGATTGATTTCTTTTAGGATTGACTGGTTTGATCTTCTTGCAGTCCAAGGGACTCTCAAGAGTCTTCTCCAACACCACAGTTCAAAAGTATCAATTCTTCAGCACTCAGCTTTCTTTATGGTCCAATTCTCACATCCATACATGACTACTGAAAAAACCATAGATTTGACTAGAGAGGTCTTTGTCAACAAAGTAACCTCTTTACTTTTTAATATGCTGTCTAGATTGGTCATAGCTTTTCTCCCAAGGAGCAAGATTCCTGCTCCAGGGATTTTCCCAAACCCAGGGAGTGAACCCACATCTCCTGAGTCTCCTGCATTGGCAGGCAGATTCTTACCACTGGCTTAATCCTAATAAATTTATTTCCCACTTAATTCTTTTCTGAAGCAATTCTAGAAAAATTAAAGTTAGGATTTTTCCTGACTGCATGCAATTTCGACTGTCCAGTCAATTAGCAGCCAGACTCAATCATGTATAAATGTTGCTCAGAGTTATGTGTTGGTTTCTCTCACTCTAAATGGTGACTATAACTCTTCTTTCAGAATGCAGCTAGGTTTCTTTATGTGATGTGGTACCAACGCTATCAATGCTTTTTTTGTTGTTGGGGTTTTTTTTTTTTGTTTTTTTTTTTTTTGCTATGAGTTGAACTGTGATTGTCCTTCATGGATGAAAAGTTTTGTACAGTTAAACTCTGCTTTCAAGGTGTTGGAAAACAAACCATTTAACCTTTCTTTGGAGTTGCCCCTGACGGGTGAAGGAAAGCTTATAATCATGGACATATAAGATTGTCGATGGTTCAAGGAGATAATTGGTGAAAGAAAACCAAGCCTTTCAGCTCCAGGTTGCCAATTCTAATATATACCAGGTCAGCAGTGATCAAAGATATGACAGACTTTACAGATTCTTTTCTGGTTCCTGCTGGATGGAGAGTTTATGTCAGAAAAGCAACTCCAGAAATGACAACCTCAGCACAGAAGACACAATTTAATTGACATGGAAGAACAGCCATCATTTTGTCATTACAGGCTGCCAGCCACAATCACAGGGAAGACAATTCCATACAAATCTTTGCCTTTGCAGGGACACATGCCATGCAGTGACCAGAGTATCACTTGATAAAAGGGCTCAAGTGAACAGTGAAGATTTTCTGCTTAAGGAAGACATTGCTACCTTGACTGCATGCTCAGTCTGTCAGTCATATCTGAAGCTTTGCAACCCCATGGACTGTAGCTCCCCAGGCTCCTCTGTCCATGGGATTCTCCGGGCAAGAATGCTGGAGTGGGGCTCTCCAGCCCTCCTCCTGGGGCTCTTCCCAACCCAGGTATTGAACCTGGGTCCCCTGAGTCTCCGTCATTGGCAGGTGGATTCTTTACTACTGAGCCACCTGATAATTAACACTCAGTGTTAAATCGCCCAACCATGGGCCAGCATCTGTCCTAGATTTGAAGATACTTGGGTACAATTTCTTCTTCCCTCCACGCCCTCCAGTTTGGGGCTCTTTTCTAGTCTTCTCTCCTTTCTAAGGAAAGGTGGTTATGACTGTTTCTCCCATTTTGTTCTCATCACAAATTTGGAAGATTTGTATAATTTTGGCATTCTTATGATTATTAACCCTTTACAACAGTACATTTAATGACAACATAGCAAATTAAGCTCTTTCCCAATTAGAAATATTTTAGTGTTAATAAGTGGTTCTTGGTTCATGGAAAAGACGTTGGTGACCCAAGGCGCGGATTTGAACACCTACTCAACACTCAGTGTCTAATATGTGTAGAAACTTAGGTAAATTACTCAGCTTTTTCAAACTTCCACTTTATTCACTTGTCAAATGGTTTTAATAATGCCGATCCTACATGGTCATTGTAAGAATCTGTAGTATCTATAAAGTGTTTAAAAGACATATTTCATAAAAGATACCCAACAAATGTCAATTTCTTTTCTTCCATTAGTAAATTGTAGAAATTACAAAAATACTTCTGCAGCTTTATCACATATGGATCTATTTAAATAATTAAGACATTGCACCAGTGGACCTGAGAATTCCTTCTTTATGGGGAATGCAAGCATGTCCCCAATAGGAAGTTTCATGGGAAAGTGGTTTGCTGGGTTATCAAGACTGACATTTTGTGAATGACTGACAAAATTATAATAAGCTCTTGTATTTCACAGCATATGCACATGGCACCTTGATCATTTTGTCAGTAACCAAGCATATAAAAGGAAAAAAATCAAATAATGATTGGTTAATTCTATAGTCAGTGTGTGGAATAAATGCCCCAAGCTAGTAGGTATCTTGCAGGTACATCTTGCAGGGCATCCATGGTATCATAGATAGTGATCCTCTGTTGTGTAGCCTTAGTGAACAACTTCACTTCACTGTGACTAACATGCTACATTAAATAAAGAATATTCAAAATCCTTCCCAAGTATAAATGTGTCTGAACATTTGCTCTTATTGATGGAAATATATAATAATAATTTTGCAACTTGCTTTAGTACATTTCTTTTGCTGTGGTTGACTTAAAATTAATTTATTTCATACTCTAAGCAGCAAGTTACTCAGAGGTATCGTAGTCAAGTTGTCTTATGTGACATCATTTGCTGTATTACTAACATTACCTAATAGTTTTCCATTTCAAACAGGCATACTATCAATAATGACACAGTACTAGAAGAACGTGGCTTGTCATTCCAATGCCAGGTTGATTTTAAAGCACAGACAATAAGATTAGTGCTCACCTGACATGTAAGCCCAATACATGTTGACAGGAAAGTCACAACAAATAAATTAATTAGAAATTAATCTCCTTGAGAAGGAAGGTAGGCCAGGTTTACACTCACTCATAATTATTCCTTCAGGTTTCCCAGGTGTTGCTAGTGGTAAGTAATCCGCCTACCAATGCAGGAGACACAAGAGATGAGGGTTCAATCCCTGAGACTGGAAGATCCCCTAGAGGAAGAAATGGCAACCCATTTCAGTATTCTGGTCAAGAAAATCCGATAGACAGAGGAGTCTGGCGAGTACAGTCCATGGGGTCGCAAAAGAATCAGACATGACTGAGCACAAGATTCCTCATGTTCTGCAGTAGCTCTGTAAACTCAGAGCTCCTTATTTCTGTGCTTCTCCTTATTTTCTGTGTTGCAAAAGTGTAAGCAACATGTTTAAAAGTTAGTCTCATTATTTGACAGAATGTGCATTGATCAAGCTAGCAAATTCTATGGCTCATGAGGAACCAAAGTGTTTTATTTCTTTTGTTCCAAGGTTAAACATGCACTGTGAAGTAGATATTCACATTTATTTTCATGAACACAATCCCGGAATAAATTACTGCATATCTGTAAAGTGCAGATGGGACTCCTGTTTTCAAAAGATTCTTTAAAGGCTTCTCTGGAAACAAATAAATTGTACCTATTTTACATATCATTATTTCACACAAAACATTGAATGAAAATACTTACAGTGGTTTTATAGCTTAATATTTCTATAAGAACGGGAAAACAGAGGATGAGATGGTTGGATAGCATCACTGACTCAATGGACATGAGTTTGAGTGAGCTCCAGGAGTTGGTGATGGACAGGGAAGCCTGGTATGCTGCAGTCCTCGGGGTCACAAAGAGTTGGACATGACTAAGCTGAGTGACTGAACTGAACTGATATAATTTTAGTCCTCATAAGAACAGCTAACTGTATCAAGTAAGTACTAATTTCTGCATTTTAGTTATATTGTTTTGTTTTTACCATAACAAGTTTATTTCATAAAAGGCTATCAGTGTCAGATATTAGAAGACAAGCATGTAGCTGCTCCATTATAGAAGCAAGTGAAGCATTCAGAGAACAAGCATTTCTCTTTTACCTATCAGCAAATCAACTAAGCCAGTGTCCATATTATTAATAAGTTCTCTATCTAGAATTTCTCACCTCTAAATATGATTCCCACTGAGTCACATAGAAAGTAAAGACATCCTTCTAGTATAAAGAAATAAATGATAAAATGAGAGAATAGCTCTCATTAGAGGAGGTAAAAAAAAAAAAAGTAAATGGGAAAACTCTGGTGTTCAGTGTTAAATCCCCCTGGCTACAAATATATAATTTAGAACTTCAATTAAAATTATTTTACCACTATGATTCTTTAATTTTTGTCACTCTATCCTTATCAACCCCTAGTCCTAGTGAATTTAGTCAATGTAATGGGAGAAAAAGGAAGAACTGTAAAAGAGAAGTTTTTATCCTTCTTTCCTCATAATTATGAAGCCAAAAATGACTGTGGCCAAAATGTATAAGGGAATCCTAGGTGTAGAAACATATATAAAACTGTCATTATATAGATACAAATATTCAGGATATATGGTGACTAAATTTCTATGTAATAACTGAGACATAGCTAGATCACCAATTTATGACTCTTCTAGTTTATTTCCTCTATTTTACCTTCTTTGAAATCTGTTATCCAATAAGTTTGAAACAGTGACTAACTCATGGGTTTCCCTTTTAATCACCCCTGCTGCCTCTTGAAGGGAGGAAAGGAAACAGTCATTAAGCACTTCCTCACCACATAGCTCCTGTTCATAAGACCAGAAATGGTCTCAGGTTGGGGAAAAGGTAGCAATGATTTAGTCAAAAGTCCTTAACCCACTATGCATTTACATTTATTTCCTGTGTCTTTGTCTAAACTGAGTCTGTGATGACTCCATATCAATAGAAGTTCCCCAGTATTTTTTTCACCTGAATACCATCATTACCCCCATCAGATTAAATCACTATATGAAAGTAATCAGTATTATGTGTTTAAAACTCTGAAAAGCATAATAGCATTTGGAGCAATGATAAAATCAAGTACAGGTATCTCCTCTCATTGTCCCTTACTCAGGCTAGAGCAGACCACAGAGGAACTATGTTGAGGTAACCAATTCTAATCAACCACCGTCTGACTCTCTTCTGGAAGTAATTATTGAGTGTTGAAAGTTATTCAGTGATTTCAAGTGCCAGTAGGGAAAATTGTAAAATTTATATCTCCAAGGCATAGCGATATCCTTCCAGTGGGTCAAATGGCTGAAGTGTGTAGTTGAGGTGCTCTTATTTTCAAAGTACATGGCAGAATAAAATAGCAAATTGACTATAAATAATAAATTGCCAAGTAATAGGCTCTAATCACTTCCTAGGAATTCTAGATTAAAAGTGCCAAGATTGTTTAGTGTCCTCTTTATATTTCGTTATAGGATATTTTGTCCAATAAATTTGAAGACTGAGATGGATACAATTAAAGACTAAAAATAGTGCAAAAAAGGGAAGAAGTGAAAAACAAGCAAGTATCCCAATGTTAACAAGTGCAGTGCAAGATCAAGCAAAAAGAAGTGCTGTTTTATTTATAACATCACTGACGTTTAAAAAATTTATTGTGTCTTATGGAGCTATGGCTGAAAGTAAAGACAGCAACTAGTAATGCTGAA
Organism: Oryx dammah; assembly: GCF_014754425.2. NCBI lineage: Eukaryota > Metazoa > Chordata > Mammalia > Artiodactyla > Bovidae > Oryx > Oryx dammah. The sequence continues at coordinate 11,884,414 of NW_024070204.1, forward strand.
ATAAGTATATGTTTTATAGATAAGTATTATTTTGAACAGTAAGTTCCAGAGTTATGATCTGTTTGCCAAACTGTAATCTTCATATTTCTACTGAAAGTAAAATTTGAGGGTAAATGGAAAATGAATTTGATCTAGGATGGGTTTTTAATGCATCTATTAAAACACATTGTTCATTAGAATGATATAAATGTACTTGAAGCAAACTTCAAATGTGATTTAATTAGTTGGCATATGTTTAAAGCATTATCTCAAATTTGTTATCACAGTTTTTGTTCTAAGAGAAAGATTACTGTTTTAATGGCATCTGTAGTAATAAGATTTGGATGTGAAAGATGATCTCTTAACTTGCAAATCTTTATCTAAGCTATTTATTTTATTACAGTTAATGATATTTATTTCACAAAGTTGGTAGAGATATGCAATTTGTGTCAAAAAATGATTCATAAATATTAGTGTCTGTTGTAAGAGAACACCTTTAAAATAGCCAGGAGTATAGCCCATTTTATGGGAAAAGTTCTATGTTTTTTTTAATTACCACTACAAGTTATAAGGATAATATTAATTTTCATGAGCATATTGTAGGATTACTAAATTGAAGGCCAATTGTGCAGGCTTTGCAGTTTTGAAGAGTGTCTAAAATTAAGCTGGAAAGAGACATGCTCTTTATCTGAGCAATTTTCTGCAAACAGTGCCCCAAACCAAGGCTTACTCATCATTAGAAGTCTGAATCTGTATGCAAAGATGTGAATCTCAGGGGTTTTTTTCACTCCAAACCTATGTGCACATGCTTTTTTGGTGGTTCAGATAGTAGAGAATCTGCCCGCAATGCAGGAGTCCCAGGTTTGATCCCTGGGTTGGGAAGATCCCGTGGAGGAGGGAATGGCAACCCAATCCAGCATTCTTCCCTGGAGAATCCAAACGGACAGAGGCGCCTGGTGGACTACAGCCTTTGGGGTCTCAGAGTCGGATATGTCTGAGCAACTCACACTTTCACTTCACTTTTAAACTGTTCACATACCCACTGTCTGTGGGAAATCCCCGGGACAGAGGACCCTGGCAGGCTACAGTCCATGTGGTCACAAGAGTCGGACACAGCCTAGCGACTAAACCACCACCAAAGACCAGACCTCAGTTTTAAGATTTAGTTAGTGCTTACCGGTTTTTGTTTTGGTGTGTGTGTGTGTGTGTTTAGTGAAGAAATAGATAAAAATAGGAGCAGAAAAACAAAACAAACAAAAACTTAAAAGACTGCTTTGAAATTCCTGTTGTTCAGTCTAAGTCGTGTCTTTGCTTTGTTCGGTCTAAGTCCACACTTCGCTTTGAAATTATTGACAATTAAACCAAAACTAAGCACAGGACACTCCAAACATTTTTCAGTCCTATTCAATCAATTCGAATGAACAAACTTAAAACAATTAACTACTGAGATATGGTGCTAGATCCTTTATTTCAGAAGAATGAACTAACTTTAAGCCATATTCATTCAAGAGGAATAATTTTCTCTGGAAAGAAAGGAAAATTAATAAAACTAGAAAGCTTTGTTTAAAAAAAAATAAAAAGCCCACACTGTACCAACTGTTATGCTTTTATTTCATGATAAAAACATATAAAATTTACCATCTTAATCATTTTATAAGTGTACCGTACAGTTGTATTGACTGTAGTTCAACAGTTCTCTAGAGTTTTTGTAATGTAAAACTAAAACTCTATACCCACTGAATGACTCCTATTCCCTTTTTTCCTCAGTCCCAGGAGAAAAAAAATCTCCCAGGAAGAAAAAAGTTCCTGCTTTCTGTTCTGGATTTTTATTAAAATAAAGGCATCCATAAAAACCACAACAAAACTAAGTAAATGGTTTCTAAGATTATCAATATATTGCATCTCCTTATATAACCAGATTAATAAGTATCAATGTTAGTTCATTTATTAAATCAAAGGATATAAAAATATTTGGTCAGCTTTACTTCCACTTAGTTGACATTTGTAATGAATGTATTTTGTATCTGGAAAAAATGTTTTTGTTTGTTCAGAACATTTAATCTTAATGTAGCCTTCTTTTATGTCTTTATTATCTCTTACTTCAGTTTTCTTTTTCATTTATTTATTTTAATTGGAGGTTAATTACTTTACAGTATTGTATTGGTTTTCCTAATGCTGACCATGTAGTCCTCACTATTTCTTGCAATTTTGCAAAAGTCTCCTATTTAGCTTCTTATTACTTTTTTATTCCTCGTTAATTGACTATTTCAGTTATTGCCAGTATATTTCCTAATGTGTAATTCTGATCCAATTTTTACCTGAACAAAAATCCTTGATGCTTCATTCTGCATTGATGTTCAAGGACCTAATAGCCCCCATCACCTGTAGAATTTTAGTCAAAATTGCATTTCCCTACCTTTGCTCACATAGAACTTCTCATCTCATTTCTCTGTTTTATCTTAACTTTTACTACTGTGACTTTCCTGGTGGCTCAGATGGTAAAGTGTCTGACTACAATGCCGGAGACCTGGGTTCAGTTCCTCGGTCAGGAACATCTCCTGGAGAAGGAAATGGCAACCCACTCCAGTATTCTTGCCTGGAAAATCCCCAGGACGGAGGAACCTGTTAGGCCACAGTCCATGGGGTCACAGAAAGTCGGACACGACTGAGCAACTTCACTACTTTCCTACTGCATCCATAGTCTATATGCTAAAAATACACAAAGTGTGCACTTTCATAGATTCACACACAATTTTAAAAATACAAAAACATGATGACTCCTGTAACCACAGTCCAGATGAAGAAAAGGATACTGCTACATAGCAGAAGCCCCTGCTAGTTTCCATCTTTGCTTGAATTTTGTGTTAATCATTTTGTTGTTGTTGTTTTCCTGTTGTTTTATCCATTGCTAACCTCTAAGCTATAGTGCCAAATAGTGTGTTTTAAAATTTCATATGAATGGAAGTGTAGAATTTGTTCTTCAGCATCTTGTTTCTTTTACTGGATAGTATGCTTGTGAAATCCATTCGGATAATCAGAGTTAGCTCTAGGTTATGTGTTTTCATTACTTGGCATTATTTTCTGAACATCCAGCTGATAACTTTTAATCTGTGTTGGATGCCGTCAATTAGACATAAACACACATGGACTTGAAATTCCAAAAAAGAGTTCGGAACCTAGGAATCAGTGACATACGAGCAGTCATTAAAAGTCAGGGGCATGGAAAAATCATGTGGGATAGTGCACAAAGTGAGAAGAGAGGAAAGACTTATTGCCAGGAAAAGCCAACAGTGATATGATAAAAGAGAAAAAATAGCCTTGGGAAGGAACTGTTAGCAAGGAAGAAGGAACACCAAGATACAGAAGTGTTAAGAAAGTCAGCAACAAAGTCTCAGTAGAGAAGGGAAGTAAGTGTAAAAAGTGATGGATCTGCTGATTTGGAAGGTACCCAGTGGTGATGGGTAACAGTCTAATTTCAGTACGTTAAGGAAAAAAACACGAAAAGTGAAAACAAGAAGAGACATCTTTTTTTTTTTTTTTTAAAGATATCCAAGTAGTTTGGCTGTAAGGAGGAGAAATATAAAGTAACAACTGGAGTAGGATAACATTAGAGTGGCAGATTTTTTAGGATAGAAAAGCCTGCAGCACTCTTAAATGCCAAGGAAAAGGTCCATTAGAAACTAGAGATCATTATTAGAATGTAAAGTTAAAGGTGTTAGTCTTTCGAGGCAAAAAGCACAATGTAAATTTAATCTTCGAAGTCTAAAAGTCTCATGGATTATTATTCATTGTCTCTCTAAGTGGATGATTTTCTTACAAATTCATTCCTATTTCTTCTGATTAAAGTTCTGAAGCCATTTAAATTTCTAGTGAACCAATTCAGTGATTCTCTTCTGCATTTTTTGATTTTTAAATGAGTTTTATTGAATTGCAATTCATATAAAATAAAATTCATTACTTTCGCTACTAAATTCATTGAGTTTTTAAAATGTGTACAGTTGTGTAAGCACATTTTAGTTATATGATGATTTAGAACATTTTTATTACCTCAAAACTTCCTCAGGCCTTTTGTAATCAATTTTCTGTATCCACTCCCTGCCCTTGGTAATCACTGACCTGCTTCTTATCTCTGTAGTTTTTCTTTCAGAGAATTTCATGTAAATTAAATTTTGCAGTATATAGAATATAGTCTCTGGAATCTGGGTTTTGTTACCTTTCTATAAGGTTATATGTATCCACACTTTGTCTATTTTAGTATGTCATCAAATGCATGTGCTACCATTCATTTATCCATTTACCAGCTGAAGGAAACCTGGCTAGCTTCCAGTTTCTCTCTACTGGGTTGCCATTTCCTCCTCCAGGTTATTTTCCAGATTCAGGGATTGAACCTATGTCTCCTTCATCTCCTGTACTGCAGGCAGATTCTTTACCACTGAGCCACCTGGGAAGCCCAATAAAGATTCTATTAACAATCAAATACAAGTTTTTCATATGGACATGTATTATTATTTATCTAGGGTAAGTATCTAGAAGTAGAATTGCTACATCATGTGTTAATTGTCTAATTTTACAAGAAAGTGCATAACTATTTCTTAGAGTGGTTGTATCATTTTGCATTCCCACCCATAATTTATTAGACTTATAACCATTCCACATTCTCATCAACACGTGTTTTTTTCAACCATAATTTTAGCCATTCTAGTAGTCTTATAGTTGTATATTGTTGTGCTTTTAATTTACATTTGACTTATGGCTAATGCTGTTGGACATCTTTTCATATCTTTATTTTCCATTTGTATATCTTCTTTGGTAAAATGCCTTCTCAAATCTTTTGCCTACTTATCAGGGTGTATTGATACAATAGTTGTAACTAGGGCCTTTATTCAGATTTTATCAGAATTTATATGAATTCATTTTTCTATGTGTATGTGTATATGTGTGTGTGTGTGTGTGGTTCTATGTAATCTTATCACATGTATAGATTTGTGTAACCACAACCATAATTAAGATACTGTTTTATCACAACACATGAACTCCTTCATGCTACCCTTCCATGGTAATACTTCCACAATCCTGGCAGTAAATAATGACTTTCAAAGAGTAAAAGTTTAAATTTATAAATTAGTTTAGAGCTCATGTTTCTTCCACTTAAGAAACCTTTGCTTAACCCAATGTCCCAATGTTACTACAACTTCCTCCTAGGTTTTCTTCTAGAAGTCCTTTCCTTACACATATACACTTGATCCAGTTCAAGTTAATTTTTTTCTCACTAAATGTCTTGCGTATCATTTACCTTTAAGCATTTCATCATCTTTATGCTATTAAAATTGTATTTTTAAAATTACTTTTCACAAGAGAACAGGGAATTTTCCTGTAGTGCTTTGTTGTTCCAGGCTTTCTAAAATCATTTCTTGTTCTCCATAATGGATTGAATAGTAAACCTCAAAATCTGTGTCTACCCAGGAACTTATAATATGCCCCTATTTGGAAAAAGGATCTTTGCAGATGTAATTAAGGTAACGATCTTAAGGCAAGATTATCTTGGGTTATCTTTGGACCTTATGGACTATAACCCAGCAGGCTTTTCTTTCCATGGGGATTCTTCAGGCAAGAAAACTGGAGTGGGTTGCCGTGCCCTCCTCTAGGGGATCTTCCCAATCCAGGGACTGAACCTATGTCTCTCATGTCTCCTGCATTTGCAGGCAGGTTCTTTACCCCCAGCACCACCTGGGAAGTCCATGGCAGCCCTAGGAAATGAATAGTTCATTATCAAACTATAGTGGCAATCTCATAATGTAGACAATAATCTTAACTAGCTGACAGATGAGAGAATAAAGAAAAAAATAAATATTATGAGGATACAATGGATATAGTGGAAATAGATATGCGATAAAAATATATATATATCCAAGGCACCTATATTGACATTGTGAGGAGAATTTTTGTAAACTTGGGCTGTCTTTCCATTCTGAAGTTCCTTAATGATTTCAAATATCCTTTGGGACTTGCTCCTTACCACAATGAAACTAGAAGAACTTTCACATCAATGAAGTTAATTTTCCTATATCCTATTTTTAATTCCAAATTTCCTCAGGTTTAAAGCATATGATATTTATTTTAAAGTCAAGATTGCATTTTTTATGACACCAGCATTACCTTAACATTTTGTAGCATTCTTTAGCACTGCTCATTAAATTAAATGATCACCTGCCTGTTAAAAACAATTAAAACTAATTCTTCATTATAATTTGTTTGAAGCTACAAGGCAATTATGAAGGTTTATATTTGTTAAGATTATTATTAAGAGGTAAAAATTACCATTAATAACAATAAACTCACTGAAAGCTAATACTGAAATCCTAATTTTTGAATTTATCCTACTGCTGGCTTTTAATTTTTGTATTGTGTGAAACCAGAGAAGATAGGACACTGGTTCAGGCTGCTGACACCATTACCTATAAACCATACAAATCCAAATATGGGCAAAAATTTAAATAGTTATTTTTCTAGCTCACCAATCTATAGTCTCAAAGTAATAATAAAATAGTTATTCTGTACCTCATATCTTTCAAACACTGTCCTCTTTACTAAAAAAAAAAAAAAAAAAAAAAAGGAAAGGAAAGGGAAAGAAATGAAAGCTTAGAATGGCCAAAATCCAGAACGTTGACAACATCAAATGTTAGTGAGAATGTGAAGCAACAGGAACTCTCATTATTGCTGGTGCAGAAATGCAAAATGATGCAGCTACTTTGGGAGACAGTTGTGTGTGTGTGTGTGTGTGTGTGTGCTTTACAGAATTAAACATACTTCTATGAAGCAATCTCAGAATTGTGCTCCTTGATGTTTTCTTGACAGAATTGAAAATTCATGTCTACTCATAGGCCTACAGATGGATATTTATAGAGATTTATTCATAACTGCCAAAACTTGGGAGCAACTAAGATGTCTTTCAGGAGGCCAATGGCTAAATAAGCTATGGTACATCCAGACAATGAAACATTATTCATCACTAAAAAGAAATGAGCTATCAAGCCATGAAAAGAAGTACATTACTAACTTAAAGAAGCCATCTGAAAAGGCAGCTTACTATATGATTCCAACTATATAACATTTTAGTAGAAGCAAGATGATGAAGGTATTAAATAGGTCAGTAGTTGTGAGGGGTTAAAGGATTCAGATAAATAAGTGGAGCACAGAGGATTTTCAAGGCAATGAAAATACTCTCTATGGTATTATAATGATGAATACATGTCATTATACACTTGCCCAAACCTATAGACGAACAATACCAACAGTGAACCCTACTGTAAACTATAGACTTTGGGTCATAACGTTTCAATGTAGGCCATCAACTGTAATAAAACTACTACCTTGGTAGGAGATATTAACAAAGGGAGAGGTTATACATATTTGAGGGCAGGAGGTATATGGGAAATCTGTGTATGTTCTGCTCAATATTGCTGTGAACATGAAACTGCTCTAAAAATAAAGTCTTAAAAATAAATAAGTGCTATGTGTATTTGTTGAGGAGGGATGAGCTTGCTGTTGGTGCAAGGGGAGGTTCCCCAGGTTTTCTAACAACTCTACTTTCCCTCCAATTCTTACTGGGTACCAAGCTTTTCAATTATTATGGTAACCCTCCTTGTCTGCCCAGAGCCTGTGCAGAATTCTTATGCCACTCAGATAAGTTATACACTTCTCTAACTTCTAAGTTTACCAAGAGAAAAACTGCACAGCACATAGGTTTCACTCATCTAGAATTCAATGGTGTTGGTGGTGGTTTAGTTGCTAAGTCTTGTCCAACTTTTATGATATCATGGACTGTAGCCTGCCAGGCTCCTCTGTCCATGGGATTCTCCAGGCGAGAATACTGGAGTGGGTTGCCATTTCCTTCTCCTGGGGATCTTCCCAACCCAGGAATCAAACCTGGGTCTCCTGCACTGAAGGCAGATTCCTTACCAACTGAGCTACAAGGGAAGTCCAAAGGCTCTATATCCTTGGCTAAATTAAGAGCCCTATGGTCCTACATTGTTTCAGCAAATATTTTCTACATAATGGTAGATGCTGCTCTACATGCTAAGATTATAATTAATTAAGAGAGCCAAAGTCCCTCATCTCAAGAAAATACATTAAGGATGGGTTGACAGGAGGAAGACATTTTTAAGTCAAATAATATGGCAAATAGATGGGGAAACAGTGGAAACAGTGGCTGACCTTATTTCTTGGTGCTCCAAAATTACTGCAGATGGTGATTGCAGCCATGAAATTAAAAGATGCTTACTCCTTGGTAGGAAAGTTATGACCAACCTAGACAGCATATTAAAAAGCAGAGACATTACTTTGTCAGCAAAGGTCTGTCTAGTCAAGGGTATGGTTTTTCCAGTGGTTATGTATGGATGTGAGAGTTGGACTGTGAAGAAAGCTGAGCGCCGAAGAATTGATGCTTTTGAACTGTGGTGCTGGAGAAGACTCTTGAGAGTCCCTTGGACTGCAAGGAGATCCAACAGTCCATTCTAAAGAAAATCAGTCTTGAATATTCACTGGAAGGACTGATGTTGAAGCTGAAACTCCAATACTTTGGCCACCTGATGTGAAGAGCTGACTCATTTGAAAAGACCCTGGTGCTGGGAAAGATTGAGGGCAGGAGGACAAGGGGACGACAGAGGATGAGATGGTTAGATGGCATCACCAACTCAATGGACATGGGTTTGGGTGGACTTTGGCAGTTGGTGATGGATAGGGAGGCCTGGTGTGCTGCGGTTCATGGAGTTGCAGAGAGTGGGACACGACTGAGTGCCTGAACTGAACTGAACTGAATATAATGGTGCTTAGCAGCATATAATATAAAACTAATAAGTAGAGTTTCTACATAGGTTATATATATGGTTATATTGATAGTGAGATAGGTGGTGAAGAAAGTATTATAGAATACAGGGAAATATTACAAAAGAGCATCCCAGGAAAGGCAAAAAGATTGCCAAGGAAGAACAGGGAGAAAGACTTGCTGAAGTTGACCTTGGAAGCCAAGGAATTCAAGCTTCCAAGTACAGCTAGAGATTACTGAATGACTTTACAGAGGGAGTTGCATGATCTGATTTAAGGTTGTAAATGATCGCTATGATCACTCCAACTGCTCCATGGAGACAGGCTGTACAAGTGCAGAAAAGACTTAAAACATAGAAGACTATTACAGATTACAGGAGTGCAGGGGAGAAAGGAAGACATCTTAAATCAGCACTGCTGCTGCTGCTGCCAAGTCGCTTCAGTCGTGTCTGACTCTGTGCGACCCCATAGACAGCAGCCCACCAGGCTCCGTAGTCCTTGGGATTCTCCAGGCAAGAACACTGGAATGGGTTGCCATTTCCTTCTCCAATGCATGAAAGTGAAAAATGAAAGTGAAGTCGCTCAGTCGTGTCCGACTCTTAGCACTAGGTGGAGAGAAATGGCTAAGCTTGAGAGATATTTTGAATGCAGTCAATCAGACTTCTTGATAGGTTAATAGATTTGCTGGGGGCAGGTGGCAAGTGAAGGAGAGGTGAGAATCCAAGATGACACTAAGGCTGACTTGAATCTTTGCATCAGCACTTTTGCGTAAAACGCCTTAGGCTGCTGTTCATATCTCTCTCTGCCAATCCTAACAACATATTGTGGGAGCCAATTCTCCATGTGTCTCTCACATTTCTGTATATTTTATGAGCACTAACTGCATTCATTCTGGACTATCTTTTCAAAAGCACGAACAGCAAAAGCCTTCAAACAAAGACCATGTGCCCCTCAGAAACAAAGCAAAGGTTTGCTTGCTGTTTGATATCATAGTGATCATGTCTGCCACAGAGGGAAAAGTCAGAGAAGTTTACTTCTCACTATTAAATAAATTGAGTTTCCTAAGCTCATGGTTCCCATCTTGTAATGCAACCTGTGTGTCACAATCACTTGGGGCTCAGAGAAGCAGTATAAATGTTGTACGCTGGATACTCCTATTACTTTGAATAATAAACGGTCCTTTTTCTCTGACCCAGGAGCTTCATGTTTTCTGATAGCATTGATATCATCCATGAAATTATGGAAAGCTCCCTTGTTAATTCGCAAGTAGAGTAAAAACCTCAGATTCTTCCTAGTTCTTGGTATTTACCACCAGGAGAGTGAAGGAGATAGTCTCTCTTCACTCCTATGGTAGACCTCTGTAGTTTTCTAATGAGTCATTTCCTCATTCTTATCACCTTCTCAGAAACTTCAGTTACTAAGAAGTAGCACCATCTTACTTACCAGACGTGTTGAGAGCTCCAAGGAAATCACAATAAATGTCATCTTTATTTTTAAAAGTTTCATATCTAGATCAATGAGTACATGAGACAAGAATAGCTTTCAGGATTTGAAGCTTGATTCAGGAAAATGTCAACGTCAATTGATCTAAGAAAAAAAATGGAAAATTTTATTTGAGCCAAATTTGAGGATTATAACCTGGGAAGAGCATCTCAGAAAGGTCTGAAAATTGTTGCTCCCTCCCATTAGAAGTCAAGACAGTTTATATGGGGGAACAGGAGGATGACTGGAAGAGTATCATTAACTTACATTCACTACCATGTGTAAAAGAGACAGCAAATGGGGACCTGTTTTATACGGCACAAGGAACTCAGGTAGGTTATCTGTGATGACCTAGAATTATGGGATGGGAATGGGTGAGAGGGAAGTTCAAGAGGGAAAGAATATATGTATACATAAAGCTGATTCACTTTGTAGTACAGAAGAAACTAAAACAACCTTGTAAAACAATTATACTCCAATAAAAATAATGTTTAAAAAGATGTCGAGACAGTTTATAGTCTTGGCAGTTTGTTTTTTGTTTTGTTTTGTTTTTGAGACAGAAGGCTGTGCATCAAATGACGCGTTATTAACAGCTCACATAATCCAGACAAAAGTGCCATTGTGGTGGGTCATGTGACCCCCTTACAAACTCAAGAAGGCACGTTATATTTGGAGGAGTTGTTTTACTGATGCAAGAGAAGTTGTTTTTCAGGGCTGAGCAGGTCTTCTTGCTTATGACAGAGGTTTGGTTGATGCGTGATGCAAATACACAATACCCAGTAGGAGGAGAGAAGAGACCAAAGGGCAAAAATTTTTATGCTTAGATTTTTTGCCATAAAATATGAATTTTATATCACAAAAATAATTTAAAATATTCTTTTTAAGCCAAAAGATTTATCTATAGCAATGTCTATGTAATGAGTTATAGCAATTATTTTTCTTTCCATAATAAAAGACGAGAATGTTTCTTAATTAGATGCACAATTAGATAGAATAAGGAATCTTGATGACCTAAAGAGACAGGATGTAGCATAACCTGATAAATTAATTAAAATCAGGGGAATGAAGGTACATATATTAAAAGTGGAAAACAATAATCATTTGTGTGGGGAAGGGAAGTGGGAGGAGCTTAAAGGCAGATAAACCTATAAAACATGGGAGAGTATGAGTGAGAGATTAAGATAGAATAAAAGCAAGGTCAGTTTTGTAGAATATGCTGCTGCTGCTGCTGCTAAGTCACTTCAGTCATGTCCGACTCTGTGCGACCCCGTAGACGGCAGCCCACCAGGCTCCCCCGTCCCTGGGATTCTCCAGGCAAGAGCACTGGAGAGGGTTGCCATTTCCTTCTCCAATGCATGAAGGTGAAAGTGAAGTCGCTCAGTTTTGTCCGACTCTTCATGACCCCATGGACTGCAGCCCACCAGGCTCCTCCATCTATGGGATTTTCCAGGCAAGAGTACTGGAGAGGGGTGCCATTGCCTTCTCCATTTGTAGAGTATAGTTCAGTGTAAATTCGAGGCAGTTATCCATTGGAATCACCTTGTTGGAGTAATTGAAAGTATTTTTCAAGAGCTCTTGAGTGAAATCATTAGGTCCTTAAGTATGTTTAAAAATAAATGCTTTGCTCTTTAAGATAATTATTCTGCTTGTTGGTACAGGTTCCTTACAAGGGCTATGGGAGTGCAGTTAGCCAATCAGTTACAAGATTGAAGCTCTGGATCAGAAGAGGAAAGGGGAAATGGAATGTGAGAACGTCTTAGACTGGTTTGGATACCGAATCCTACTTTTCAGTGAAATGCTTTGTGGATTCTTTCAGCGATGGAATGACCAGTGTCATTGGCTGTTTCCCTTTCAAATGATTGGAACTTACATAGAAATAGATGCAAGGATGAGGAAGATGAACATCTGAAAGAAAAGGGACAGCATATATATTACTACCCAGATCCAGTATCTCTTTTTAGTGAGCCATCCTCTATAGCTTCGTCTTCTAGATTCTAATTTCCTGGCTCTTTAAAAATATCCTCTGAGTTCTAATAATCTACACATCTGAATTTTAAAAATATTTCTCTATCTATCTTGTTGTTGTTTAGTCGCTAACTCATGTCCGACTCTTTTGCAACTTCATGGACTATAGTCCACCAGGCTCCTCTGTCCATGGGATTTCTCAGGCAAGACTACTGGAGTGGGTCACCACTTCCTTCTCCATGGGATCTTCCCAACCCAAGGACTGCACCCAGGTCTCCTGAACTGATAGGTAGATTCTTCACCACTGAGCCACCAGGGAAATCCAATATCTGTCTATCTAGTGAGACCTATTTTAACAACATTCCAACCATGGCTTTCCACAAATATTGCCTGTTTGTGATATTTAAGGATACATACATTTCCATTTCAAATTCAAGCTTGTCAAGAATATTAGAAGAGCACTATTAGAGTCAGACTAGACCAAGATATGAAGCAGAGGATTCATAGATGTATATTCCATGAAGTTTTAACAAAGTTCACTTTGAGAATTTTTTTAACCTTCCTGAATTAAGTTAACCCACTTTTGTGTCTGACCAAATTATAAAAATTTGGTCATACGTTCTGATAAGCTTCTTGGAGAGAGTTGACAAATTTTCCCTTAATGGTGACATTAAGTACAATCTTTTCAATTGCTATATTTCATTTAATACGTTGTAGTAGGTACGTGTCTTAATCTGTCCCAATCACTTATCTAGATTTGTTCTATCTGATCATAGACTGTAAAACCTATAGTAAGTGGAATTTTAAGATGGTTCTCATGACCTTCAGACCCTGGTGTCACTCGCAAAAACAGATGGACCTATCTAGGTACATTTGTCCAAAAGACAAATCTCAATGGACCTATCTAGTCAGAGAAGCTTTCCTAAAAGTAGAGATTTCTCTGACTAGGAACACAAGAAGAATTCAAGAGATTGGACATACAAGGTCTATAGCCAGGATAGAGGAGGAAGAAAATTTCCTCTGCCCTTTTAGGTGTGTCTGGCTGCCTTATCAAAGAGTTGATTCTTGTCTCATTGCAGAAAGAATTCAGAGATGAAACAGGGAGGTGAAGAAAGCAAAGCAAAAATTTATTTATGCCATGGTATGCTCTCAAGGGGAGAGTGAGAAGTCTCAGGTGAGTAGTTGCCCTGAACTTTTTGGTAAGCTGGTTATGCAGGGGGTAGAAATGAAGAAATGGAATATTCATGGGGGAATAGGGAGCTTTGGGATCTTATTCAATGATTTTCATCCCAGCCTCAACTTCCCAAGAGGAGGAAGGATTTTTGTCCTTATTTAGATTTGATTGGAAGTGTCCTGGCATCAGTGCATGGTGGGTACTTCTTATCTGCAAGGCTTTAATGTAATGAGAACATATTAGTGAAAGATTACATTCTGAGATTCCTTTTCTGACCTTTCTTTGTCTTCCTCCAAGACACTTATCACCCCAAAATGTGTGGTTTCCTGTCAGTCTGGTGGTTCCTGCTTTTCTTTATCCACCCAAGGACCCACTTTGTTTACAAGATGTTTAATGTCATTTGACCTGTGCCCCCATTTCCCTGTTCATATATAACTGCTTTCTTTAATAGCTGGCCTAAGAATTAAAAAGACATGAGACAGATTAACAGGAGAAAATCAAACTAAAGTTTAGTAACATGTGTTTTGTTGAGGAAGCTGGCAGACTACAGTCTATGGGGTCACCAAGAGTAAGACAGGACTGAAGTGACAGCACACACACACATGTACAGCTTGACCTCTGACTGATCCTCTATGTGTCTACTAGAACCAGCCCTAAGAAAGATTCTTGTACGTGGAGGGTGGAGTTAAAGGAGCAGTTGTTTATACACTGTCTCTGACCTGATGATTCATACCATTGGTGGCAAAAGTGGGGCTGTAACTGCTCCATCTGCCCCTGGATCGTGCTTTGGCCTCTCTGACGCCTGGACCACAGAGGCATGGTCAAATTTATGACAAAAGTCCCAACGTCTACAGGAGACCCATTCCACCTGGGTCAGAGGCAAAGAGCACTGACAGAGGTTTCAGTCCCCTTTGTTAGGTCCCGTCTTTTGCCTAAGGCTAGCAGCTGGGTCCTTCTCCCCTCCCCCACCTTACCTCCATCTTCCCTTCCTGATTTTCTGCCCATTGGATCTCAACCTGCAATATCAAAGCCAACGACCTGGCAGAGACAGCCTAGTAGCTCTCATGATTCTTATCATGCTGCAGAGACAGGGAGAATTGAACTCACCAACAAGAAGCTGAATGAAAGGAAACATCAGATGAGCACAAAAAGTAAAAGAGTGTGTCTTAACTAACACATGGGAGAGCAGTTTAACTCCAGGAATTTCAGAAGTGTGTGATAAAAGGAAAGGAAGGGGGAAGGATGACACTTTACTCTGGATAGGGTCGGGCAAGAAGCTGGACAGTCTGGAAGAAGTGTATCCACCACTTATACCTCAAGCTTGGCACAGTGGCTGCTTGAATTAGAACAACAAATAGGAGCCTGTAGGAACCCTTAGAAGAAAGGTCAGGAGGGACAAGGCTGATGTGGCAGATTTTAAGGTGCTTCAGGAATGATACTCACTTGCCACCTTGAGCAATATTTTAGTTATCCAGTTGGCATTGTTGACCTTCTGCCTCTCAGACATGTCTTCTCCTTTTCAACCAAAGGGTTGTTTAAACTCTCTCTCCCTTCTACTGAGAAAATGCAAAGGATAACTATAAGCTGGCAGCTAAGTAACTCAGAGATAACTTGTTATGTAGAAGAAATCAAATAGGCCAGACTGGAGGCTTGATCGTAGGAGAGAAGGGGCAGAGGTTCAAAGCTGAAGGGAAAAATTCTGCGTCTTAGAAATGACCTGTGGTTGTAGAAGGGAGAAGAGAGGAATAGCAGATTTTGCTCAAGATAGTGAAATTTCTGCCTGAGGGTAACATAGATCACTATAGTTCAGATGTCTTTGGTCAAAGCATGTTCAGTCTGCTCTTGAGTGAAGAGTGCAGGTAAAGTCCTCCCACAATAAGGAGGGACTACAGTGGGAGAAGCAGACTCTTTAGTAAACAATGTTGAATTCTACAAAATCTTACCAAAGCTAGAATAAAACAAATCTACACTTATGAGTGGAGAAGGCAATGGCACCCCCACTCCAGTACTCTTGCCTGGAAAATCCCATGGGCGAAGGAGCCTGGTAGGCTGCAGACCATGGGGTCACTAAGAGTCAGACATGACTGAGCGACTTCCCTTTCACTTTTCACTTTCATGCATTGGAGAAGGAAATGGCAACCCACTCCTGTGTTCTTGCCTGGAGAATCCCGGGGACGGGGGAGCCTGGTGGGCTGCCGTCTATGGGGTCGCACAGAGTCGGACACGACTGAAGCGACTTAGCAGCAGCAGCAGCACCCTTATGAGACCTCAAATTAGCAATCACTCAGTCTAGCTATTTTAAGGAAGAAGGGTGTGCCAGACAAACTTTTCAATGAGCTGTATTTATCATTTTATTGTCATTGTTGTTCAGTCACTAAGTCATGTCCAACTCTTTGTGACCCCATGGGTTTCTCATTTTAGTTGGTGTCATAAAAACACCTAGGAGATAAATCTTCTTGAAGATTGCCAAGGCAGGGGTTTGAAACTGAAGCCATGAAGCTGGTGGAAAGATGGCAAATTAATAGTCATTGCATTGGTGCTAAGTAGCTTGACTTGAGAAACACCTGCCTATGTTTACTGTCTTATAAGACACAAATGAAAACAACCAAACATATATTTGACCTATGGAACATCCGTTTTCAAAGCTCTAGTATACCAATATCTACACTGCAATATCCTGCCAATTGAATTATTTTTTGATAAAATGGGCAAGCAACAGGTTACCAGTGTACATAAAAAGATAATAAAAAGTTCCATGGAGCTTCCACTATCAAGTTGTTAGGGGACTATAAGTAAATAACAAAAATCTTCTTTATTCTATTTTCAGCTTAAGGGCAAAGAAGTTTCACTGAATTCATGAGGACATTATGGCATAGACATACATCATTTTTGGATAGCTCCTTAACTTGAGTGCTTGTTATTCTACAATGAGATCAAAACTAGGAAAATCACACTACTACTCTACTATTAAGATGAATACCTGTTGGCTATCTATGACCCTAAGGGTACAGAAGAAACTGAACAGCTGACACTAATGCTTAGATGATGAGAGTCAGCATTCAGGATCATTCTGGTAATCCCCAAGGCTCACAGCATTTGATGAAGCTTTGACATACCCCACAATATCCAGTATGTTTCCTTGAGAGAATATCAGCAAGACATCAGGATTTGTAGGAGTGTACATACATATAGATAAATATAGATATAAATATAGATGATATAACACTTTTTGAACTATAATTCATATATCATAGAATTTATCCTTTTATTACAATTCAGTCAATTTTTAGTATAGTTACAAAGTTATGTGACATCATCACTAATTCCAGAACATTTTCATCACCACAGGTAGGTTAATTGATTAAGAAACTGATGTGAACATTAACCAAAAAATCAACCAATAGCATCTAAAAAGAGCTGCTTGAGGAAAGTGAAAGAGGAAAGTGAAAAAGCTGGCTTAAAACTCAACATTCAAAAAACTAAGATCATGGCATCCGGTCCCATCGCTTCATGACAAATAGATGGGGAAACAGTGACAGACTATTTTCTTGGGCTCCAAAATCATGGGCTGCAGATGGTGACTGCAGCCATGAAATTAAAAGACACTCACTCCTTGGAATAAAAACTATGACCAACCTAGACAGCATATTAAAAAGCAGAGACATTACTTTGCCAACAAAGGTCTGTCTAGACAAAGCTATGGTTTTTCGAGTAGTCATGTATGGAGTTGGACCATAACGAAAGCTGAGCATTAAGGAATTGCAAAGAGTCGGACACAACTGAGTGACTGAACTGAACTGAACTGAAATAAATCCAGTGATTAACTGAATTCAATAAGCAGAGTGTTCTTCTGTCTCTATCAAGAAATGATTAAAAATCTCCTGAGTACCAGGATAATCTAGTGAATTGTGAAAGTGGAACTTGCTCAGTAGTGTCAGACTCTTTGGTACCCCACGGACTGTAGCCCACCAGGCTCCTCTGTCCATGGAATTCTCCAGGCCAGAATACTGGAGGGGGTAGCTGTTCCCTTCTCCAGGGGATCTTCCCAATCCACGGATCGAACCCACATCTCCCACATTGCAGACAGACTTTACCGTTTGAGCCACCGGGGAAGACCAAGAATACCAGAGTGGGTAACTTATCCCTTCTCCAGCACATCTTCCCGACCCAGGAATTGAACTGGGGTTCCTGTATTGCAGGTGGATTCTTTACTGAGCTACCAGGGAATTGTAGCTTCTTGATATTTAATATCATTTGCTATAATGATTAGATCAGACATGAAGATTTTAAATAACAAAAATCACATTCATAGTGCCCTGGTCCAAAGGATAGAGGTTATGGTGACCATTCCTGTAGACTCTGATTTGCTAGCTGTTGAACTCAAGCTATGTCTAAAAGATACCAGAATATCCAGTAGAAAAGTTAAAATTTCATATTTAGAGAGACACTTTTTTCATGAATTAGGGTTTGTTTTGCATTACATTGTGATACGAGTATATCCCTGATATCTCAAGTATATATGGACTTGAATCAGCAACTCACTTGAAAACAGCATTTACTATACATTTGTGCTCGGTCACTCAGTCGTGTCTGAATCTTTGTGGCCGCATGGACTGTAGTCCGCCAGATGCCTCTGTCCGTGGGATTCTCCAGGCAAGAATACTGGAGTGAAGTGCCGTTTCCTCCTCCAGGGGATCTTCCTGACCCAGGGGTCAAATCCGTGTTTCTCTTGCATCTGCTGCATTGGCAGGTAGGTTCTTTACCACTAGTGCCGCCTGGGAAGCCCTGCTAAAGATTAACAAGTCACCCTAAATTTCTACTCCTAAGTTAAGGTGGTCTTAAAAGAAGAAAAGAATGTGGAAACTCTTCTTAAGACCAGAAGTGGATGAAATGAGTCACTGAAAGTTGGCAAAGCAGCTCAGGTTATAGGGAATTACCATTAAAAACTGAGAAGGGTTGACCTCTCTGAACTTCGAAGACTTTCCCTCTCTCTTCTTCAAAAATCTACCCTGAGGGCTTTCCTGGTGGTCTAGTGGTTAAGAATCCACCTGCCAGTACAGGGGCCACAGGTTCAACCCCTGGTCCAGGAAGATTCCACATGTTGTGGGACAGCTAAGCCTGTGTGCTGCAAGTACTCAGCCCACATGTCCTAGAGCCTGAGCTCTGCAACGAAAGAAGCCACCGCAATGAGAAGCCTGTGCAACTCAGTGAAGAGTGGCCCTAGCTCACTGCAGCTAGAGAAAGCCCACACACAGCAATGAAGACCCAGAGCAGCCATAAATAAATAAATAAAAGTTATTTTGAAAGATCAAATCTGAAATATTTTCTTTCCTCTATGCTCACATTACAATATCCCTCCTCATTACTTCGTCACATTGACCACGCTGTCTAAAGTCCACCCTCATAACATAGCAAGTTTCACTTTTTAGTATTGTATGTGATCTCACTAACCTTGAGAACTTCCTTGGTGGCTCAAGCAGTGAAGAAACTGTCTGCAATACAGGAGACCCAGAATCGATTCCTGGGCCAGGAAGACCCTCTGGAGAAGGGAATGGCAACCCACTCCAGTATTCTCGCCTGGAGAATTCCATGGACAGAGGGGCCTGGTGGGCTACAGTCCACGGGGTCGCAGAGGCATACACAACTGAGCAACTAACAGTTGAGATATATACGATGCCCAAAGTGTTCTTCCATTTGCACAGGTCACAGACTTTGTAGTCATTCTTGACTCCTCTCATTTGTGTTCTACACCCAACCTGAGAACCTTCTGCTGCTTGATCTTCAGAGGATAATCTGACCACCTTGTCTCACTTCCACTGCTACCAGCCATGTCTAACCTTGTCCTCATTTCTTGCCTTCCAAGTGTTTCATAATACATATAACCTCAACCTTTGTCTTTTCTGAATATAGCAACAAAGTGATTCTATTACATTGCAGCAAGTTCAAATATTCTCAATCTATCTAAGCTTATGTTTGCTCCAAATTTCTCTAAGATCTTTGCATCTCATCCAGAGAAAAAGCCAAAATATACTAATGGTGGCCCATTAGATCTTACTTGATCTCCTCCTCCAACCATTACTTCCCTAGTCATTTTCACCCCTAGTTTCCCATTTGGTCTCTCAATTCCAGCCTCAAGGGTCTTCTTACTGTATCTTGAATTCACAGCATGTCCTTGTCTCCAGGCATTTGAGCAATCAATTCTCTCTTCCTGGAATATTCTTCTCCAAGATACCCATATGACTCACACCCCGTCTTCCTTTGAAAGTTCCTCAGTCGTGTCCAACTCTTTGCAACCCCATGGACTATAATTCTCCAGGCCAGAATACTGGAGTGTGTAGCCTTTCCCTTCTCCAGGGGGTCTTCCCAACCCAGGAATCAAACCAGGGTCTCCTGCATTGTGGGCAGATTCTTTACCTGCTGAGCCACAAGCGAAGTCCAATACCAGAGCAGCCTATCCGTTCTCCAGGGGGTCTTCCCAACCCAGGAATCAAACCAGGGTCTCCTGCATTGCAAGCGGATTCTCTACCAACTGAGCTATGGCTGCTTTTGTCCTCTGAAGTCCTTCTCCCCAAAACAATACTATCCTGTTCTCTTGTAGCCATGTTCCACACAGTTGGAACTCTGAGTTGGAACTCATTCCCCCTGTAACACACACACAAAATGTATTCAGATGCACAAACTGATGATGCCATACACACAGAAAGAGGGTAGCAAGAGTTTATTACATAGTGAAGTTCTGGGAATAACCAGTCCAATTTGCTAAGCGGTCAAAAATGGCAGGAGAGAGCAGGGAAGGGAGACTGGGTTGGGTTTCATTATGGTAGTTAAGGGGTGTTCTGCCCAAAGATTTATGTTCTGCTGAAAGATTTACTTTCTATCTTAGGTTCAGAGGACTCCCTAGCAAAATACTCTACACTTAAGAAAGCAAGAAATAAGGAAATTCATTGTATTAATAGTAAGTTGCAGTATGATGACAAGCAATACAGTAAAAAATAAATGTTTATACATCACCACTGGGGAAGCACCTACATCCACATCCAGGCAGGGCTGGGAAGTCCCTGAAACTTCTGTTTCAGGGACTCAGTTGGAGAGGTCCAGGTCAGTGAGGACCTCCAGCCTGCAGGGTGATAATCATTGGCTTGCGTGCAAATACGTGACTCTGGCTCTCATGTTAAATGCTTGTGTTTCTGGTTGTAAGTTTCAGATGCTGGCTGATCCCAGAGAACTGCCCAGATTCCCAGGGTCCAGGAAGCTTCATGACTCACTCCATTCCTAACCTGTTGATTCTCAAGACTTTCTGTTGGTTGGCAGTTTGACTTGTAATTCCCTTCAGGGTCTCTGTTCAGTCAAAGGCCTATTATGGTCTCTGAAGCCTGAACAATTTTTATTAACTTCCCCAACATGGGGTGAGGCTCCAGCAAACACTCCTGCATGCAGGCATGGACTGGGCTGTGCAAGATTAACTTCCTGCCAAGGAAAAGTGAGGACAGCCAGGTTTTCTTACTAGCTTAGATGTGGGACTTTTTTTTAAACAACATCATCTATTAGGGTTTTAATGTAAATTTATTTATTTTAATTGGAGGTTAATTACTTTACAATATTGTCTTGGTTTTGCCATACATCAACATGAATCCACCACAGGTATACAGATGTTCCCTATCCTGAACCCCCCTCCCTCCTCCCTCCCCATACCATCACTCTGGGTCATCTCAGTGCACCAGCCCCAAGCATCCAGTATCATGCATCAAACTTGGACTGGCGATTCATTTCATACATATTATACATGTTTCAATGCCATTCTCCCAAATCATCCCACCCTCTCCCTCTCCCACAGAGTCCAAAAGACTGTTCTATACATCTGTGTCTTAAGATAAGCATTTTATGATGGGTTTGAATGCTGTTAGCAGTCAAATATGAAAAATGGAGCCAGGTGTTTTATTTTATACTTTTGCCTGCTTTACTTTGTCCTTCTGTCATTATCATCTAATATGCCATTAACTTTACATAATTTATTTTATTGCATTCTAGATAGAAGTTTGATTTATAAGCAAGGACATGTTCTCTTTGATTTATCATGCTTCCCGATTTCTAGAAGAAGGTTTGGCACACAGTAAGAATTCAATATTTGTTGTAAGAATAAATTTGTTTTTGTTTTTCTGCATAACAAGTATCCTGCATGTAATATGAATTAAATATTTGTTGAATGGATGAATAAAATACATTGAATGAATTGACAGGCTCCCTGCCAAATGAGCAAAAAAGAAAACTCCTACGGTTATGTTTTTATTGTCTTTTAGGATATTAACCTACAAATTATAGGAATTATGATGTCCTATAGAACAGAATAACAATATTAATACTCCTTTTCTTTTTTTAGAAAACTCATCCAATATCCAGCTCCTCAGATATTCTTTGAACCAGCTTTGAACAATCCTGTTAGTTACCTAATTTATGAATAAAATAATTTTGGATACATACTCATTTTTTTTACTTCTATGAGAGTGATGTTCACTTTTTAACTTTCAAAAATTAAACTTTGACTCACCATTTGGACAAAAAAAACAATAATTTTAAAGGAAAAAAAAATAATACCTCGGCCACCAGCCAGAGTAGGTAATTTGAAACTGGCTTTTTCAAGGAGAGAGTGTTGAAGATTCTAAGGCAGTCATAAAATCTCAGAATGCCATCCACAAGTCCTAGAATTTAAATGCAATAGTCCATGGCTGGGTGGTATCTAATGCAAAGAAGTTCTATCATTTCTATAACCATAAAAATGCATTTTTCAATGAATTCTTGCTATTGACAAATAATATCATTTAGCTGCCTGTGCTAGAGAGGTTTGACTTTCAAATCATAATACCAGCACTTTATAACAACAGATATCTCTTATGCTTCTTTTCCTTTAGCAAATTCTCTGAAAGAACTTTAGTCTCACAAATACACCCCATATATCAGTCTAGGCCATGGTAGAATCAGACAGGTAATAGAGGCAAGTAATAAACTAAAGAAAGTAATAACCTGAGGTAGGGAACACTGTGGAGCTGGTGGAAACTGTGTTACACCTGAGTCACCTCGGTGTATATTATTAGATCTTCCCTTTGATGGGACCAGCCACACACATTGTCAGGAGCTCAATCAATCTCCATCAAAATAACTTTTGGAAAAAAAAAAAAAAAGCAGGACCTCATCTGAGTCTCATATTGAGTTATATCGGTGTTTTGTTGGTTCTCCAGACCATATTTTAAAAATTTTTAAAAATATAGCTGATTTACAATGTGTTAATTTCAGGGCACAGCAAAGTATGAGTTATACCTATATCTACTCTTTCTAAGATTTTTTTCCTATATAGGTCATTACAAAGTATTGAATAGATTTCCTTGTGCTGTATCAGGTCAGTTCGGTCCAGTTGCTCGATCAAGTCTGACTCTTTACAACCCCTTGGACTGCAGCATGCCAGGCCTCCCTGTCCATCACCAACTCCCAGAGCTCCCTTAAACCTATGTCTATTTAGTCAGTGATGCCACCAAACCATCTTGTCTTCTGTCGCCCCCTTCTCCTCCTGCCTTCAATCTTTCCCAGCATCAAGGTCTTTTTCAATGAGTCAATTCTTTACATCAAGTGGCTAAAGTATTGGAGCTTCAGCTTCAGCATCAGTCCTTCCAATGAATATTCAGGACTTATTTCCTTTAGGATGGACTGGTTGGATCTCCTTGCAGTCCAAGGGACTCTCAGGAGTCTTCTCCAACACCACAGTTCAAAAGCATCAATTCTTCGGCACTCAGATTTCTTCACACTTCTCTCACATCCATACATGACTACTAGAAAAACCATAGCTTTGACTAGATGAATGTTTGTCAGCAAAGCAATGTCTCTGCTTTTTAATATGCTGTCCAGGTTGGTCATAGCTTTTCTTCCAAGGAGCAAGTGTCTTTTAATTTCATGGCTGCAGTCACCATCTGCAGTGATTTTGGAGCCCAAGAAAATAAAGTTGGTCCCTGTTTCTATTGTTTCCCCATCTATTTCCCATGAAGTGATGGGACCAGATGCCATGATCTTAGTTTTCTGAATGTTGAGTTTTAAGCCAACTTTTTCACTCTCCTCTTTCACTTTCATCAAGAGATTCTTTAGTTCCTCTTCGCTTTCTGCCATAAGGGTGGTGTCATCTGCATATCTGAGGTTATTGATATTTCTCCCGGCAATCTTGATTCCAGCTTGTGCTTCATCCAACCCAGCATTTCTCATGATATGCTCTGCATAGAAGATAAATAAGCAGGGTGACAATATACATCTTTGGCGTACTCCTTTCTGGATTTGGAACCAGTCTGTTTTTCTATGTCCAGTTCTAACAGTTGCTTCTTGACCTGCATACAGATTTCTCAGGAAGCAGATAAGATGGTATGGTATTCCCATCTCTTGAAGAATTTTCCACAGTTTGTTGTGATCCACACAGTCACAGGCTTTGCCATAGGCAATAAAGCAGAAGTAAATGTTTTACTGGAACTCTCATTTTTTCTTTAATCCAACAGATGTTGGCACTTTGATCTCAGGTTCCTCTGCCTTTTCTAAATCCAGCCTAAACATCTGGACTTTCTCGGTTCATGTACCATTAAAGCTTGGCTTGTGCTATATGGTAGGTCCATATTAGTTATCTATTTTATATATAGTAGCGTGTATGTGTAAATCCTAATCTTCCAGTTTCTCCCTCCCTCTTTACCCCTGGTAGATGTTGAAATGAAATGTTTGTTTTTCACATTTAATCCAGTTGGGAGTAACTAAGTCATCAGCAAAAGTTTCAGAAGTTCAGGAAACTACAAAGCTGAAAATCACCTACTCCCACTCCGTCTCTGCACCGTATTTCTCTTTTCTTCCACCCCAGCCTGCTTTTCCCTAGAATGTGATTTTAAGGTTTAAGTTGAAGTCTATACCTCATTCTATATTTATAAAAACTTAATTATGGTCCTTCACACCTGATTGCTATTAATAATAAGCCTTTATATGCTCCCTGCCCAGAGGCTGCCAAATAATCATTCCATTATCAACTTCATTCTAAAATAAATCCTGTGTATGATTGCAGGGTTGTTGAGATATCCTAAGTCCATATATAATGGAGTGGATTTGAAATTGGGGCTTTCCATGATTTTCTGCTCCCCATGTGCCTACAATGATTTTTAAACTAATTGTTATGGCTTTATCTTATTCAGTAGCCACCATTTCACTAAACCATTAATTGCATACAAGAGGATGGGCATAAAATGATGTATTGCTTTTTGATTTTTCATGTGTTCTTTCTATGAGAAGTTCTTCCAGTTTTTAAAAAACGTATTAGATAAGGGAAAATGTTCCAGGGTGCAAAATTATAAAGAAACAATCAATGGGTAAAAGGCAAAAGCAATAATCAGTGACTGTAAGATTGTTGAACAAAGTATTATCACTCTCATCTGCCTAATATTGAACTTGGGGTTTTATTCAACTTCACACGATTTGGGAATAACTTTACTCTTCATTATAAGAATCAGGAATCCAGATATGTGAGTATGTAAGATTCTTCAGTTAATATTTTTCAAATTGCCTCTTTCAGGGAATTACTGTCAAATAAAAGACATTACAGTCACAGCAGCATGGGTTAGTATTGTAACTTCCTCAGCTTATTCAATCGGATAAGAAGTACACAAAATAACTGCAGTTCTATTTAACAGTTGTACAGACTCTAAACTATAGAGGTTAGAGAATATGACTTACTCATGAAAAATTCAATGTACAAAATAGTAGCATTATTATTGGAATTTTCAAAAAATACAAGAATTTCATATAAGTTTTATTTAGAATAAAAAATTTCTTTTGTGCATTTGAAATATGCTTAGTTTTACAGTGATCTAGCTCAAATAAAGAGAGATTTACATCTTCTTATTTTTAGGCTTACCTTTGTCATGGATTTCTTTGATAACATCTTTCCTAGAGTTGTTGGCTTTTGCCTCTAGAAAGTGTTCTTGTATTGTAGTATTGTACTGATTTCATTTCTTTAATGAATGACAAATTCCTCCATCCACCCAGTTAGAAAGCATCTTTCCTTTTCCTGGAGAGAACTCAAAAAGAAATGGCTTTTTCATTGGTTTCTCCCATAGTGCAATGTACCAAATATGCCAGAGAGAAATCAAGCTATTTATGAGAGCCTGTCATGTTTGAAAAATGAGCCTTTGCCTTAGTAATTCAGAATAAGGGATTTGTCACCTACCAGTGCTCTTTTATCATGGTATTTCTGTATCACTCCTCTTGTTGTTTGTCAATAGCTTTTTTAAATAGAGTCCTTCTAATTATCAAATGACAACTATGGTTTTAATTGAGTGTGGAGGTGTTGAAAGTCTGATACTATATATAAAGGGGTTGAACTTTTCCTAAAGGATCCATATTAGTTCTATTCTGTACAGACAAAATTCTGTGTGTGAATTTCGAGAATTAAGTGTGGTCAGAAGCAAGTTACCTTAATAAGGGAAAGTAATATTTCTAGTTACCTATTCCAAATCAAGGGTGTATTGAGAGCTATGCTAATGGAAAGACTAATGATCAACAAGGAACTAAAGTATTAAATCAATTTTGGTTGATGAACAATATCTCTCATTAAATGACTAAATCTAGACCTATGAGAGAGCTGAAGCCTTGGAAAATTAAAACCAGCTCCACCCGCTGTTGGCTGTATGATCTTGGGTGTGCTGCATACTCAAGCAAAAATTTTCTGCCCCTGGTACCAAATGCCAAGTGAATTCTTTGACTAGTTGGTACCCCATTATAATCATGCATAAGTCTATTCTGGGAAAATGCAGAATCTGAGAGCTCAAAGGTTCTTACACGTGAAGTGAAAGCCCATATGACTGACTCTTCTCCTTGATTCTCTGTCCTCACCACTCAGTCCTTCACACACGTACTTAGATCATTCATCCTCACAGTACCCTAAGTCATTTATTCTTGATGTTTATCACAGTGTGTATATCATAATGATTTAACATATGTCTACATTGTGAAAAGATCCCTCAGTTCAGTTCAGTAGCTAAGTCATATCCTATTCTTTGAGACCCCGTGGACTTCAGTGCCAACTCCTGGAGCTTGCTCAAACTCATGTCCGTAGAGTCAGTGCTGGCATCCAACCGTTTTATCCTCTGTCATCCCCTTCTCCTTCTGCCTTCAACATTTCCCAGCATAGTTGGAAGCTTCCCTGATAGCTCAGTAGGTAAAGAGTCCACCTGCAATGCAGGAGATCCCAGTTAGATTCCTGGGTCAGGAAGATCCCCTGCAGAAAGGATAGGGTACCCACTCCAGTATTCATGGGTTTTGCTTGTGGTTCAGCTGGTAAAGAATCCGCCTTCAATGTGGGAGACCTGGGTTCAATTCATGGGTTGGGAAGATCTCCTGTAGAAGGGAAAGGGTACCCACTCCAGTATTCTTCTGGCCTGGAGAATTTCATGCCTGTATAGTCCATGGGGTCTCAAAGAGTCCCACACGACTGAGCGACTTTCACT
This sequence comes from Oryx dammah, assembly GCF_014754425.2. Taxonomy (NCBI): domain Eukaryota; kingdom Metazoa; phylum Chordata; class Mammalia; order Artiodactyla; family Bovidae; genus Oryx; species Oryx dammah. The sequence goes on from NW_024070204.1 coordinate 11,911,348, forward strand.
TTCGAGAAGATTCCTGCCATCTAGTTAATTAACATATCCATAGCCTCACATGTTGCAAAGAGTTGGGCATGACAGTGACTGAACAACAAAAACCTCACATATTTTCCTTTTTGTGCTTGAAAGTGAAAGTCACTCAGTCACATCGGACTCTTTGCAACCCCGTGGACTGTAACTTGCCAGGCTCCTCTGTTCATGGAATTTTCCAGGCCAGAACAGTGGAGTGGGTAGCCATTCTCTCTTCCAGGGGATGTTCCCAACCCAGGGATTGAACCCAGGTCTCCCGCATTGCAGCCATGTTCTTTACTGTCTGAGCCAATTTTAAGTTCTACTCTCTTAACAAAATTTGATTATATATGATACAATGTTATAAACAATAGCCATTATGTTTTACATTAGATCCTGGATTGTATTGATATTATAGCTGAAGACTCAATATATTGTTTTCTGTAGAGATTATACCAATTTGCATTTCCACCAATAGTGTAAGAGACTCTTTTCTTCACATCCTCACCAATATTTGTCATTTGTTTTCTTTTTAATGACAGTCCTTCTAACATGGGTGAGGTATCTCATTGCAGTTTTCATTTATGCTTTTCAAATGTTGATGTACCTTTCCACGTACCTGTTTTTCATTTGTATGTCTTCTTTGGAAAAAATGTCTATTCAGGTCATCTGCCCAATTTTCAATTTATTTATTTATTTGATGTTGGGTTTTGCTTTGTTTATTTTTGTTGTTGTTTGGTTGGTTGGTTTTTTTTGGCAATGAGTTTTATAAGACCTTTATGTATTTTGGATATTAACCCATTAATAGGGATATGTTTGCAAATATCAGAATAGAGAGCCATGAAACTCACACCCATATGGTCAGTTAATCTACAAAACAAGAGACAGAAATTTGCATCAGGGAAAAGGCAGTCTCTTCACTAAGTGGAGCTGGAAAAAGTGGACAGCTCTGTATAAACGAATGAAGTTGGAACTGTCAGATCCTATGCCCATTTTTTAATCAGATTGTTTGGGTTTCTTTGCTTTTGAGATGTATGAGTTGTTCACAAATTTGAGACAGCAATCCCTTATCACATATGTGATTTGCAAATGTTTCTACCTTCTGTAGGTTGCTTTTACATTTTGTTGATAGTTTACTTTGCTGTGCAAAAGGTTTTCAGTTTTATATAGTCCCACTGTTTATTTTTGCTTTAGTTGCCTTAGCTTTCTTTGTCAAATCCAAAAAGTCTTTGCCAAGATCTATGTCAAGGAACTTATCCTCTATGTTTTCTTCTCAGACTTTTATGGTTTCAGGTCTTCTGTTCAAGTCCAAATTAATTTTAAGTTGATTTTTGTATATGGTACAAGATAGGGATCTTTGCTGTTGTTCAGTCCCTAAGTCATGTCTGATTCTCGGCAATCCCACGGACTGCAGGACATCAGGCTTCCCTGTCCTTCACCATCTCCTAGAGTTTGCTCAAACTCATGTACATTGAGTCATAGATGCTACCTAACCATCTCATCCTCTGCCAACCTCTTCTTTTGTCTTCAATCTTTCCCAGCATCAGAGTATTTTCCAATAAGTTAGTTCTTCACATCAGGTAGCCAAAGTATTGGAGCTTCAGCCCTTCCAATGAATATTCAGGGTTGATTTCCTTTAGGATTGACTGGTTTGATCTCTTGCAGTCCAAGGGACTCTGAAGAGTCTTTTCCACCACCACCATTTGAAAACATCGATTCTTCAGTGCTCAACCTTCTTTATGGTCCAATTCTCACATCCATAAATGACTACTGAAAAAAACCATAGCATTGACTATATGGACCTTTGTCAGCAAAGTGATGCTCTGCTCTTTAATATGCTTTCTAGGTTTGTCGCAGCTTTCCTTCCAAGAAGCAAACATCTTTAAATTTCACGGTTGCAGTCACCATCTGCAGTGATTTTGGAGCCCAAGAAAATAAAATCTGTAACTGCTTCCACTTTTTCCCCTTCTATTTGCCATGAAGTGATGGGACCAGATGCCATGACCTTAGTTTTTTTCATTTGAGTTTTAAGACAGTTTTTTTTTTTTTTTACTCTTCTCTTTCACATTTATCAAAAAAAACTTTTAAGTTCCTCTTCACTTTCTGTTATTATTTTGGTATTATCTACATATCTGTGGTTGTTGATATTTCTCCTGGAAATCTTGATTCCAGCTGTAATAAGAATCTAGGCTCATTCATTTGCATGTGGCTGTCCAGTGTTCCCAACAACAATTATTTCCATTCTGTATTCTTGGCTCCAATAAACTTTTTTTTAATTTAGAGTTTTTTTAATAATGAAACTATTTTAGACTTACAGTTAATAATGTTTATTAATTATTATTAATAATATTAATCTTTTGACCATTAAAACAGATCTTTTGCTCCTTGAAGAACTTCTTTGTCTTGCTTGGTAAACAGTCTAAGGAAAAGAACTCAAAATTATAATGACAAGAATAGTAACAAGTAGATATATACATTTAATTTAAATTTTATAAGGCATAAAATATTGGAGAATTACTGAGCCTATTTGATGTAATAAGTGGTTAAATCAAGGCTTTCAGTTCAGTCAGTTCAGTCACTCAGTCGTGTCAACTCTTCGCGAACCCCTGGACTGTAGCCCAACAGGTTCCTCTGTCAATGGGATTTTCCAGGCTAGAATACTGAAGTGGGTTGCCATTTCTTACTCTAGGGGGTCTTCCCAACCCTAGGTTCAAACCTTTGTCTCTTATCTCTCCTGGCAGGCAGATTCTTTACTAACATGCTACCTGGGAAGCTCCTTATCTAATAGAGGTAAAATTTTTAAATGTAAATGGTATTAAAATATTTCTTCAGGATATATGCAAATCTAGTCATTGGCATTATTTTTTTCATTAATATACAATGGACAAAGAAAAAATAATTATGATATGTTTCCTCTATTAGAAAAGCATTTTAATTGCATTTCTGGATAAGTGTGCACAAAACATTAATAAATTAGGAAAATCTTGTAGCAACCCAGCCATTCTTCAAATGAAAATCCAAGATTTCATAAAATACTTGATTATGTTTCCTTTAAAAGAAATGGCTCAGATAAAAATAGTCAGGGTCTACAGTAATGATGACAAAAATAGGCCTGGCAGTTCAATCATCAGATAATAATTATAAAACTTGAATAATATTCAAAGAGATAATTTGAAAGCAATAGAAAATTACCAAAGTAAGAAGAAACCTGAAAAGAGCTTATAGCTGAAAAACACCTATTTCACTAAGAATTGTAGGTTTGTGGCTTTTTAGCCTGAAAGCACTCCTTGTTTCACCAGCCATGACAGCAGAAAACTGCAGTCTTATACTTTGAAGTGGTAGATGATAAAGCTCAGGGTATCAGAGCAAATGAATAGAATGTTGTTAAAGGAATATATCCTATAAGCCAGAAAACCTCAGAAGAGCTGAGGTCAAGGATTTGAATACAACTTTCCTCAACCCCATCTCTCTCACCCTCCCCACCACATCCTGCCTTCTTTCTTGATTAAATGACTACACACTTGCCCAGCAGAAAAGCAGACAGAAAGCAGAGAATGTTCAATCCTTTAAACACAGACCGCCCCCCCCATTATATTTGCAAGATTTTTTTCCAGTATCCAGCACAGTGCCTGGCACTATAGTTCTTCAATGACTGTCTAAAGAATGAGACCATCACCAATGTATCTAGAGAAGAGGAATTCTTCACTAAACACACAACGGAACTTGTACCATGTTGTTGTTTAGTCCTTCAGGTGTGTCCGACTCTTTATGACCCCCACGAACTATAGCCCACCAAACTCCTCTGTTCATGGGATTTTCCAAGCAAGAATACTGGACGGGGTTGCCATTTCCTTCTCCAGGGAATCTTCCTGATCCAGGGATCAAACCAGCATCTCTTGCATTGGCAGAAGGATTCTTTACTGCTGAGCTGCAAGGAAAGCCCCTGAAACTTTTACCAACAAAGTTAAAAATAACAAGAGAAAAAAAAATATGCATACACACACACACATATATATATCTGAATCACTTTGCTTTATACCTGAAACTAATACACTATTGTAAATAGAGTATATGTCAATTTAAAAATGTTACAAAGAAGTAAATGTGAGTGATAATAATTATATGAGAAACAAGTAATATGTACTGGAAAAAATAAAATAGCAAACAAACTCAGCATATAGAATTTGCTTGGATCCACAGTATTAAGACAAAGTATTGTCCCCTTTCAACCGTTTTAAAAAATGCACTCCACTAACTGTTAAAGGAACAAGGTCATTTATTCTTAGAGAATTTCACAGTGTGAATTTTTCTATTTCCTTATGGTAGGTTCTTTTACTTGTTCCTCAGTTTTAGTATTTTGTATAAAGGAGAAACAAGTTCTGAATTAGACTCTGGTACTACCAAATTTCTGGGCTCCAAAATCACTGCTGCTGATGATTGCAGCCACGAAATTAAAAAGACACTTACTCCTTGGAAGGAAAGTTATGACCAACCTAGACAGCATATTGAAAAGCAAAGACATTACCTGTCAACAAAGGTCCATCTAGTCAAGGCTATGGTTTTTCCAGTGGTCATCTATGGATGTGAGAGTTGAACTATAAAGAAAGCTGAGCACTGAAGAATTGATGCTTTTGAACTGTGGTGTTGGAGAAGATTCTTGAGAGTCCCTTGGACTACAAGGACATCCAACCAGTCCATCCTAAAGGAGATCAGTCCTGGGTGTTCATTGGAAGGACTGATGTTGAAGCTGAAACTCCAATACTTTGGCCACCTGATGCAAAGAGCTGACTCATTTGAAAAGACCCTGATGCTGGGAAAGATTGAAGGCAGGAGGAGAAGGAGACGACAGAGGATGAGACAGCTGGATGGCATCACCAACTCAATGGACATGGGTTTGTGTGAACTCCGGGAGTTGGTGATGCACAGGGAAGCCTGGTGTGCTGCGGTTCATGGGGTCACAAAGAGTCAGACACGACTGAGCGACTGAACTGAACTGAACTAAACTACCAAATTTTAGCATAAGAGTTGCTATATGCTTCATATTACATCATATCAAGAAGAATATGTCTATTTATCTTACTAAAATTAAGATAAATCAGTCGTTTCATGTGTGCAAAGTCTGACTCCCTCATTATAAAATTTCCTGTAATATTTCAGAAGTGGTGCTTCCATCCACTATCAAGGCTAAAGCCAAAATGATGATTTTCTAATTTAAGCATTCCTTTAACATTTGCTTGATGAAATTGTTCTGTAAAGAAGTACTTTTCCTAATCAGTTAGACTATTTAGCCACTCTTACATTTTAATACAATTTTAGTAGAAAAGTCTGGGCAAATGCTTAAGTCTTTCAATAACTGTAATTGCCAAACTCCTAACAGCTGATTTCCTTGTCTCTCAATTTATTTGTTGTTCCATTTTTTCTGTAACTCCTATGTCAATATGACATGCTTACCCCATCTTTTAGTTCTGTAACTAGATACATTCAGTGATTACCTTTAGAATTTATGCTAAAGTTTCTGCAAATACTTAGTAATTGATTGAAATTCATTCCTAATAGAACCCTTGGGATGGTCTCACATGAAACTCCCTGAATTCTTAATTGCATGTTTTCCTGTGATCTTCCTACTCAAAGTTAACACTGTGGCTAGATATAAAATCTTTGGTTCATATTTTCTTTGCATATTTTCCAGAAATGTTACTCCATTAAGTACTAGCAGAACATTTTGCTTTTGATATTTTATTTATAAATTACTTGGTTTTTTTGGCCCAAAGTCCTAAAAAACATTTTTTAACATGTAATGTTCAGTAATTCTCAGTGTTGAACAATCTGGAACTATATAATAAGTTCCTAGATGTATCTTGTGAATACATAGTTATTTTTTGCCACTATATTTTTTTCTGTGTTGTTGAATAGGAATAGATATTTTGAAAGTGTGTTTGTTTATGGAAGGGGTAGTCTTAGTAAGAGAAATAAAGCAAAAAGCAAACTTTTTAATTTGGGGGAGTCAAAAAGCTCTAGGATAGTCTTTCATTCCATCAAAATGTTCTCAAAAATATAAATGCTTGAGACTTCAACCTCAGTTCTACTGACATTTGGTGATGGATAAATTATTGTGTGATGTTAAGCAGAGTCTTTCATTTCTGTTTATTAGGTGTCAGTAGCACCTCCCAGTTTGTGAAAATAAAAACTTCTCCAGACATTACCAGATGTCCTTCTCTTCTCCTTAACTGAGGATCTCTGGCTTCAGGGAATCAGGGGTGTGCCTTTAAGATAATTTGTTAAGATCTCAGAAAACTGTAAAGCAATGCCTCACATACCACCTCAGTAAAACAACAACAACAAATCTAATAATCCCAGAGAAATGTCTCTTAGTCCTTCTGGAATTGGCAATGCTGCTTCTAAGACTCTTGTAAGTGTATTGTTCTACTGCAGCTTCACAGAGAACTCAAGACCAAGAAGGACTGATACCACACATTCATGGATATGGTTTTTGTCTGATAGAGTGGATTATAAATATTTCAGAAATATAGTGTATTAAAAGTACAGGGAAGGCAATGGCACCCCACTCCAGTACTCTTGCCTGGAAATTCCATGGATGGAGGAGCCTGGTGGGCTGCAGTCCATGACGTTGCTAAAAGTCGGACATGACTGAGCGACTTCACTTTCACTTTTCTCTTTCATGCACTGGAGAAGGAAATGGCAACCTACTCCAGTGTTCTTGCCTGGAGAATCCCAGGGACGGGGGAGCCTGGTGGGCTGCCGTCTATGGGGTTGCACAGAGTTGGACACGACTGAAGTGACTTAGCAGTAAAAGTCATTGTACCAACTTGGATAAAAAGTGATTAAGATGACATACTGTTCAAATTCACTGGTGATCCAAAACTTCATAAAAAGATATAATGAACCACAGAACCTATATACAGCAAGAACCTGATGGAATAAAATGGTGGAATTAATCTTAGGCAAAGAAGCCATGAAACATGTGCCAGGCACCATATTAATAGGCTTTTTTTGTGTGTGGTATTTCATATATGTACAAACTCCTTGAGGAGTAGACATTAGTAGCCCTATTTAAAATAAAGGAAATAGAGATAAAAGGCTTCCCTGGTGGCCCAGTGGTAAAGAACCCGTCATTAGTGCAGGAGACGTGGGTTCGATCCTTGGGTTGTGAAGATCCCCTGGAGAAGAAATGGCAACCCACTCTGGTATTCTTGCCTGGAGAATTCCATAGACAAAGGAACCTGGTTGGCTACAGTCCACGGGGTCACAAAAGAGTCAGACACAACAACTACTAACCAACAACCACAATAGAGGTTAGGCTCAGGAGAGTAAAGGAACTTGCTTATAGCTGTACATCTGGGGAATATCTGAGGAAGGATTAAAGGTCCATCAGGTTGCAAAGTTCATACTCTTCCTATTATTCTCTTCTGGCATCTAAAAATGTGGTCCATGCTCTCTACAAGGTTATAGTATTTTCTAAGGGCAGATAATAAAACCAAAAATTATAGTGCAGTGTGACGAAAGCTAAGGTAGACTCTGTAGCTTAAGTGTGGGAGTAGGGATGATCACACCAAGCTCTAACTCTGTCTCTCAGGAAACAGTCTCAGAGGCAGCGGAGATGATACTTGACCAAAAAAAACTAGTTGCAGAGCAGGTGGGGAGAGAGCAAAGCAGAACTCCTGAGTTCCAGGCAATGAACTGCAATGTGAGAAGACACCCAGGGGAAAAAAATTCATCTGGGAATGTCTGAGTAAAAAGAGCTTCCAAAACAGATTTTGCAGAAGGAAATGGCAACTCACTCTAGTATTCTTCCCTGGAGAATCCTGTGGACAGAGGAGCCTGGTGGGCTACAGTTCATGGGGTCACAAGAATCAGACATGACTTAGTGACTAAATCACTGAAACATATTTAGAGGGAGTGTGTATGTGTGGTGTGACAGGCTTGGAGAGGAGGAAGCAATAAATAAATTTAGAGAATTAAGTCAGAACTGGCTTCCAAAAGGCCTTGCATACTGAAGGAATGGGTTTGAACTTCCTCCAAAAAGTTATAGAGAGGCAAAAAGAAATTTAATCAGTGGTCAGAGATGATTAAATGAGTATCTGAGTGCCCATATTCCCAGAAAAAAAAATATTCATCTCAAGCCAACTTCTGAACTAATCACTGAGGTCAAGGCCGTGGGCTCAGTGAGTGTGTCTTCCCAGAATTGGGTCTGCAGGCAGGACCCTTCAGAGCCACACTGCCCACAAACAGAAATGAGCTCTTGTGATTGGTCAAGAGGGACTGGTTTGGGGAAAGACAATCAATCCCAACACTCAAACACATTCTCATATGGTTGGATTGTGGGTTTGCATTTTAAATATTTACACGCTTTCAGGTGAGCAAGGATATTAACAGTCTTTCCTTGTTAAACAGTATCCAAACATTCTTATACCTTACCATAAAAAAATGGACTATTACAATTTCCCAGAAAGAAATAATTCTACTAATTAAGACTATTCAAACAAGATGATATATTTGATTTTAAAGGAAAATATAAAACCAGTAGTTATACACACACATATGGTCATTTATGTGTATATATAGTTTTTAGTATGGGCTTCCCTGGTGGCTCAGAGGTCAAGTATTGGCCGGCAACGCAGGAGGCTGTTTGCAATGCAAGAGATCTGGGTTAGATCCCTGGGTTGGGAAGATCCCCTGGAGAAGGAAATGGCAATCCGCACCAGTATGCTTGCCTGGGGATCCCCATGGACAGAGGAGGCTAGCAGGCTATAGTTCACGGGGTCCCAAGAGTTGGACATGACTTAGTGACTAAACTGCTATAATTTAATATATATTGGATACTTGTTAAATTAAAAATATTAATAAGAGTATTCAGTGTGTTTCAAGGAAATTAAAAACACAGAAGCTTAGGGTACACAGCAAAGTGTGTTAAATAACAAATATATGTACTTTATAAACCTATAATCATATTAAGGAATAAGTCAGTTGAATGAGAAATGTCATTTAGTAAGCTTGTTTACAATAAAAGTCTACTTGACAACTGAGCAAAAACATTTAGGACTTGCAGTAGAAAATAAAGAGCCCCAGTGTTTCTCATAGGGCTTACTGTTAGCTGCAGGACACAGCAATTACATAGATGGATTATAGATTTCCTTAGCTGGGAAACCAAGGTGAATGTGATTAATTCTTTTCATATAACAAAAGAGAAGGAACACTGAGGAACAGTGTTAATCAAGGATAATCTGACGTAAGAAAAGGAGAAGAAAAAACCTTTAACAAGGTAAGGGGAAAGAGGATCTTTAGCAAAAGAACTGGAAGAACCTATGACATTCTAGCAAGGAAATCTTTCCCATGAAGGAGTTCTCCTCAAAAGATTAAAAGAAATTGCTTGGTGTGCTCTCAAATACATAAATACTATCAACTCTTTTCAGAGTCAAAATATGACTCATTACACTTGCTCACAAGAAAAGAAACTTACCTTTCCAAGTGAATAGTGGCCAGACCCAATTGTTCCAATTCTTAATATGTACAGAAATAATTAGTCAAGTTGCTCATGACTGAATGACTAAGCACAGCACAGCACATGGATAAATTAGCATCGTTAGTGGCTCAGACAGTAAGGAATCAGCCTGCGATGAGGGAGACTCGAGTTCTATCCCTGGGTTGGGAAGATCCCCTGGAAAAGGAACGACTACACACTCCAGTATTCTTGCCTGGGAAATCCCATGTACAGAGGAGCCTGGCGGGCTGCAGTCTATGGGGTTGCAAGAATGACTTAGCAACTAAACCACTATGGATAAACTGTTCAGATGAAAGTGGCTAAATTCCAATAACATCGTGTAGACTCACTCAGATAAGTCTATGTTAAAATAGGTCTTAGGGAACTGCAGCAAGTGACACAGAACAGGAAGAAAAAAAAAGAATGGATTTCAAATCCAAATTTTCAGGGTAAAAAGGCCCAAATTTGCGTCAGAGTAGTTGTGTGATCTTGGTTTTGTTACATAATTTCTCTGACTCAGGTTCCTCATCTATACAGTGGATGTATTATACAGTAGTCATGATTATTTAATGAGTCAATATCTTACAGGCTCAGTGCGTAAAGGAATCTGCCTCCATTGAAGGAGACAAGGGAGCCACAGCTTCGATCCCTGGGTCAGGAAGATCCTCTGGAGAAGAAAATGGCAACATACTCCACTATTCTTGCCTGGAAAATTCCACTGGTAGAGGAGGCTGATGGGCTACAGTCCATGGCATTGCCAAGAGTCGAACATGCCTGAGCAACCAAGCACACACATCTTACAGGATTTCTAATGTAAATTTGGTGGGGAATCTTTTTAATTGTGGTATAAGTATGTATTGATTTTGTATTTTCTCCCAGCTGTATTCTATTACCTTCTCCTTTCTTGCCTTTCTAAACAGCAAGCTATATTAATGTAATTTCAAGTTATTTTTTTGTAAACTTCCTCAATAACTTTTGCTATTAAAGCAGTAGTCCCATGGGGGTCTTCAGTGATACTAAATTCTCTTCATCATATCCCCACCCTGCCACCCATATTTCCCCATATGCATGAGATTCTAATAGCTCAGAGAAGTATTCTACTTCTCTCATATGCACCCCTACCCTCTTGGGATGGTTTTTGACCCCAAAGCAGAAGAAAACTTGTTGCCTATGGTGAATCCATTTTGTCATACCTGCTGGCACAACTAGCTGTCAGGGAGATGACAGATCTGTTCCACTGGCTCTTATTGATTCTGCTGATGATAGACTCATCCAAACTGATCATCTAGGCATTGATCAAGCCATATAAGATTTGCTTATATCTTCTAGCCTGTTTTCCCAGCGGGATGCACCACTTTACATTTATCTGATGCATGTTTCACATTTCCCCAAGCTATGTTGCTGCTATTAAACTAAAATCCTAATCCCACATGTGATGATAAATTTCTTGTCAATTTGGTCAGACTATGACCCCAATTAAGATATGATAAATGCCTAAATTAGTAGACTTTAAGCAAAGCAGATTACTCTCCATATGAGGGTGGTTCATATCCAATCAGCTGAAGTTCTTAAAAACTGAAGCATCAACACTTACCTGAGTCTCCAGCCTGCTGGCCTGCCATACAAATTTCATACTTGTCAGCCTCAACAATCAAGTGAGCCAATTTCTTAAACTCCTTTGTTCTGTTTCTTGCGGTGTGTGTTGTTCAGTCACTAAGTCAGGGCCAACTCTTTTGCGATACCATGGACTGTAACTCACATTGTCCTCTTTCAAGGCAAGAATACTGGAGTGGGTTGCCATGCCCTCTTACAGGAGATCTTCCTGACCCAGGGACCTAAACCTGTGTCTCTTGTTTTCCTACATTGGCTGCCAGACTCTTTTACTACTGTGCCACTTGGGTGTCTGTTTGTATGTGTGTATATATATATATATGTTTCTGAAGAGTCAGACATGATCAAATGATGGAGCAACCAAGCACACAGAGATATACAGGTACATTTATAAGTATATGTAATATTTATATATGTGTATATATCTATGCCAAAGCCTTTGACTGTGTAGATCACAATGAACTGTGGAAAATTCTGAAAGAGATGGGAATACCAGACCGCCGGACCTGCCTCTTGGGAAACCTATATGCAGGTCAGGAAGCAACAGTTAGAACTGAACGTGGAACACCAGACTGGTTTCAAATAGGAAAAGGAGTACGTCAAGGCTGTATATTGTCACCATGCTTATTTAACTTATATGCAGAGTACATCATGAGAAACACTGGGCTGGAAGAAGCACAAGCTGAATCAAGATATCTTGGGTCAGGAAGACCCCCTGGAGAAGGAAATGGTAACCCACTCCAGTTCTCTTGCCTGAAAAATTCCATGGATGGAGGAGTCTCGTAGGCTACAGTCCATGGGGTTGCAAAGAGTCAGACATGACTGAGCAAATTCACTTCACTTCACAAAATCACTGCAGGTGGTGATTGCAGCCATGAAATTAAAAGATGCTTACTCCTTGGAAGGAAACTTATGACCAACCTAGATAGCATATTCAAAAGCAGAGACATTACTTTGCCAACAAAGGTCCATCTAGTCAAAGTTATGGTTTTTCCAGTGGTCATGTATGGATGTGAGAGTTGGACTGTGAAGAAAGCTGAGTGCCGAAGAATTGATGCTTTTGAAATGTGGTGTTGGAGAAGACTCTTGAGGGTCCCTTGGACTACAAGGAGATACAACCGGTCCATTCTGAAGGAGATTAGCCCTGGGATTTCTTTGGAAGGAATGATGTTGAAGCTGAAACTCCAATACTTTGACCACCTCATGCGAAGAGTTGGCTCATTGGAATAGACTCTGATGCTGGGAAGGATTGGGGGCAGGAGGAAAAGGGGATGACAGAGGATGAGATGGCTGGATGGCATCACTGACTCAATGAACATGAGTTTGAGTGAACTCCGGGAGTTGTTGATGGACAGGGAGGCCTGGCATGCTGCAATTCATGGAGTTGCAAAGAGTCGGACATGACTGAGCAACTGAACTGAACTGAACTGAACTGAATGTATATTTATACATCTTACTCATGAATATATATACATTTGTATATACATATTACAAATACATATTGTAATATGTATTAGTGTGTATATGTACATTGTTATTGCTGTTTTTTAGTTACTAAGCTATATCTGACTTTTTTGGTACTCCTTGGACTATAGACTATAGCCTTCCAGGCCCCTCTGTCCATAGGATTTCCCAAGCAAGAATACTTGAGTGGATTGCCCATTTCCTTCTCCAAGGTATCTTCCTGACCCAGGGATCAGATTGAACGCACATCTCCTGCATTGCAAGGCCAATTCTTTATCATTGAGCCACCAGGAAAGCATGTCTATGTATATATATACACACACACCCTCTTCTACTCTTGAATTTCCAGTTTCTAAGTGGGAGATGTTTCTGTGTGTGTGTGTGTGTGTGTGTGTGTGTGTGTGTGTATTTATATATACATTTTCCTCTTAGGAACTAGAAATTCAAGAGCAGAGGGATGATACTTCCCATCTCTGTCTGGTAGTGTTCCACCGTGCTCCACCACACTTTTTTTTTTTTTTCCTGAAACCTCCTTGGCATAATCTCTCTTATAGAGGATACTGAGTCAATCAGTCATTGATATCAAAAACCAAGTCTGAGAATAGCATGCTTCTTTCTTATCATAATTGCTAGAAAATATTACAAGTCATTCTCTCAGTGCCAGCCTTCCTTTGAAGAGTGGAAGAGAAGAGAGAGTTCTCTTCTCAAGTAATCAGAGCTGTGCTTGAGACATAGTAGGTGCTCAATGAATATAAGCTATAATTATTCACATGCACTGTCCTTCTCCACAAAGTGAGAGGGAAAGAGTTTAAAGACTGGCTGATGGTGGCACAGCTGGCTCTCAACTGACTTGTTTGTAAGCTTCTTGGAAAAGTTGACACAATCACTTGCAGTGCTCAGAACTCAGCACGTGGGCTGTTGGCATTTTTCTTTTCTCATCAGCCAGCGTTTCAGTGGTCAATTCTCAAGAAAGAGGGTTCCACTCAGTCCTCAGTCCTTACTGCCATTAGGTTAGTAGTAACTCTCTTACATGGGCTTCCCTTGTGGCTCAGCTGGCAAAGAATCTGCCTGTAGTGTGGGAGACCTGGGTTTGATCACTGGGTTGGGAAGATCCCATGGAGAAGGGAAAGGCTACCCACTTTATTATTCTGGCCTGGAGAATTCCGTGGACTGTGTAGTCCATGGGGTCACAAAGAATCGGACACGACTGAGCGGCTTTCACTTCACTTCAACATTATTACATAAAAACCAGTTCACCAGACCAGATTTAAGCATTTGACCATCAAACACTAAGATAGTACTCTTTAACAGAAAGATTATTTGGGTTGAACTTTGAAGCTTTGGTTTGTAGTTCTGTTCAATGCCTTGGATAAATTGCAGATTGTAAGTCTCAGTTTTATTGTATAAATGAAAAAGAAGTACCTTGTAATATTGCTGTAAGGATTCAGCAGATGCCATACCCAAAGGACTTTGCAAAGTACACTATTGGGCTTTCCAGGTGGCAAAGAACACACCACTGTGTTAGAGGTAAGAGACGCAGGTTCAATCCCTGGTCAGGAAGATCCCCTGGAGAAGAGCATGGCAACCCACTCCAGCATTCTTACCTAGAGAATCCATGAACAGAGCCTGGTGGGCTAGAGTTCATGGGGTCGCAAAGAGTCAGACACTACTGAAGTGACTTAGCACACTGCAAGAGGTATGCAAAGTTCTAGTCTCCATCTCACTGCAGAAAAGATGAACTGTTTTGCATTGATGAAAAACTATGTCTTTGACAAGTTTTATGGTTTCAGTATAGATTCCAAGCTATTCATGACCCTGCAAATCCAGTGCAATGACATCATTTTTCAGCCAGACTCAAGATGAGTAAGATCAATGTTTTGACAAATAGAATCCCCATTCAAAATGCTATAAAACAGGGCTGAATTATAGCCTGTCTCCCCTTCTCCCACATATGTATTTAAATAAAAGGCAGTACACTCCAGGAGCTGAATTGGTGATTGATTGTCCTTACTTATAAAGAGACAAGCAATGTCTCTACTGAAAGTACCATTAAAAAGGTACTACCTAAAGAAGCAATTAGCTTCTTTAGCTAATTGTTGTCAGAAAAAAACAACTTAACATCCATTACTTAAACTATGTTTTCATTCTTCAAATTTTAAAATGGAAGTGTTAAATGGTTCTGCGGTGAGTCAATTTATTGTGATTAACTTATAGCATGTCAGGAGATCTAAACTAAGTTCCATTCCAAATTAGTATTCTTTGAGGGACATCTTACAATTTATTGGCATGGAGGCTCATGTTTGCTAGCATGTTCTTGTAATTTTTAATGCCAAATCAATGTTTCAAATGCAATATGACTCTGAAACATGTACATATGCCATGCTTTAAGACAGATTAAAATCACCTTTTTGATTAAAAGAAATATAGGTTCTATTCACTGGTAATTCATGAGCCCATCTCCCTATAAAAGTAAAATGGTGTTGCTTTCAGGCAAGAATATAATTAACCTCTTTAATATTCAAATTGACCAATTCTGTAACTCACACATCTGATATAAGCCATCTGGTGATTTCTTTCTTTAATGAAAATCACAGAGTACTAACAGTTCAAGTGCCTGTGAAAAGTCAAATATAAGTTGCTTCAGTATAGAACTTAACATTTTTTGAGACATATTAAGATATATAGTATGCTTCCCTGGTGACTCAAACGGTAATGAATCTGCCTGAAGTGCAGGAGACCCAGGTTCAATCCCTGGGTCAGGAAGATCCCATGGGGAAGGGAATGGCAACCTGCTCCAGTATTCTTGCCCAGAAAATTCCATGGACAGAGGAGCCTGGCTGGCTATAGTCCATGGGGTGGCAAAAGCACTGGACAGGACTTAGCAACTAAATAACAACAACAAGCATGCAAACAAGACTAGATTTGAAATCAAATGAGAAGGGTAGAGGTGAGCCAAAATAAAAAGATGCTCTGTTCACAGCTTTTGCCACATGCCACATTTCCTGGTAAATCCTGAGGACCCAATAAATATTTGATGAATGAAGGAAAAAGAATAAATGCAACTGCAACTGGCTAAAAACATGATGGCCATTCCCAGTTAGTACTTTATTTTACCTGGCCATGTCATATAAATGCAAAATTGGAAAAAATGTAAGCAACACTAGGCTATCTCCTACTGCCTCTGGGGTTATTCCTCATGAGTCTATTTTTGAGAGAACGCCTTGTTTCTCAGCCTCTGGTTTTAGGTTCTTTTTTAGGCTTTGTCAGCCAGAGTCCTAGCACAAGCTGATAAGTTTTTAAATCTTCCATGTTTAGCCTTAGTCTGTGTCCTCAACAGTCAATTTCCTACTGTATTTTTGTAGTGCCAAAATGGGCTTCCAAGGTGGTGCTAGTGATAAAGAATCCACCTGAGAGTGCAGAAGATATAAGAGACACCAAAGACATGGGTTCGATCCCTGGGTCAAGAAGATCCCCTAGAGGAGGGCACAGTAACCCACTCCAGTATTTTTGCCTGTAGAATCCCACTGATAGAGGAGCCTGGTGGGCTACAGTCCATGGGGTCACAAAGAATTGGACATGATTTAAGTGACTTAGCATGTATGCAAGCGCCAAAATATGGCAACTTTCTTTCTGATACATCTGAGTGCTCTCCTCCTCACTATTACCTGAATATCTTTTCCCTTATCTTTAATGTTCTATCCTACTCAATTTTGATTCAATTTCCAGAAATGTCTTCCCCTTATAAGCCCTGATTTATAAGGAAACCCTGGCAGGTAAGTTTTAAGAGTATAAAACAGCTACTTCAGCCCCTTGCATTCTTCTTACCACTGAACTTATACATTCCCAAGCTACTGGAAAAAGCAGATCTCCTCCCAATTTCAGCTGCTGCTATGCAGTCCATCTACTGTAGGTCTCGTGCACAGCTGTTGGTTGTTTTGTGATTTTTCTGTTTCCAGGTTCATCACATGTCCCCTGCTGCTACTTCTTCCTCATACACAAAGGCAACTCCATACAAGTCTTGGGGCTGCAGGTAATTTGCTCCTACTCATTTGTATCTTTAAGGTTCATAAGATGTTGTATAGAAGATGATACTTTCCAAAGATGGCTCCAACAATATCTGTCATTCAATACATCTTCACATTGCAAAATTGGAGAAGAAAATGGCAACCCACTCCAGCATTCTTGCCTGGAGAATTCTTTGGACAAAGGAACCTGGAAGGCTACTACAGTCCAGTCCATGGCGTTCCAAAAAGTTGGATTCGGCTGAGCAACACACACACACACACACACACACACACACATTACAGTACGTATTTGACACCATTTCCTCCAAGAAGTTGAGTCTGCATCCTCTCTCCTTGAAAGTGGACTGGCTTTTTTGACTGAATTTTTAAGTAGAATATGGCCAAAATGTCACTATCTTCTGATACTGGGTCATAAAGAACTGTACCATATTCACCTTGCTGGATGGAATACTCTTGAAGCCTGTAGCCATAATGTAAGTACATAGTCTTACTTTCTGGAGAAATCATGCTCTGAGGAAATCCAAACTTACTTGGAGAGACTACATGAAAAGACCCTGATGCCACATGAAGCGAGCAAGTTGCATGGCCCATCCTCAGCTGCTTTAGCATCTATCTCACTGTTCTAGTCCCAGACACTACCTGACTGCAGCCGTCTAAGAGGCCTAAAGCCAGAACGATCCACCTGAGATGTTTCCAAATTTCTGGTCTATAGAAATTTCTGGTCTACCCTGCATGCATGCATGTGTGATCAGTCATGTCCAACTCTCTGTGACCCCATGGACTGTAGCCCACCAGGCTCCTCGGTCCATGGGATTCTCCAGGCAAGAATATTGGAGTAGGTTGTCATGCCCTCCTCCAGGGGATCTTTCTGACCCAGGAACTGAACCTGCATCTCCTCTGTCTCTGACATTGCAAGTGGGTTCTTTACCCACTGAGCTACCTGAGAAACCCAAATTTGTTATGCAGCAACAGATCACTGAAACACTTTGTCATCTAGTTTTGTTGTATTTATTGGCTATAGGTTTTTGGATTTGCTACTGCAGGCGGCGGCAGCGGCCGGCTCACTAAGCAAGTGCAGGCAGCGGCTGAGAGCTTCCCCACGTCCGAGGTCAGGGACAGTAGCCTAGAGTGCCAGGCTGCAACAGCACAGGAATGGCCGAGAGTTGCTACCCCGCGTCCGAGGTCAGGGGCGACGGCCGGGAGGAGATACCCCGCGCCCGAGGCCAGGGACGGCAGCCTGGAGGAGCCATCCCACATCCGAGGCCAGAGGCGGCAGCCAGAAGGAGCAACCCACACCTGAGGAGTGGGGGCTGCCCCGGCACAGGAGGGCCTAGAGGAGCCATCCCACGCTGAAGGTCAAGAAGGGCGGTGGGAGGAGATACCCCTCATCCAAGGTAAGGAGCAGCGGCTGTGCTTTGCTGAAGCAACTGTGAAGAGATACCCCACGCCCAAGGTAAGAGAAACCCAAGTAAAATGGTAGGTATTGTAGGAGGGCATCAGAGGGCAGACACACTGAAACCATACTCACAGAAATCTAGACAATCTAATCACACTAGGACCACAGCCTTGTCTAACTCAATGAAATTAAGCCATGCCCACGGGGCAACCCAAGATGGGCGGGTCATGATGGAGAGGTCTGACACAATGTGGTCCACTGGAGAAGGGAATGGCAAACCACTTCAGTGTTCTTGCCTTGAGAACCCCATGAACAGTACCTGAAGGCAAAATGATAGGATACTGAAAGAGGTACTCCCCAGGTCAGTAGGTGCCCAATATGCTACTGGAGGTCAGTGGAGAAATAAATCCAGAAAGAATGAAGGGATGGAGCCAAAGCAAAAACAATACCCAGCTGTGGATGACTGGTGATAGAAGCACGGTCCAATGCCATAAAGAGCAATATTGCATAGGAACCTGGAATGTCAGGTCTATGAATCAAGGCAAATTGGAAGTGGTCAAACAGGAGATGGCAAGAGTGAATGTCGACATTCCAGGAATCTGCGAACTAAAATGGACTGGAATGGGCAAATTTAACTCAGATGACCATTATATCTACTACTGTGGGCAGGAATATCTCAGAAGAAATGGAGGTGCCATCACAGTCAACCAAAGAGTCCAAAATGCAGTACTTGGAGGCAATCTCAAAAATGATAGAATGATCTCTTTGTTTCCAAGGCAAACCATTCAATATCAGAGTAATGCAAGTCTATGCCCCAACCAGTAACGCTGAAGAAGCTGAAGTTGAACGGTTCTATGAAGACCTACAAGACCTTTTGGAACTAACACCAAAAAAGATGTCCTTTTCATTATAGGGGACTGGAATGCAAAAGTAGGAAGTCAAGAAACACATGGAGTAACAGGCAAATTTGGCCTTGGAATGTGGAATGAAGCAGGGCAAAGACTAATAGAGTTTTGCCAAGAGAATGAACTGGTCATAGCAAACACCCTCTTCCAACAACACAAGAGAAGACTCTACACACCAGATGCTCATCACCAGATGGTCAACACCGAAATCAGATTGATTATATTCTCTGCAGCAAAAGATGGAGAAGCTCTATACAGTCAACAAAAACAAGACCAGGAGCTGACTGGGCTCAGATCATGAACTCCTTATTACCAAATTCATACTTAAATTGAAGAAAGCAGGGAAAACCACTAGACCATTCAGGTATGACCTAAAACAAATCCCTTATGATTATACAGTGGAAGTGAGAAATAGATGTAAGGGCCTAGATCTGATAGATAGAGTGCCCGATGAACTATGGAATAAGGTTCATGACATTGTACAGGAGACAGGGATCAAGACCATCCCCATGGAAAAGAAATGTAAAAAAGCAAAATGGCTGTCTGGGGAAGCCTTACAAATGGCTGTGAAAAGAAGAGACGCAAAAAGCAAAGGAGAAAAGGAAGGATATGAGCATCTGAATGCAGAGCTCCAAAGAACAGCAAGAAGAGATAAGAAAGCCTTCTTCAGTGATCAGTGCAAAGAAATAGAGGAAAAGAACAGAATGGGAAAGACTAGAGATCTCTTCAAGAAAATTCGAGATACCAAGGGAACATTTCATGCAAAGATGGGCTCGATAAAGGACAGAAATGGTATGGACCTAACAGAAGCAGAAGATATTAAGAAAAGATGGCAAGAATACACAGAAGAACTGTATAAAAAGGATCTTCATGACTCAGATAATCACGATGGTGTGATCACTCATCTAGAACCAGACATCTTGGAATGTGAAGTCAAGTGGGCCTTAGAAAGCATTACTACGGACAAAGCTAGTGGAGGTTATGGAATTCCAGTAGAGCCATTTCAAATCCTGAAAGATGATGCTGTGAAAGTGCGCACTCAATATGCCAGCAAATTTGGAAAACTCAGCAGTGGCCACAGGACTGGAAAAGGTCAGTTTTCATTCCAATCCCAAAGAAAGGCAATGCCAAAGAATGCTCAAACTACCACACAATTGCACTCATCTCACATGCTAGTAAAGTAATGCTCAAAATTCTCCAAGCCAGGCTTCAGCAATACGTGAACCGTGAAATCCCTGATGTTCAAGCTGGTTTTAGAAAAGGCAGAGGAACCAGAGATCAAATTGCCAACCTCTGGTGGATCATGGAAAAAGCAAGATAGTTCCAGAAAAACATCTATTTCTGCTTTATTGACTATGCCAAAGCCTTTGACTGTGTGGATCACAATAAACTGTGGAAAATTCTGAAAGAGATGGGAATACCAGACCACCTGATCTGCCTCTTGAGAAATCTGTATGCAGGTCAGGAAGCAACAGTTAGAACTGGACATGGAACAACAGACTGGTTCCAAGTAGGAAAAGGAGTACATCAGGGCTATATATTGTCACCCTGCTTATTTAACTTATATGCAGAGTACATCATGAGAAACGCTGGACTGGAAGAAACACAAGCTGGAATCAAGATTGCCGGGAGAAATATCAATAACCTCAGAAATGCAGATGACACCACCCTTATGGCAGAAAGTGAAGAGGAGCTAAAAAGCCTCTTGATGAAAGTGAAAGAGGAGAGTGAAAAAGTTGGCTTAAAGCTCAACATTCAGAAAACGAAGATCATGGCATCTAGTCCCATCACTTCATGGGAAGTAGATGGGGAAACAGTGGAAACAGTGTCAGACTTTATTTTTCTGGGCTCCAAAATCAATGCAGATGGTGATTGCAGCCATGAAATTAAAAGACGCTTACTCCTTGGAAAGAAAGTTATGACAAACCTAGATAGCATATTGAAAAGCAGAGACATTACTTTGCTGACTAAGGTCCGTCTAGTCAAGGCTATGATTTTTCCAGTAGTCATGTATGGATGTGAGAGTTGGACTGTGAAGAAGGCTGAGCACGAAGAATTGATGCTTTTGAAGTGTGGTGTTGGAGAAGACTCTTGAGAGTCCCTTGGACTGCAAGGAGATCCAACCAGTCCATTCTGAAGGAGATCAACCCTGGGATTTCTTTGGAAGGAATGATGCTAAAGCTGAAGCTCCAGTACTTTGGCCACCTCATGCAAAGAATTAACTCATTGGGAAAATACTTTGATGCTGGGAGGGATTGGGGGCAGGAGAAGAAGGGGATGACCAAGGATGAGATGGCTGGATGGCATCACTGACTCAATGGACGTGAGTCTGAGTGAACTCTGGGAGTTGGTGATGGACAGGGAGGCCTGGCGTGCTGCGATTCATGGGGTCACACAGATTCGGACATGACTGAGCGACTGAACTAACTGAATTGAACTGAACTTCTTCAGCTAATTTTATTAATTTTATGTGGAGATTTGGAAAGATTGAGAAATGATGCGACCACTGTCACTCTCTTCCCAGAATTTTTATCAGAGAGCTTTTTAATTGGAGCATAATTGGTTTACAATATTGTGTTGGTTTCTGCTGTACAAACAAGTGAGTCAGCCATATGTAAACATATATCCCCTCCCTCTTGGACCTCCTTTCCACTCCACCCCCCATCCCACCCCTCTAGGTCATCAAAGAGCACTGAGCTGAGCCCCCTGTGCTTTAAAGAAGTTCCCACTGGCTATCTATTTTACCCATGGTAATGTGTATATGTCAATCCCAGTCTCCCAATGCGTCCCATCCCCCTTACTCCCACCGTGTCTACATGTCTGTTCTCTGTATCTGCATCACTATTCTTTATTCCTAGATTCATCTGAAATCCAGAAAACTGGTGAGAATTTTTAAGATGCTGTTAAGGTGACATATTTCCAACCAGATTTGAGAACCGCTTGCTTACATAAGCTGACTCTCATATCTCTCAGTTCTTGGAATCAAATTTATATCTAGGTTTTCTTCGTGGTTTACCTGGCGCAATCTGTCTACAATGCACCTTGAAGTAAGAGAAATTGAACTGATCAGCAGTAGAGTAGATTCTACACTTCTCCTTATTGCTTCTGCAAGTTTACCTGCTGAGAATCTCATTGGTGCTGAGCGTAATTTCCGTGGCCAGTGATTGGTCTCTTCCAGTTTATTTTCTTCCCATTGTTTTGTAGTTGATGGCAATCCAAGTGAATTAATAGGGGGAAAAATCTATAAATGATAAGGTAAGCATTTTTCTATGTGCACAGAGTGGAGTGCTTCCTGTTTATTTAGAATTATTCTACCATTTGTAAGTCACATCGATATGATAAATAAGCTCTCTTGTGTGGAGTGTTTCTAGGTTCCCTCCCCCTCAAAAAAAATAGACAATTGTTAGGGAAAATTGTCTTAGCTTGTAAGGCGATCAGGTATGATCATTTGGATTGTTGCTCTCAATATTCACTTCTCTCCTTTCTCATCACGGATCAAGTATACTTTATCATAATATTTATGTTCAGTCTGATCTTATGACTATTTTGGCCAATGGAAGATCACCAGACATGGCATGAGCAGAGGCCTTTTGGAGCTCTGGTAGCATCTTCCATTCCTCTGAATCCCATAAGCAGAGCTTGCACCAGATGATCATTGCCCCTTCAACCTGGGTGCAGAACAAACACCCGGCTAGTAGGCCCTACTCTACCTGCTGCTTGGATCCAAGCCCAGCCAACCCACATCTTGAAACTGAGCCACCCACCCTAGATCAGCAAAACTGCAGTTCCTCTGCAGAGCTGTCAACATAATAATAAATGTTTGTTTGGGGAAACCACTGAGTGTTTGCATAATGTGTTATTTAATGTTATTCTGACAGCATTTGACCAAAATATGAGGTATAGTCAGCAGAGCTGATGAAATATAGACCAAACCAGCAAACTACAGCTGGCAAGTCAAATCCAACCTGAAGCCAGTTTTGTAAATAGTTTTATTTGGGTATTGTCTATAGTCACTTTGATGACTTCAATGGCAGCATAGAGTTTTTGTGATAGAGTATACAATCCACAAAATCTAAAATATTTATTATCCAACTCTTTACAGAAAATGTTGGTCAACCAAAAATTTAAAAAATCACTCTTCCTTGTATCTACGTTCTTTGCTTTTTGACTTTGCAATTCTTACCACTATAGGTAAAGAGACTATTACCTTGCCCCGTGATTTTGGCCATGTGACTTCCTTTTGCCTATGAAGTGAAGAGATAATTCTACCAGAAGTGTCAGTTCTGAGGCTAGAGTGTAAGCACCTTGCATCTTTCTTTGTGTCCTCTTAAATTAGCCATCATCAAACCCAGCTAGCTGGAGAAAAGGCAAGATGAATCTTCTTTCTACAGTTAGATTATATGATACAGTCATCCTTAAGAAAGGGAGCTTATGTGGATAGGATTAATGTAATCATATGAATTATATGAATTAGGATTAAGCTAATCCTTTAAATCTGGATCTAGAAGTAAGAAAATGGCAGAAGCCAGGGATATGAAACATGACAAGGATCTGATCAGCTGTTGCTGGTTTGAAGCCTGAGAAAGCCAGCTGGTAAGCAATGCAGGTAGTCTCTAGGAGCTGGAAGTGTTCCCCTGGCTGACAGTCAACAAGGAAGCAGGGACTTCAGTCTTGGAACCACAAGGAACTGGATTCTGCCAACAATCTGAAAGCAAATTTTTCGCCAGATCCTTAGGATAAGAATTCAGCCAAGATGACACCTTGAATTCAACCTTGAAATATCCTGAGCCCATAGTAAATGCCCACTTATTTTCATTATTTTTAATCACACCATTTGTAGTTTATAATCTAATCCAATCATCAGTGTTGAAGCAGATAAAGAAGCAGTGATAAACCCTAGAATAGCCAATAAATGTTTGATAAACAAATGAATGAGTTAATGAATGTGGGAACCATAATATGGGCCTGAGTCTACAAGAAACAATTTCTACCTCTGGGGAGGAAGAGGGATGAAGCACCTAGAATCTAGCCCATGTTAGTGAGAAATGAGAATATTATTTGACGATGTAGTTAGACTACAAACTCTGGACTATTATAATTGTAAACTTCAACATAACTATATCTATCACATAACATAATACATTTCAATTAATATTTATTCAATAGGAACAATACCAGGTTACAACAGATGAAATTATTTCCTTGATTGTATTATAAGACAGTGTTATGGGTTATATTTCACCCCCCTCAAATTTCATGTTATTTAAAGTCCTAACCATCAGGACCTCAGAATGTAACTATATCTGAAGGCCAAATTTTTAAGAGGACAATGAGTTAAAAAAAAGGGGGGGGGGGCGTCATTACCAAGGCTATAATCCAATATGGCTGATTTCCTCAAAAGAAGGGGAGGAGATTAGAACACAAACACATTCAGAATGAAGACCACAGAAAGAGAAGGTGGCTGTCTACAAGCAAAAGAAAGAGTCCTTGGAAGAAATCAATCCAGCTGACACCTCAGTCTCAGACTTCTAGCCTCTAGAACCACAAAGAAACAAATTTCTGTTATTTAAATGGCCTGTTTAAGCCACCTAGTCCATGATACTCTGTTTAAGCAGCTGTAAACAAACTACAGATTCAATTTAAGGGTATATTAGCCTTATTTTGGGAACTTTTCACCTAAATATATATATATATATATATATATATATATATAGCTTTCTGTTCTAATGGTAATGCCTTATTGATCCTTCCCAAGATGAAGTCTCTTGTATTTCAGCTTGAATATGCCTAAATGGTAAAACTCTCCCATAGAAATTTCCAATCTCTTGTGTTTAGAGCCATATAATAACCCCTGCTGCATATGGCCTAGCATAAGAGCTCTCAGACTACATCAAATATACTAAACAATGCCTTATTCATTAAAACATATGCATACATATAATTCAGTGAATATTAAAAATGGAATTCACATAATAGCCATTAAAAAAAATCTGTTTTCCCATCCAAGCGTCATGATTAGCATATAACATTTGTGATCAATTTCTTCCATGTTCCTTTGCTGAACTGCATTGGCCATCTGCTGGCTGACTAAAAGATCATCAATCCTCTCAGCCTGTCTACATTGTGCTTTGGTCTTGCCATCACTTTGAAACAGTGACAATACAAATATTCTACTTTGAATGCCACTAAATAAAGCATTATGTGGAAATCCAGGCATTTGCCAGGTTTTCCTTATCTCACCAAATTTCATTTATTTTTAGAAGAGTGTGCATATTTTTTTTTGTTTATTTATTTTTTGCCTGTGCCGGGTCTTCGTGAACATTCTCTAGTTGCGGTGCTCGGACTTTGCACTGCGGAGGCTTCTCTTGTGCAGAGTATGGGCTCAAGGCACCATGGGCTTCTAAAGTTGCAGTGAGTGGACTTACTTGCTCCTCATCACATGAGATCTTCCTGGACCAGGAAGCGAACCCATGTCCCCTGAGTTGGCATGCAGATTCTTAACCCCAGGACCAACATGGACATCCCATCAAATTTCTGCATTAACTGGAAATGCACAACTTTTTGTCCAACTCACTCAGGTTCTTTGGTTTATGAGTCAGTGTTTATTGATATGCTCAAGATTAGGACCGAGAAGGAACATGTCAGACGTGAGGTGAACACCTTTATTTAAGCCTCTTAACAACACTGAGGCGCATGAGGAAGATTAGGAAGTTAGGAGACTGAGGGAGTGGCTGAGCCAAGAATACAAGGATGTTCAATCACAATGTACACACGTATCTTTGCTTTTCTATGCCTCGTGTTATATGTCTACAAAATTAGAAATGTAGAGGTGTTGGACTGAGGTCCCATCTTAACAAATATTGGAGGATTTCAGCATTCAGAGAATGGGAGAGGATCAAAATATAAAAAATGCAGATACTGTCTGGCTCTGGCCCAATGCCTGGATCTCCTGTGATAACATACGTAAACCTGGCCCTTTATGATCAGACCAACCTGTGTTCAAATTATGACTCTATTATTCTGTTACTAACTGAGTCTGAAAAAGTTACCAGTATCTCTCAGCTGGGATTTCCTCATCATGGAGATGATAGTAGTCCATTCCTCATGGTATTTTTTTTTTTTGAATACTCAATTAGATAATACACTTAAGTGTTAGTCACTCAGTCAGGTCAGACTCTTTTGTGATCCCATGAACTGTAGCCTGCCAGGCTCCTCTGTCCATGGAATTTTTCAAACAAGAACACTGGAGTGGCTTTCCATTTCCTCCTCCAGGGTATTTTCCCAACACAGGGATAGAACCCAGGTCCCCTGCATTTCAGACAGACTCTTTACCATCTGAGCCATCAGGGAAGCTCAGATATTCCACTTAAGTCCTTGTAAATATCTTGTGCATGATGATATTATACATTATCATTATTGTATCATTACTTTTGTTATGTCCCCTTCTCAACGTGAAGGATGACACTCAAATAGAGTTAGGTTATGTTATCACTATCAGTAGGGCTTCCCTGTGGCGCAGAGGTTAAAGCGTCTGCCTGCAATCAGTTCAGTCCCTCAGTCATGTCTGACTGTTTGCGACCCCATGGACTGTAGCACGCCAGGCTTCCTGTTAGGCACTATTTTATAAAAAATTTTGTTTACCCTTTGTTTCATCTTACTGGTTCAAAAGGAAATGATTTCACCCAGTTCAGATAGTCTCATAAATAAGACAGAGTGATTATTCTATTGTAGGTGTTACAAAGACCAGTATTAATTGAAAATAAATTTATGCTGTAGAATTCAATACAATATATATATTTGTTAGTGTTAGTTGCTCAGTCGTGTCCGACTCTTTGTGACCTCATGGACGGCAGCTTACCAGGCTCCTCAGTCCATGGAATTTTCCAGGCAAGAGTACTGGAGTGGGTTACCATTTCCTTCTCCAGAAAAAGAGACCGACCCCTGCCTCGTGGTATGCAGTTAATTTAAACAGAGAGATGTAAGTAGGCACACATAAAACGCACAGTCACAGGAGCTATAGCTATTGAGCACAGGATGGTGCAGAGTGGTTCTGAAACTGATCAGCAATTTCTCTCAATTACCTTATTAGAAACTCCTTGATCACGGACAGGGAGAGCAGGGGCTCTGTCCTTCCGATGTTGGTTTCTGCATTGTCCTCTGTCCACTACAGCAGCCTACTTTAAAACATCTATGTGAGTCATCTTATTTAGCACAGAGTTAGTCACTTCAAAAATGAGAATCCAGGGTCTCCTGAGCTTATTCTGCACACACGTCTTCAGAGTCACTTCCCTGACTCGAGATAGTTCTCTGTTTTCTCTTTCATGTGTCAAGGAAGCACTGACTTGAGGAGTGGGTGGTGTCACTCTCCATCAGTGTACTGCAGATCTGTGGTGAACAAAGTCTACCATAAAAACAACTAGAAAAAATATATCTAATAGGTTTTTCTTGTCAGATTTAGGCAGGAAAAGGATAACTTTGAGCCCAGGAAACATTAGCACATTCCTCATGCAACTTTTGCTTCACGGCATTTTCATCTCTTTCAGAGTCACCCTCTTTAACTAGCTGCAGTAACTTGGTTTAAAGATTATCTTCTGGCTGTCAAAACAAGGATTTTCTGTGGCCAATTACCCATCAATTATAACATATCTCTTAGTGTCAATCTTTTGTTGGCATGTGTTTTTCTTTATATAAAAATTTTGCTTCAAAATTTAATAGTAAGATCCAAGGTACTGCTTTTCATCTGGTGCCTTCAAAGAATTAAGCAAGTGATGGATGAGCTGAACTGTTCTGCCATGACAAAACTAAAACAGTGATTATCCTTAACTGTCCCTACAGCCTAACCCAACCTGAACACAGTGACCTGAAATAGTCTGCAAGCTTGCTTGATTTGCAGTAAATTACACCCATTACTTTCCTTCAATATACTCACTGAATCCACTGAAAAACACCCAATCATTATACTGAGCTGTATGGCTTCTCTGGTGGTTCAGGTGGTAAAGAATCTGCCTGCAAGTTGGTTCAATCCCTGGGTTGGGAAGATCCCCTGGAGAAAGAAATGGCTACCCACTCCAGTGTTCTTGGCTGGAAAATTCCATGGACAGAGGAGCCTGGCAGGCTACAGTCTCTGTAGCCCACAGACCCATAGAGTCACACACACACAAAAAAAGACACACTGTCAATATCTCCATATTAGGTTACACAAAAAAAGTGAAAACTTTAGACTAAGATAGCTAGAAGCCAGTTGGAATGGTATTCTATAGTTCTTTTACTCTCTGCTCAAGACAGTATATGAAAGTCCAACTATTACCACACCATTTTATCTCTTGTAATAGATTTCCATTCCCTGCCCAAATTTTTGCTAACTTTGTAGTTTATTTTATTTCATTTATAGTTCTACAAGTCAGTAATTTGAAATGGGTCTCACTGGGCTAAAGTCAAGGTGTTGATAGGGTGTATCCTTTAGAAGCTCTGGAGGAATGTGTTTTCTCACCTTTTCTATCTAGTAAACGCTGCCCACATTCCTTGGGCCATGACCCCTCTCCATTTTCAAAGCCAGTAATATCAGGCTGAGCCCCTCTTAAGTCTCTATGTCTCTAGTTCATTTCTTCTTTCTTCCCCTTTTAGGGACATTTATGATCACATTGCTGTGCTCAGTCAATTCAGTCATGTCCAACTCTTTACAACCATGGACTATAGTCTGCCAGGCTCCTCTGTCCATGGGATTCTCCAGGCAAGAGTACTGGAGTGGGTTGTCATACCCTCCTCCAGGTTATGATCACATTACATTAACACAATATTTTAATAAACTTTATTTTATACATATACAAAAAATTAGCTGAAATCAAACAATCTTAAGAGCTAAAACTGTAAAACTCTCCATGACGTCCTCCAAGACACACACACACACACACACACACACAAGCATGTATTTTTTGAATTGTTTTTTGGTTGGTTGCTTATCCTTTTTTCCTAAGACTGTAGACACTGCCTTCAGGATAATATTATGTGAAAATATTAATTTCTTATCAATAACTTTTTTACATGTATACACTTGAAATGTCACTAATTATAGAAAATAAAATTATTTGTACTATGCATTATGCAATGTGTTATATATGTGTATGTACAGATAAGAGTATATACTCTTGTATATACAAGAGTGCATGTGTATATTATTGACACATATTGAGCAAAAAAGTATTAATAGTAGCTTCTAGACAGGTGTCACCTTGTTGATGGTAATGATGTCACCTTGGGAAGCTATGAAACAGCAAAAACTATATTGTCTTCAGCATAAACTCTGTGGACAGGAATTGCAGCCAAAAGACACTTGCTCCTTGGAAGAAAAGCTATAACAAACCTAAAAGTGAAAAAAGTGAAGTCGCTCAGTCGTGTCCGACTCTTTGCGACCCCGTGGACTGTAGCCCACCAGGCTCCTCCGTCTATGGGATTCTCCAGGCAAGAATACTGGAGTGGGTTGCCATTTCCTTCTCCAGGGGAATCTTCCCAACCCAGGGATCTAACCTGGGTCTCCCGCATTGCAGATAGACACTTTAACCTCTGAGCTACCAGGGAAGCCTAACAAAGCATCATATTAAAAAGCAAAGACATCACTTTGCCAACAAAATTCCATATAGTCAAAGCTATGTTTTTTTTTCAGTAGTCATGTACAGATGTGAGAGCTAGAAAGTAAAGAAGGCTGAGTGCCAAAGTATTGATGCTTTCAAATTGTGGTGCTGGAGAAGACTTTTGAGAATACCCTGGACTGTGAGGAGGTCAAACCAGTCAATCCTAAGGGAAATCAGTCATGAATATTCATTGGAGGGACTGATGCTGAAGTTGAATCTCCAATACTTTGGCCACCTGATGGGAAGAACTGACTCATTGGAAAAGACCCTGATGCTGGGAAAGATTGAAGGCAGGAGGAGAAGGGGATGACAGAGGATGAGATGGTTGCATGGTATCACTGACTCAATGGACATGAATTTGAGCAAACTCTGGGAGATAGTGAAGGACAGGGAAGCCTGGAGTGCTGCAGTCCACAGGGCACAAAGAGTCAGACATGACTGAGAGACTGAACAACAACAGCATAAGCAGTACATTAGAGGGCTGGTCCATCAAAGAAGATGCAGAAAAGGCCACCTTTGAGTGAGGTAGGACCAGCAACCCACAGTCTCAGTCATGGAGGGAAGCCGAAGACTTGCATGGAAATCAGTTGCTAAAGACTCACGAAACACAAAATTTACTCCACTCAAATTCAAGCCCAAAATTAACACTCTGTTAAAAAAAAAAAAATCAAGATACCTGCACCTTAGTACAGACTACATATCATAACATGGGAATATTTCAGACTACCTAGAAAAGCTCCTCATCCATTGTTATCCCCAGAAAGAAGAACCTAGTCCATGTCATCAGGACTGACTACACAGCTTTTTATTCAATTCTACATAAGCATGATGATATAGGGCACGCCATTCAATTATGGAGTGAAGACAGATTTATACATCACATGAGTAAAGCCTCTTGAAGTGGATTTATTATATTTAATTAGACACAGAAATAAGAAATGGGCCTTTCTGATGAGTGTCAATTTACCAACATGTTTCCACTTAGACTCTGCAATAACTAACCTCTTTCAGTCATATAAAATGACACCAGCTAAAACCAAAGCCCATTCTTATTTATGACAACTTCAGAAAGAAAAACTGCACAATATCAGAGTTACAGAAACAAGCAGATAAATTTCCTTTGAAACCACCACCAATGAAAATGTATTTTAAATGGATGAGAAAGTTAATATCTTTACATATGTTCTAAAAAATGTAATGCAACAGCCAGTTAAAGCAATTATATTTATTTTAGCTTCTCATTAAGTTTTAACATATTAAAAGTTAAAATTCTAGGGAGGTAATTTTATGTACATATATACTTTTAATAGTTTCATTTATTTATTTATTTATTTATTTTGGCTGTGCTGGGTCTTTGCTGCTGTTCTGGCTTTTCTCTGGTTGTAGCAAGTGGAGGACACTCTCTAGCTATGGTACACAGGCTTCTCATTGCAGTGGCTTCTCTTATTGCAGAGACAGCTCTGAGGCACGCAGACTTCAGGAGTTGCAGTATATGGGCTCAATAGTTATGGCTTCCAGGCTCTAGAGCATGGGCTCAATAGTTGTGGAGCATGGACTTCGCTGCTCCACAGAATGTGGGATCTTCTCAGATTAGGGATCAAACCCAAGTCTCCTGCATTGGCAGGCAGATTCTTTACCACTGAGCCACCAGGGAAGCCTATATATAT
The DNA here is from genome assembly GCF_014754425.2 of Oryx dammah. Classification (NCBI taxonomy): domain Eukaryota; kingdom Metazoa; phylum Chordata; class Mammalia; order Artiodactyla; family Bovidae; genus Oryx; species Oryx dammah. The sequence continues at coordinate 11,942,546 of NW_024070204.1, forward strand.
ATATATATATATATATATATATATATATATATATATATACATATATTCAATTCAATTCAGTCACTCAGTCGTGTCCAACTCTTTGTGGCTCCATGGACTGCAGCACAATTATAAGCTGAAAATTATATATAGGCACTATGTAAAACTTTGTATTATGTTGAGAAGATTCTAGAAGACTCCGTTTAGGTTGAATTATGTTTTCAGTTAAAATAATATGCTTTCTGTAAATCACACAAAAAAAAATCATAACAAAACATAATGCTACATTAACCCTCTAAGTCCCCCCATTCCCCTACTGGTAAGTATACAAATATGTGCATCTCATCACATGTAAGTTTTATGTAAAAATTGAAATGCAGGGTGGCTCTGTCTTTTTGAAGATACAAACCATGAATGTCTTCCTCATGAATATATCTGATTTCTACTGATTTGATAAAGAGACAAGGGAGAACCTTCCACTGCATGTATCTATAATAGTCATTAGCAGCAGCCCTCAAGGTGTGCAAGTAAGGAGATCGCAGAACAAGAGGAGTAAGACATAATTACACTGGTTTGTCACTATGAGCATTCTAGCTCACCTGTGCTACTACAATGAGCTACGTTTAGCGGAGTCCTCTTTTGATCTTTGGACTTCACTAGTAGCTCATTGGAGAAGGCAATGGCACCCCACTCCAGTACTCTTGCCTGGAGAGTCCCATGGACAGAGGAGCCTGGTGGGCTGCAGTCCATGGGGTCACGAAGAGTCGGACATGACTGAGCGGCTTCCCTTTCACTTTTCACTTTCATGCACTGGAGAAGGAAATGGCAACCCACTCCAGTGTTCCTGCCTGGAGAATCCCAAGGACGGCAGAGCCTGGTGGGCTGCCGTCTATGGGGTCGCACAGAGTCGGACACGACTGAAGCGACTTGGCAGCAGCAGCAGCAGCTCATTGGTAAAGAATCCATCTGCCAATGCAGGAGACGCAAGAGACTCCGGTTTGGTCCCTGGGTCAGTAATATCCCCTGGAGTAGGAAATGGCAACCCACTCCAGTATTCTTGTCTGGAAAGTTCTATGGACAGAGGAGCCTGGTGGACTACAGTCCATGGGGTCACATGGAGTCAGACACGACTGAGCAACTGAGCACACAGCACAGTTTTGACCTTCACAAAGTGAAGATGCTGGCTACCTGCTAAAGGTCAGTGTTTGATCAAAAGCATAAGTCCAGATTTCCTGAAATGAAGAGTCAGGTGAAGATTTTGGTCAGTGTCTTATTTATCTGTTTCCAGAAGACCTTATCAGGTTAAGTCCTGCGTGGGTGAGTGAGTCCAGGTAAGGATGGATGGACAGACTTCAGATACCTCATTCCTTCCTAGCTCAGAAGAGCTGATGGTGTCATGTAATTTTAAAAAGGCATCATTAGTAAGAGTACCTTTTACACTATTGTGAAATGTATGCCAAAAGAGGAAGCAATTACAAGAGGGTAAAAAGACAAATGAGGGAGAGAGCTAAGAGGCAGACAAGAAATCCAGTCACAGAATCTTAGCTAAGGTCTCATTTCCTTCCAGTGTGTTCTAACCAGCCTTTCAGAAACATGTGATCAATGCAAGTGACTTTTTGAATGATTGGCATATTTACATTTAAAGCAGATGCCTCTGATTCCCTCTAATCTCTTTGATAGGAAGTACATTTGGCACCTCACTCCTGAAGTAAAAATGAACACACTGAAATTGCTAGTAGGTGGCTCTCCCTTGGAAACACATTTCGCACGGTCACTCCATGGACAAATGTAGCGAGAAGTGCTATTTTGGAGAATGCATGCCCTGGCTGGGGTACCCAGAGACTTGTGACTTTTTCTGTTGTATAACTCCATAGAATACAGTCATGTAGATCTCTACACACGTCACTGGCCATGTCAGCCTCTGTATAAATATACATTGAATCCAGATAGTCATCACAGGAAGAGAGGCTCTGTTAAGGCCCCATATTATGCTATCAAGCCGCGCACTGTAAGATCGTAGGTTCAAGGAAAACGGAAGATGTCTCTCCTTGGAATTGTAGAGGTGGGGCAGAATCAGAAGACAGGGGAAAAAAGATCAAAAGTCTGCCCCATCCAGGGGTTTCATACCTTGAGAAAGCAAAATCCCATTAAGGATACATGGAGAGTGTGACCCTTTAGAAATATAATACCTTTGTGAAAGCCTGTGTAAATGGGATAGGAGACAAAAGGGAGGGTGATTTTTCAGGAAAAGGAGGGGACAGGGCTGGGAAAGCAAGTAGAGTACAATTTAAAAGGTGAGGACTACAGGAGGAGGATGCAAACCAGGCAATGAGATTAATGTCTTGGTGGGTTACCCATGCTTGACACTTCCATTCTAAAGGAGATAATGGGAGAGAACAGTAATAACTGGCCGGTGCACTGAGACGACCCAGAGGGATGGTACGGGGAGGGAGAAGGGAGGGAGGTTCAGGATGGAGAACATGGTATACCTGTGGCAGATTCATGTTGATGTATGGCAAAACCAATACAATATTGTAAAGTAATTAACCTCCAATTAAAATAAATAAATTTATTTTTAAAAATAAGAAACATACTAGCCAAGCAAACAGCAAAATGACAGAAGTCAGTCCTTCCAGAGACTAATCACAATATATATAAATGGGATAATGTCTATGTGTTTCTATGTAAAAGGGGTAATGTAATGGGGTAATGTCTTTTATACTAAGGAAGTATAAAATTTGTGCACTGATGACCAAAAAATTATGAAAAGAATTTTAAAAACCTATCTAAATGGAACAAAAACAAACAAACAAACAAAATAAATTGCAAGTGAATGTTACAATTAAAGGTACAGGGGCACATATTTAAACATAGAGAAGCCTTTCCATTCCAAAGTTCCAGGCAGACAATTATCAAACCGCAATATACCTTCTGTCATCTTGTTCTCTTTCGATTGTTTTTATATTTTGTTCTCATCATAGATCCACTTTCTCTCTACTCTTTCTGATTCCTCTGTTCTTGTCTTTTCCATCAGTCAGTCTCTCTCTCAAGAGATCTTAAGTTCTGCCAGTTATTTACTTAGAACAATTTTCTACATTAAATTTTGGAGTGAGATGACAGAGAGAAGAAAACCCCTCATAATACCAGATTGACTCACTGCTCAGTCCTGAGATGCTTTATTATGGACAGTGGGCACTTTTGTCATCATTGAAGTGAGTGAGTGAAGTCGCTCAGTCATATCTGACTCTTTGTGACCCCATGGACTGTAGCCTACAAGGCTCCTCTGTCCATGGAATTTTTCAGGCAAGAGTACTGGATCGGGTTCCCATTTCCTTCTTGAGGGGATCTTCCCAACCCAGGGATCAAACCCGGATCTCTGGCATTTCAGGCAGATGCTTTACCATCTGAGCCACCAGGGAAGCCATTGAAAGATCACCCCCAAAATTTACATTTTTATTTATTCCAAGAAGAATAGTATTCTGGCACTGATTCACAATGGATATCTCTACCCATCTATCTGACACAGAGTTCAGCAAAAAAAAGTCATGCTCAGTCATGTCCGACTTTCCAACCCCAGCGACTATCCAGTTCATGGAATTTTCTAGGCCAGAATACTGGTAGGTAGCTGGTCCCTTATCCATAAAGGAGAAGTCAAAGGAGAAGGAGGTCAAGTGACTGGAACAGAAAGGATTCTAAGATGTAAAGTCTAGAATCCCCTTCTGGTTAGTTTAAGCAGAAAGAAGTCTACTAAAAATACAGGTAGCATGTTGACTTTTCAGGAAGGTGAAGAACCACACCTGGAGGCTAATACAGCTGACTTAAATTCTCAAGTTACACAAGCAAACTGGTTGCTGCCATCAGTGTCATGGGCGCTTGAACTAGCATCATTAAAACTGAGCAGGGGATTCCCCTAGCAGGACCTCAGTTGCTGCCTTGAAAAAATAGATACCCCCCAACGTGGGTTCCTCCTTCTTCAGGGCATTTTCTGCTGACATATTGAATTAAATTATCATCAGATCCTTCTAAATGATGGAGTTGATGTCATGTGTTAAGTTGCAAAGGAAATGGGAAAGTGAGTTCTTAACTCCTATCTTGAGGACCTGGAACTCATAACTTGGGAAATTCTTATACAGGAGAGACATTTAATTAGTGGTGAAAGTGTTAATCACTCAGTTGTGTTCGACTCTTTGCAATCCCATGGACTGTAGCCCACCAGGCTCCTCAGCCCATGGAATTCTCCAGGCAAGAATACCGGAGTGGGTTCCTATTCCCTTTGCCAGCGAATCTTCCAGACCCAGGGATTGAACCAGGGTCTCCTGCATTGCAGGCAGATTCTTTCCTATCAGAGCCACCAGGGTAGTAGTGTTATATATTTTTAAATGCATGCTAAATATCCACTCAAGTAAGTGAGTTTTAAATAAACACCTCAAGACTTTAAATTCTTGACAGATATTAAATTGGATATCAAATGTCTGTTCATATCATTGATTTCTACTTGGTTTCTCTGATGACACCCTGCACCTATACTTGATAATGTGTGCAACACTTCAAACATCCAGTAACAACCAAAATGTTTATCTCAGAACTCCAGCTTGTCTTTTAAAACTGTAGGCTTAGAGACTCTCTGAATCAGTTATTTTGCTGGATACATGTGTGGAGAACTGAATAAATTACAAAGATGACCCAAATAATCAGTTGTAAAGCTCAAACTGGAATGATACAATTATGCATGCTCAACTTGACTTTCACATTTGCTTTTCCCAAGTGCTGACTGACTCACTCTGACTACTGATGTTGGCCGAAGTTCCTGTGCCTGACGCATAGTGAGGCCAAACAAACCAAACATCAGAGTCTGGAGCAGAGAAAGGTTTATTGCACTGCCATGCAAAAATGGGAGGCTTATGTTCTAGAAACCCCAGAAGGTTTTGTTTGTTTGTTTGTCATCTAAAAATGACAGTTTTTCTAACCTTACTATTAAAACAAACATACCACTCTCCTTTTGCCAAAGACTAATGAAAATTAAATGTATATAAGGCATCAGTGCAAGGGTTTCAGCAAAGCATTTTTAAAAGCCAGGTGAGGGGAGAGTGTTGCAGGGACAAGATTAGCTTATGCACAAATCTCTGATTGGCTGATGATGAGGGAATAGGGCAGTGTCACAAGGGTTAATATTATCAATCTTGAGGCTCCAGGAGGCCTGGGGCTGTGCCCATGATTATCAGTTAACATCTGACATTTGGTGGGGGTTTCACATCTACAAAACAATTCAGGAAATGTGCATCAGATACCTTTCTCTAGGTACCACAGAAAGGAGCTAAAGCAGTGGATATGGGGGAAGGCTTATGCTGGGACAGGCTTCCCTGGTAGCTCAAAAGAATCTGCCTACAATGTAGGAGACCTAGGTTTGAAGCCTGGGTTAGGAAGATCCCCTGGAGAAGGGAATGGTAATCTACTCCAGTATTCTGGCCCAAGAATTCCATGGATAGTCCATGGGGTCCCAAAGAGTTGGACATGACTGAGTGACTAACAGTTTATTTTACTTATCCTGGAAAGGCCCCATAGGGTCCTTTTCAGTTACACTGGATTCTATTTCTATTTTCCTCAGCTCTATAACTCCAGAATTCCCTAGTACTTAGATGAACATTCTGCTCACCCTACTTTTAGCTACACCATTTGCCTCTTCCACAACTAATTCTTTCTCTAACCAAGTTTGATTTGTGGACCACAGATTATCCATACACATGTATGCTTGCAAATTTTGTCTCTTGCTGTTTCCATTCTCTGGAATATTCTTCCAAATTTTCTAGTGGAAATAATCTACTAGTTCTTCTAAAGTGAAGTGAAAGTCGTTCAGTCGGGTCCAACTCTTCGAGACTTCATGGACTGTACAGTCCTTGGAATTCTCTAAGCCAGAATACTGAAGTGGGTAACCTTTCAATTTTCCAGGGGATCTTCCCAACCCAGGGATCAAACCTAGGTCTCCCACATTGCAGGCAGATTCTTTACCAGCTGAACCACAAAGGAAGCCCAAGAATACTGGAGTGGGTAGCTTATCCCTTCTCTAGGGGATCTTCCCAACACAGGAATTGCACTGGGGTCTCCTGCATTGCAGGCAGATTCTTTACCAACTGAGCTATCAGGGAACCTTAATCTATTCCAACACATCAGACCCAGACATAGCAATGATTTACTAAATGTGTGTATTACATTGTTCTTGTTGTTCATTTACTCAGTCATGTCCAACTCTTTGCGACCCCATGGACTGCAGCACACTAGGCTTTTCTGTCCTCCACCATCTCTAGAAGTTTGCTCAAACTCATATCCATTGAATCGATGATGCCATCCATCTCATCCTTTGTCATCCCTTCTCCTCCTGGCTTCAATCTTTCCCAGCATCAGGGTCTTTACCAATTAGTCAGCTCTTTGCATCAGGTGGCCAAAGTATTGGAACTTCAACTTCAGCATCAGTCCTTCTAGTGAATATTCAGGGTTGATTTCCTTTAGGATTGACTGATTTGATTTCCTTGCTGTCCAAGGGACTCTCAAGCATCTTCAAGAGTATATTACATTATATCCCTATTATTTATTTACACATAAGCCTCCTCCAACAATGTTTTAGCATCATTGCCTTATTCATCTTTGAATTCCAAGCAATTAAAATGTGCCTTATCCATAAGTCTCCATTAAATGTTTGATGATTGAATTATTCAGTCCTTAAGTCCATCTTATATGTGAAACACCTTCAAAATAAGACTCTGAATATTTAACCACATAAATATTAAATATATTAAATATTTTGTGACTGTGATTTTGAAAACATCTTATCTTTGTTAATTCATATGTCCTGGAGTGTTAGAACAGGATTTCAATATAACTAATTTTCAGGGATACTTTAATTTGGGATTCATTTTTAAACACTGCTGGTAGCATCAGTTGAGAAATTAAAATATAGTTTATTATGTGAAGTTGAATTTTCTCAGGACTCTCTTTCAGTTCATTTTTTACATAAAGCTAGTACCTATCCAAATTTTTATCTTGGAAATCTAGATAGTCATTTGAAAAATGAGGTTTTGTATTCATATCATGAATGAAAGAAAAGAATAAGTTAGAGATGCAAGTCTTCATAAAATCTTTTCTTCTTTTTACTTTTTTTTTTTTTGGCCACATCCCTAAGTGTGGGGTTTTAGTTCCCCAACCAGGAGTTGAACCTGGACGAGAAGCCCCAGCTTGGGTAAAATCTTAATTGAAGAATTACAGGGCCAACTTTTCCATCTCAGTTTGACTCACTAGTCATAGTGCAAAATAAGAGATTGGACTTCCCAGGGCCAAATTAAGATTATAAAGAAAATTACTTATATGTTACTAGTGCAAAGCTTTCAAAATGTGGTTAAATAATAATTATTTTACAAGGCAATAATATATCAACTGTTAGGCACTAAACTTTGATGTATAAAAGTTTATAAACATCCCTGTCCTGAAGCCCTGTATTCCTATAATGAATTTCTGCCATCATCTTCCACATTCTGCAGAATTTAGAGAACAAGTAAAATTTTTCAGAGTGCACCCCATTCCTATTAGATGGAAATCTCTGAAGGCTTGGCAGGATTTCACCTTGATATCTTTAACACAAAAGCTGATTATAAGAGATTTCAATGGAGCTAGATAATTAATGACTGCATTCATCACACCAAAGAGCTTTTTTCAATTAAGCAGAATTCAAGATGCTCTGGACCTTTAAAAATGTAACCTTATTCCATCTTTCAAGGTAAGGCTTGTGTTTGCAAACTTGTTAAGCTTTACTACCTTTCTAATATAAGAAAAGACAATAGGTAAAGGATAAAATACAAATTTGAACAAAGGTCAGTAGGTTTAGTCTATATACAGAGGAGCAGAGAGTTATCCCTGTGTTTCTGATTTACCTTAGACAAAAAATGGGAGCAAAGAAAGGGGAAGATCTCAAATTTTTAAGATTGAAGAGTCTAACATTTAAAAATACTTCAATATTTCTATTATAATAGTTCACTAGAGTTGCTATAACAGAATACCACAAACCAGGTGACTTAAACAGAAATGTACTGTCTGGTGTTTCTGAATGCTGGAAGGTGATCTAGTTGTTTCTTTGTGAGCACTGTGAGGCAGGTATCTGTCAACTCTTCTCTCTTTGGCTTATATAGATAGCCATTGTCAATCTGTGACTCCTCATCTTCCCTTTGCGCGTGTCTGTCTCAGCGTCAAATTTCCCCTTTTTATAAGGACACCAATCATATAAGATGAAGATCCAACCTCCTGACATCATTTTAATTTGAGTTCCTCTGTAAAGACTCTCTTCCCAAATAAGGTCACGGTCAGAGGTATTAAGGGTTAGGACTCAAGGAATCTATTTTGCAACTGCACAGTTCAGCATACAATATTTCCATGTGACAAGCCCTTTGTCTACAAAGCTCTTCAGCTTGACCTCTGCGTTGTTTCTGCACAATAAGAGTACTGTATTGTCTCCTCCTCTCTCTTCCTACTGTTGCAACCTTAGCAAAAACCCAAGCTCTCACATTGGTGGCTGTGCATGTAAGCTCAGTCACTCACTCGTGTCCTACTCTTTGCTACTCCGTGGATATACACCAGGTCCCACGGTCCACAGGATTCTCCAGGCAAGAACACTGGAGTGGGTTGCCAAGCCCTCCTCCAGGAGATTTTCCCAACCAAGGGATCCAACCCGAGCCTCTTGCTTCTCCTGCACTGGCAGGTGGATTCTTCACCAGTGCACCACCTGGGAAGCCCATGGTTACTATACTAATCTCTTATTTCATGTCTTTCCTTAATCATTGTATTTCCTCCAACTCATTCTATAGAACACTGCAACACAAATCCTTTAATATTTAAACTTGATAATGCCACTTTCCTTAAAAAGCAAAACGATGAAAATACTCATAGCTTTATATTGCTTATAATGTAAAGTCTAGATGTCCACATTCCTTTATGATATTAAATTGAGTGATTCAATGTTAACTAACTTTGACCTTCTCTTTTTTTTTTTTTTTTGTCTTCACATCTATCTCCAGCTCTATTCAATTCTATCTCCAGCTGTAATAGTTGGGCTATGTTAGGTTATATTTCAGTAATAAAAATGCCCCCTCCTCCCAAAGTCATAATGGAGTAAACCAAATAAGTTTTATTTCTTTTTCTCACTTCATGTTCACCGTGAATTTTTCAGTAAAGTCCATTAATCATAATCAATCAGGAATCTAGGCCAACACAGCAGTCACCATTGCAAACATTATTAGGAAAGAATGTGGAGAATCATGCCCTTAAAATTTCTCTTGTCCATCACATGACCAAATTCTAGAGGGTGTAGAATCCTACATGTGCAGGAAAATTTTCTTGCTTGGTTGTTGATTAATTTCCTTCCTTTGAAATGCCTGCTTTCTCCATACACACTCAAAACCTATCATGAAGATTGAAATAAAATATTATCTACCACACAGACTTTCTCATTGAACTTCTTCCAATCTTATGTGGCATCCATTCTCCGAAGTTTTTGGTGACTCTCTCATAACACTCAGCACAAGTTATATTATGGTTATTTGACTAATTTTATCTTCACCACAAAACCACTTTCCTGGTGACTCAGATGGTAAAGAAACTGCTTACAAAGTGGGAGACCCAGGTTTGATCCCCAGATTGGGAAGATGAAGGAAACGGCAACCCACTCCAGTATTCTTGTCTGGAGAATTCCATGGACAGAGGAGTCTAAGGAACTAACACTTATAAATGAACTAGAAGTGTAGCTCCAACTTATAGCCTGCAAGAAAGTGGGGACCTCAGTCCCTCAACATGCAATCCTTGATTTCTGCAGACAAGAGTGAGCCTGAAGATTTTCTCCCAGACCTACATTTCATAGGGTAGTAAAGTCGAACATGACTGAAGCAACTGAGCATGGACAAAATTACTTGCACCGGGACAGAATAAAATATCATTCATTGGAAAATTCATGGGATAGAAAACAAGTGTCTTACGCAAATTATGTATTGAACGCTCCTTAATTGTTAGTAGAGCCTACTTTTATTATTGGATAACAATATTAAAACCAATTTTTATGGGAATTCCCTGGTGATCCAGTGGTTAGGACCCTGAACTTCCACTACAGGAGACAGGGGCTTGATCCTTGGATGGGGAATTAAGATCTCCCAAGCCACAAGTTACACTCCCCCCAAAAAATACAAGATAAAATAAAACAGTAAGATTTTAAAAAATAATTTTTAGTTTTATTTCATTTTTTGGTACTTTCCTAAATTTTCAGACTTTGTGGAAATATATATTTTCTTATTATAAAAATTCAATAATTTAAAAATTGCTCTGTTTAAAGATCACATACAAGTAAACAAAGCAAAACAAAAATGCCCTTTTGAAATAAAGCTTATTTTTCATAAGGAACTGAAAAATCTGAAAGGATACACCACAGTGAACATGTTGGCCATCCTCTTGCAGTTCTCACCAGAACTCACATTGTTTGACTCTCACGTCCTTAAGTTGTATATTGTATATTTGAATAGTTCCTTAAAATATAGTCAGAGCTAGTTATGACTATTTGAGGTATCCACAATAAATATATTAGAATTCCACTGACTTTGTTCAATTATTTTAATCAATTGTAAAATCTGTTTGTTTGTTTGTTTAATATTCTAGCTTCTTTGACAGCTGAATGTGTCTTATGGACAGTTTCTTCTGACCATGCATGAGTGTGTGCTAAGTCACTTCAGTTGGGTACAACTCTTTGTGACCCTATGAACTGTAGCCCCCCAGGCTCCTCTAGCCAATCAGTTCTTCAGGCAAGAATACTGGCGTGCATTGCCATACCCTCCTCCAGGGGATCTTCCTGACCCAGGGATTGAACCCAAGTCTCCAAGTCTTCTGGGTTGGTAGGCGCGTTCTTTACCACTAGCACCACCTGGGAATAGTTGCTGTTATTCATGCAACAAGTTGGCATTACTTGTAAATGCCTGAACATGGTCAGAGTGGTTCAATTGTTACTTTAGTTGAGCAGTGTGCATTTTTGGTAATACCTGTATGATTTTTACATCTGCTTAAAATATTACATTGTGATTCAGCATTGAATCATGAGTTTACTATTTAAGCTGAAAAGCTAGAGGAACAAAATAGTAAGGTGTACATTTGGTGAAAATGAAACTGATCCTCAAAGAATGATCACAATTTCATATTTTCTTTTTTAATTGTATTTTTCCAGTTTTATTGAGATATAGTTAAAATATAAAACTGCAGAAACTTAAACTGTACAATGATTTTGTATATCATATACTACAAAATTATTGCAGTAAGTTTGCTTAACATCCATCAACTCACATAATTTTTTTTTCCTTGTGAGGAGAAATTTAAAGATTTACTCTCTTGGCAACTTTTCCATATATCAAACATCATTATTATTATCACCGTGTTACACATTACATCCCCAGAAATTATTCATCTTATGAAATTTGTACCTTTTGACCACCTTCACCTGTTTAACCCACTCCCTCCATCCCTTCTCTATGGGAACCACAAATTTCATCTCTGTTTCTAGAAATCTGTTTTTTTATATCCTGCATATTCATGCGGTATTTCTCTTTGTCTGACTTATTCCACTTAGCATAATGACCTCAAGATCCATCCACATTATCACAATTGGTAAGATTTCCTTAGTTTATATTGCTGAATAGGGCAGCATCAAATATATCTGTATATATCACAACTTTTTTATCCATTCATCCATCATGGAACTCCTAGGCTGTTTCCATGTATTGGTTATTGTAAATAGTGTTGCAATGAACATGGTATAAAATATCTTTCCAAGATAGTGATTTTTTCATTGGAACAGATGCTCATACACATTTTTTTCCAAAAAAAATTTTTTAAATTAAATCTAAGGGAAGTTGGAATCACAAGAAGAAAAAGCTTTGGTTTTGTACATGAGAACTGTCAAACAGACTCCAAGCAATGAAACTGAAGGCAAAGTAAATGGCAGGTTACACCCCTAGAAAAGGTTCAAAGATAATTCAAACTAATGAGATGCTTGTGTAACCAGTTAACAGTTAATTATTAAAAAACACAAAAAGCATAAAATAAAAGTCTTAATGAAAAGGTATGATTATGTCATAATTTAATTGGAAATTTTTTTCATTTCTTTGTGCAAATAAAACCAATTCACTCTAATTTCTGGTGGCTCAGATTGAATAAAATACAGTGACAACAAACAGCCAAAGAACTATTTGAAGACTAATAGCTCTTTTTCCTTTTTTTTAATATGATATGATTATATTTTAATATACAACCAAAATGCAAAATACCATAGTAAACTGATGGCAATAAAATATGGTATGCCATTTGCATTGCATGACAATCAGTTAACATCCTGATCATAAATGAGTTCTTAGAAACCACTAACAAAGGTATTGATATACTGAAAGAAATGGAAAAAGAAAGGAATAAAATGAAATAACACAAATGACTAGAAAGGATTAAGCATATATGAAGAAGACTAAGCTGAACAATACCAGAAGAAAAGCAATTTCTGTGTAATATCATATTACCAAAGAATAAAAATATAACATTTATGCGGTTTTAGGAACATACCCACATAAACACTGAGGGACAAGATTGTTGAGATGCACATAGTAGAAGAAATCTAGTTTGGACTCAGACCATGAGTTTTGAACATCCTTGAACATCCATAAGTTTTGAAATCTAGTTTGGACTCAAACCATAAGTTTTGAACATCCTTTGAAGAAATCTAGTTTGGACTCAAACCATAAGTTTTGAACATCCTAACTTATGAATTCCAATTCATTGGAATTATTTCAACAAATCAGTTGGATAAATATATAATTTATACATGAACCATGCGTGCTGCATAGAAAATTTGCACCTAGTATATAGACCCCCTAAAATGACAGGCATGTTAGTTTATCAATATACCCAAAAGGATGCTCACAAAATTTCACTTGTAGTAAAAAACATAGAAGGAAGTGGCTTTTTCTATTACTCTCGGAGGATGAGGCGTGTCCCAGGGCAATATTTAGCACAGAAGATCCACCACAGTGTCTCAAATTCAGCATATTGAATTCCTCACAAATATGCTCTCTCCCTACTTCTCACTTTTCTCTCTTCTGCTTTTCTGCTCCCTTATTTCTTGATGGCCCTTGATGGAGCATCTACTGTGAGTCTCAGTTCAGTTCAGTTCAGTCACTCAGTTGTGTCTGACTCTTTCCAACTCCATGAATCACAGCACTCCAGGCTTCCGTATTCATCACCAACTCCTGCAGTTCACCCAAACTCATGTGCATCAAGTCGGTGATGCCATCCAGCCATCTCATCCTCTGTCGTCCCCTTCTCCTCCTGCCCCCAATCCCTCCCAGCATCAGGGTCTTTTCCAATGTGTCAGCTATTCACATGAGGTGGCCAAAGTATTGGAGTTTCAGCCTCAGTATCAGTCCTTCCAATGAACACCCAGGACTGATCTCTTTTAGGATGGACAGGTTGGATCTCCTTGCAGTCTAAAGGACTCTCAAGAGTCTTCTCCAGCACCACAGTTCAAAAGCATCAATTCTTCAGCACTCAGCTTTCTTCACAGTCCAACTCTCCCATCCCATACAAGACTATTGGAAAAACCATAGCTTTGACTAGACAGACCTTTGTTGGCAAAGTAATATCTCTGCTTTTCAATATATATCTAGGTTGGTCATAACTTTCCTTCCAAGGAGTAAGCATCTTTTAATTTCATGGCTGCAATCACCATCTGCAGTGATTTTGGAGCCCCAAAAAATAAAGTCTGACACTGTTTCCACTGTTTCCCCATCTATTTCCCATGAAGTGATGGGACCAGTCTCAGTTAGGTGCACTCAATAATCTGCTCACCCTGACTTGCAGGTCACAGGCTTCATTTAGTTGTGCTGAAGTCTACCAAATATTGACTTGCAATGTAAAACTGCCATCTCTGTTGAAGGCTCATGATTCTCTGGGTGCTTTAAAAAAAAATGGAAGGAGTAATTTTTTGTTAATCTTATTGCTATTTTTGGCTACCCTTATTCTTTGTTGTTTCATGGGCTTTCTCTAGTTGTGTGCTCGGGATTCTCATTGTGATAGTTTCCCTTGTTTCAAATAACAGGCTCTGGAGCACAGGCTCAGGATTTGTGGTGCGTGGGCTCAGTTGCCTTGCAGCACGTGGGATCTTCCCAGACCAGGAATTGAACCCATGTCCCCACTATTGCTATGTGGAATCCTAACCACAGGACCACCAGGGAAGTACTGGAATGAATATTTTTTAAGTAACTGCATGATACTTTTCATCCAAAAAAGATTAATTTTCATCCGCTGATCTGAATTTTGAAAATTTACCACATTTATAGAGTTTTATAGTTCCTCTTTCATTTCTGTCCCTAGAATCCATGACTAATTAATTGAAAGTTAAAGAGCATGAGAATTTTCATCTTTCATGCAGTTTCACAGCATCAAAAAAAGAGTTGCAATTTGTGAGCACTGATGGCCAAGAACTGTTCCTATCTCCTGCAAAAAGCAGGGTTGCCATTTCTAATGTTTCTTAATCTTATTTTCAGGCTTATCTTACAAAGTGCACACAGATATTAAAAAGACTGGGCTGGGAGAGGTGAGAGGTGAAAAAGCCTACATATTCTACATGCATCCTGCCTGAGGATTAAGGGAGAGAATTTGCTTAGAAAATCAAATCAAATTATTGGCTGTAGAACAAGCTTTGGAGCTATCATGGCATTGCACTGGAGATCAAATATTTACCTTAATAACTAAACCTGTGACCTCAACCTGAATATTTTCTGCACCAAAACTTACCCCCCTTTTGATCCATTCAATTTAATCATCCCACAGACATTTACTTCTGACACAAAATGCTGCAAAGTAGAAGCGCAATATTCTTTCCAACACATTCCACAAACAGGAAAATATCAGAGGGAGGAGGGCACTAGAAACCCCTTTCTTTATATTGATCTAAGCATCAAAACACTAAAAAAGAGAGATTTTATTTTGAATTACAGTCGAAGAATGCAGTTCCCAAATGATGAAACACAGATACCTTATGCTTATTTTTATGCTGATGAAATTAAATGCTCAGATCAAGTAAATACACATTTACTTTATCCCTCTATTTGACAGAGGTGACTGGTAGGCTAAAGTCCATGGGATTGCCCAGAGTCGCACACGACTGAGCGCACGCACACACGCACGCACACACTATTTGAATAGCCTCTGCTCTCTATCAACACCTTTCATCCCCTAGTTTGAAGAAAGTCCCTTCAGAAAAAAGACACTTGAAGAAGTCTAAAAATAAATCAAACTCCAAGAAACCTCAAAGAAAAGCAAGATGATGTTGTAGGAAAATGGAGAAAAGAAACAAACTTTATAGAATCCTTCTTAAACATTGATTTCCCCCAGTTTTCTGCCTGAGCAGCACCATTTCATCTGTTCCTTGTCACCAACCATGGTTTCTCTCCTCAGAAGTGACCCATCATTCTCATTCCCTCAAGCTGCTACAAATACTGATTGTGGTTCTATACAGTTACAGATAACAATCCCAAATGCTTTTGCCGCTATAATCGTTGTTGACACTAACATATTGATATTCATATGTGCTGATATTAGCATAAATGATAAATAATAACAATACCATAATCACATGAATATCGACCAAAGAACAACAGAAAATAAAGTCTTTTAAAAATATCCTGGTCGTGGGTCAGGAGTAGAGACGCAGAAGATGAGAATGGACTTGGGGACGCAGTGGGGCATGGAGACATGCGTGTGTGTGCTCAGTCATGCCTGACTCTCTGTGACCCTATGCACTGTAACACACCAGGCTCCTCTGTCCATGGAATTGTCCAGGCAAGAATACTGGAGTGGGTTGCCATTTCCTCCTCCAGGGGATCTTCCTGACCCAGGGATTGAACCCAAGCCTCCTGTGTCTCCTGCACTGGCAGGCGGGTTCTTTACCATTGATCCACCTGGGAAGCCCATGGGGGAAGGGGAATGTGGGGCAAATTGGGAGAGTAGAATTCACATACACACAGGACCATGTGTAAAATAGATAGCTAGTGGGAAGCTGCTGTGTGGCACAGGGGACTCAGTTCGGTGCTCTGTGATGACCTAGAGGGGTGGGAATGGGGGGAGGGGGAGGGGGGAGTGAGGCTCAAGAGGGATGGGATATATTTATGCAGATAGTTATTCACATTGTTGTACAGCAGAAACAAACACAACACTGTAATGAAATTATTTTCCAATTTAAAAATGATCAAATAAAAAATTACCCTGAGCAAAAGACTGTATGGGAGGCAACAGACTTTTGCCTCATTCCAGCCCTGCTATTTACCAGGGTATGAACCCAAGCAACCTGCCTAATTTCTCTGAGGATATTTCTTCATCTTTCAAGACAGGATGCTCATATATGCTTCATGGAGTTGTGGGGAGAATTAAATTATTGTAAAGTACTTAAATTAACACATAATACACATGTTCAATAAAAAAAAAAAAAACTATTGCTAAAATGCCTTGATTTTTTTGTTCAGCTTTTCTTGTGGGATGTCTTTTCAGCTAAGACTTCTTGAAAAACACATCCTAAACCCACCTCTTTAGATGTGTCTAAGTGAAAAGCGAAAGTGTTAGTTGCTCAGTAGTGTCCCACTCTTCACGATCCCATGGACTGAGCCAGCAGGGAAGCCCTATGTGTGCTTATTAACTGCATAATTGTTAAGCTCTTTTTCTACAAACAGCCACTAACTCCATTGACTGAATCAGACCACAACAGAAGTAAAGGATAGGGTAAGAGGGAAAATCATTTGGTCCATCTCAAAGTCCTAGTGGAGAATGGCTTTCTGCCCCTTTCCAGATTCTCATAAACTACCCCAGGATTCAACATCTAGGAAATGGAAGGAGTCTGTTCAGGTTTTTAAGTATAGCTCTTCTCACGTCAGGATCCTAGCTTCCCTGGTGGCTCAGATGGTAAAGAATCCACCTGCAATGCATAAGACCCAGATTCAGTCCCTGGATTGGGAAAATCCTCTGGAGAAGGGAATGGCAACCCCCTCCAGTATTCTTACCTGGAGAATTCCATGGACAGAAGAGCCTGGAGGGCTACAGTCCATGGGATCACAAAGAATCAGACACGACCGAGTGGCTAACACTTTCACTTTCACCCCAGGATTCAACATCTAGGTAATGGAAGGTGTCGGTTCAGATTGGGACACAACTTAGTTCTTCCTGGGTCAGGATCCCATAATGAAACAGA
Organism: Oryx dammah; assembly: GCF_014754425.2. Taxonomy (NCBI): domain Eukaryota; kingdom Metazoa; phylum Chordata; class Mammalia; order Artiodactyla; family Bovidae; genus Oryx; species Oryx dammah. Next base: position 11,959,821 of record NW_024070204.1, read on the forward strand.
TAGTTGAAAATCTCTTCAGGTGATATGGATGTTTTGTCACATTTGAGATCTCCTGACTCAAATTAAGAGATGGTACATGCAGAAATATTGTAACTGATACTGATGGTGCTACAATCGAGTAGGAAGCAGAACACAGAAGCAAGAAGGAATTCTGCCAAGAGTATTCACAAAAGCTTCAAAGAGGAAATGACATTGGGGCTAAATTTCTGGACATGACCAACTTAACAAAATGTACCCAAGGAAGAAGTTAAAACTGAATGCATTTACCATTAAAAACCAAAAAGTCTAATTGTAAATGAGACCTCTGTGTTTAGAATATTATCAGTTTGTTTCTGCACTGATGTCAGTTTCAAAGATATTAAGAAGACATTCAGAAAGTACTGTCCTCAGGCAAAATGTAAACTCCTTTCCCAGACACCTGGCAAAAAGAAAGATCATTCCCACTTATAGCTCTTCGTAGAATACTTCTGTTTGAATTTTAATGCTTTCTATGTTGACTATTGCAAAAAAAATGAATATTCTTGAATGCAATTATGTGAAGATAATACGGTCTTCCAGAAAAACTATAAATTAATGTAAAAGCTAAATTCAAAAATTCTTCATTGAAATGCAACTAGATGTACATAATGGACTTCCAATGCATGTAGGCAATTTGTTCTGTAATAAATTCCTTTTTGGAAGAGGAATGATTAAAATGGAGCATGTGTGTGCTAAGTCCCTTCAATTGTGTCTGACTCTCGGCAACAGTATGGACTGCAGCCACCACCAGTCTCCTCTGTCTATGGGATTTCCCAAGCAAGATTACTGGATGGGGTTGACATTTTCTCCTCCAGGGGAACTTCCTGACCCAGGAATCGAACCCACGTCTCCTGAGGCTCCTGAATTGCAGGCAGATTCTTTACCACTGAGCCACAAGGGAAGCCTACAATGGAGCATACACTTCCCAAAATGCATTTCAGCTGATGCAGTATCTTCATGGTGTTTGCAATGTCTTTCAGTAAGCAAAGAGGTGCTACTGAAAGGATGTAGTGGTAAGTGCTTTATTGGTTTTACATATCTATGCCTATTTATTGGTGTGTGTATATATATTTTTTTCTTTCAATATTTTGGGCTGTTTTCAATTTTTGGCTGAATAATATAAATTCAAATCCCTCATTCAAATTATCTGCTTTTGCAGTTGTTGTTCAGTCACTCAATTGTGTCCAGATCTTTGTGACCCCATGGAGAGAGCACACCTGGCTTCCCTGTCTTTCACCATGTCCCAGAGTTTTGTCAAACTCACGTCCAATCATATCATGATCTTCTCAGTAATATTATGTTTTTACAGTATCTGTGCAGTTTGTCTTATTGATAATAAACTACACAATTCATCAGATGTTACAGCACCCCTACTTATTTTGATTATTAATTAATATTACTGGCCTTATTATCAAGTTTTTAGAATATGACTAGGGTACACCCAGAAATGATATTAGCACCACAGCCAAGAAAGACAATGTGAGAAGAGAAGTAAACATGAGGAAATGGAAAATTTGTAAAAATATATATTTCAAAACTTTATTTCCTATGAATGGCTATAAGCAAAAAGACAGATAATAAATGTTGGTGAGGGTGTGGGGAAACCAGAACTCTTCCAAGAGGGAAGGTGGGCTTGTAACGTGGGCAGCTGCTTTGAAATCTATTTGAGAGGTCCTCATAAAGTTAAGGGCTTCCCTTGTGGCTCAGCTAGTAAAGAATCCGCCTGCAATGCAGGAGACCTGGGTTCGATCATTGGGTTGGAAAGATCCCCTGGAGAAGGGAAAGGCTACCCATTCTAATATTCTAGCCTGGAAAACTCGATGGACTGTATAGTCCCTGAGGTCACAAATAGCTGGACACAACTGAGCAACTTTCACCTTCAGGAAGGTAAGAAGAGAGTTACCATGAGACCCAGCAGTTTTCCTTGTTAAGTATATGCTATGCGCTGAATTGTGTTCTCACAAAATGCACATGTTGGTGTCCTAACTCCCAGCACCTCAGGATGGAATTGCATCTGGAGATAAGGTCTTTAATGAGGTAGTTAAGTCAAAATGGGGTCTTAATGGCAAGCTCTAATCTAATATGACTGGTGTCCTTAAAAGAATAGGAGATTAGGAGACAGAAAATACACAGACTGGAGGGATCACCATGTGAGCATACAGTAAGCAGGTAACCATCTGCAAGCCAAGGAGAAAGGTCTCAGAAGAAACTTGACTTGATCTTGAACTTCTAGCCTTCAGAACTGTGAAAAAATATATTTTTGGTGTTTAAGCCATCGAGTCTGTGATATTTTGTTACGGCATCCCTAGAAAACTAACAGTATATATTCGAGATAGATGAAAACACAGGTCCACACAAAAATGTGTTCATGAATGTTCAAAGCAGCATAATTCATAACAGCCAAAAAGCAGAAATAACCCAAATATTATTAACTGATGAATGATAAACACTTTTGTACATCAACCCAATGAATATTATTCATATATAAAAGTGAATGAGGGGCGGTCCTAAGATGGCGGAGAAATAGGACGGGGAGACCACTTTCTCCCTCACAATTTCATCAAAAGAACATTTCAACACTGAGTAAACTTCATAAAACAACTTCTGAATGCTGGCTGAGAAGCAGATCATTGTCTTCAAAAACAGGTATGAAAAAATATAAAAGATGGAAAAAAGAGACAAAAGATGTAGGGAGGAAGCTCTGTCCCAGGGAGAGTCTTAAAAAGAGAGAAGTTTCCAAACACCAGGAAACAGTCTCGCGGCCAAGTTTGTGGTGAGCCTTGGAAGCACAGAGGGCAACATAACAGGGAGGAAAAATAAATAAATAAATAAAAGCAACAGATTACAAGCCCAACGGTAACTCCCCAAGCGGAGATGCAGCGCAGACGCTTGCATCCACCACTGGCAAGCGGGGGCTGGGCAGGGAGGCGTGGGCTGCAGTACTTTTTAAGAATCGGGCAGAATGCCCCGAGCGTAACCAGAGCGAACTAACGGGCTAGCAAACCAGACTGTGGAATAGCTACCACGCGAAAAGCTCTAACATTAGACACCGCCAGGACCACGCACAGAACAAAGGATGGAACAGAATTAGCCAACTGCAGACCATCCCCCTCGAGTGACAGGCAGCCAGAGCTGGAAGGGCCGGAAGGGGGCAATCACAGCCCCAGAGAAACTTCCAAACTGCAAGCAAGCTTCTTTGCTAACTAAGACTTCTTGGGGTTCTGGACAGTCATCATCTGCCTAAAAGGGGTGCCAATTGTACACCCAGAAAACTGAGCAGCAGGGACGGGAAAGGCGACGAGTCGCAGCGACTGCTCTCACCAAACACCCGAGCTGCTCGGACCTGGGAAGGGCACAAAACGCAGGCCCAACCAAGTCTGCACCTCTGAGGACTAGCTGAGTGCCTGAGCCTGAGCGGCTTAGACCCGGGAGATGCATGCAGCCCAGGGCCAGCCTCAGACAGTTCCTGGCGGAGCAACCTAGAGCCTGAGCAGTGTGCGCCGTGAGCAGGGGCAGGCCCAGTGGGGCTAAGACATTAGGAGCAAATGCCAGTGTTATTTGTTTGCAGCATCCCTCCCTCCCCACAGCACGACTGAACAAGTGGGCCTAAAAAAAAAAAAAAGTGTCCACCACCTTCCCCCTTGTGTCAGGGTGGACAACAGACACTGAAGAGACGAGCAAACAGAAGAAGCTAAAACAGAGGGAACCGCCTTGGAAGTATAGATCTTAAGAAATATAAGCTGGACCAAGGAACTATCCGAAAATCAACTGACCCCACACTACCCACAACACCAGAGAAAGTCCCAGATATATCTTTACTATTTTTACAATCATTCTTTTGTTGTTGTTGTTTTGGTTTTTTCTTCTTTTCTTTTTCTTCTTTTTTTTTTAATTGTAACATTTTTTTAATTTTTAAGTTCTTAAAGCAAACACCATATATATATTTTTTTGTGGTTGTTGGTTTTTTTTAGTAATTCTTGTGACTTTTTTTTCTTTCTTCTTCTTCTTTTTTGCTTTAATATTGTATTTTTGAAAATCCATTCTCTACTCTAGATTTTTAATCATTGCTTTTTGGTATTTGTTATCAGTTTTGTACCTTTAAAAACCCAATCTTCAGTACCCATTTTTACTTGAGAGTGAGATTACTGGCTTGACCATTCTCTCCTCCTTTGGACTCTCCTTTTTCTCCACCAGATGGCCTCTGTCTCCTCCCTCCCCCTTCTCTTCTCTACCCAACTCTGTGAATCTCTGTTTGTTCCAGATGGTGGAGAACACTTAGGGGACTGTTTACTGGCTGGATCTGTCTCTATCCTTTTCATTTCCCGCTTTTACCCTCCTGGCCACCTCTGCCTCCTTCCTCCCTCTCCTCTTCTCTGTATAACTCCATAAACATCTCTGAGCGGTCCAGACAGTAGAGTGCACATAAGGAAGTGATTACTGGCTAGATTGCTCTCTCCTCTTCTGATTCCACCTCATCTCACTCTGGTCACCTCTAACCCCGCCCCCTCTTCTCTTCTCCATGTAACTCAGTGAACCTCTCTGGGTGTCCCTCAATGTGGAGAAGCTTTTCATCTCTAATCTAGATGTTTTATCATCAGTGCTGTATAGATGGTGGTGTCTTGAGGCTACTGTAAAAATAAAACTGAAAACCAGAAGCAGGAGACTTAAGTCCAAATCCTGAGAACATCAGAGAACTCCTGATTCCAGGGAACATTAATCGATAGGAGCTCATCAAATGCCTCCATACCTACACTGAAACCAAGCACCAACAAGTTCCAGAGCAAGACATACCATGCAAATTCTCCAGCAACACAGGAACACAGCCCTGAGCTTCAATATATAGGCAGCTCAAGTTACTCCAAAACCATTGACATCTCATAACTCATTACTGGACACTTCATTGCACTCCAGAGAGAAGAAATCCAGCTCCAGCCACCAGAACTCTGACACAAGCTTCCCTAACCAAGAAACCTTGACAAGCCACTGATACAACCCCATCCACAGCAAGGAAATTCCATAATAAAGAGAACTCCGTGCAGTAATATAACCAAGATGAAGAGACAGAGGAATACCCAGCAGGCAGAGGGACAGGATAAATGCCCACCAAACCAAACAAAAGAGGAAGAGATAGGGAATCTACCTGATAAAGAATTCCGAATAATGATAGTGAAAATGATCCAAAATCTTGAAAACAAAATAAATAACAAGATAAATAATCTGGAGACAAGGATTGAGAAGATGCAAGAAAGGTTTAACAAGGACCTAGAAGAAATAAAAAAGAGTTGATATATAACGAATAATGCAATAAATGAGATCAGAAACACTCTGGAGGCAACAAATAGTAGAATAATGGAGGCAGAAGATAGGATTAGTGAAATAGAAGATAGAATGGTAGAAATAAATGAATCAGAGAGGAAAAAAGAAAAACGAATTAAAACACATGAGGACAATATCAGAGACCTCCAGGACAATATGAAACACTCCAATATTTGAATTATAGGAGTTCCAGAAGAAGAAGACAGAAAGACCATAAGAAAATACTTGAGGAGATAATAGTTGAAAACTTCCCTAAAATGGGTAAGGAAATAATAACCCAAGTCCAAGAAACCCAGAAAGTCCCAAATAGGACAAACCCAAGGTGAAACACCCTAAGACACATATTAATCAAATTAACAAAGATCAAACATAAAAAACAAATATTAAAAGCAGCAAGAGAAAAACAACAAATAACACACAAGGGGATTCCTGTAAGGATAACAGCTGATCTTTCAATAGAAATTCTTCAGGCCAGGAGGGAATGGCAAGACACACTTAAAGTGATGAAAGAAAATAACCTACAGCCCAGATTACTGTACCCAGCAAGGATCTCATTCAAATATGAAGGAGAAATCAAAAGCTTTACAGACAAGCAAAAGCTGACAGAATTCAGCACCACCAAGCCAGCTCTCCAACAATTGCTAAAGGATATTCTCTAGACAGGAAACACAAAAAGGGTGTATAAACCCAAACCCAAAACAATAAAGTAAATGGCAATGGAATCATACTTATCAATAATTACCTTAAACATAAATGGGTTGAATGCCCCAACCAAAAGACAAAGACTTGCTGAATAAATACAAAAAACAAGACCCCTATATATGTTGTCTACAAGAGACCTACCTCAAAACAAGGCACACATACAGACTGAAAGTGAAGGGCTGGAAAAAGATATTCCATGCAAACAGAGACCAAAAGAAAGCAGGAGTAGCTATACTCATATCTGATAAAATAGACTTTAAAACAAAGGCTGTGAAAAGAGACAAAGAAGGCCACTACATAATGATCAAAGGATCAATCCAAGAAGAAGATATAACAATTGTAAATATATATGCACCCAACATAGGAGCACCACAATATGTAAGACAAATGCTAACAAGTATGAAAGGGGAAATTAACAATAACACAATAATAGTGGGAGACTTTAATACCCCACTCACACCTATGGACAGATCAACTAAACAGAAAATTAACAAAGAAACACAAACTTTAAATGATACAATAGACCAGTTGGACCTAATTGATATCTATAGGACATTTCACCCCAAAACAATGAATTTCACCTTTTTCTCAAGTGCTCACGGAACCTTCTCCAGGATAGATCACATTCTGGGCCACAAATCTAGCCTTGATAAATTCAAAAAAATTGAAATCATTCCAAGCATCTTTTCTGACCATAATGCATTAAGATTAGATTGCAATTACAGGAGAAAAACTATTAAAAATTCCAACATATGGAGGCTGAACAACACGCTTCTGAATAACCAACAAATCACAGAAGAAATCAAAAAAGAAATCAAAATATGCATAGAAACTAATGAAAATGAAAACACAACAACCCAAAACCTGTGGGACACTATAAAAGCAGTGCTAAGAGGGAAGTTCATAGCAATACAGGCATACCTCAAGAAAGAAAAAAATCAAATAACCTAACTCTACACCTAAACCAACTAGAAAAGGAAGAAATGGAGAACCCCAGGGTTAGTGGAAGGAAAGAAATCTTAAAAATTATGGCAGAAATAAATGCAAAAGAAACAAAAGAGACCATAGCAAAAATCAACAAAGCCAAAAGCTGGTTCTTTGAAAGGATAAATAAAATTGACAGACCATTAGCCAGACTCATCAAGAAGCAAAGAGAGAAAAATCAAATCAATAAAATTAGAAATGAAAATGGAGAGATCACAACAGACAACACAGAAATACAAAGGATCATAAGAGACTACTATCAGCAATTATATGCCAATAAAATGGACAACCTGGAAGAAATGGACAAATTCTTAGAAAAATACAATTTTCCAAAACTAAACCAGGAAGAAATAGACAATCTTAACAGACCCATCACAAGCACGGAAATTGAAACTGTAATCAGAAATCTTCCAGCAAACAAAAGCCCAGGTCCAGACGGCTTCACAGCTGAATTCTACCAAAAATTTCGAGAAGAGTTAACACCTATCCTACTCAAACTCTTCCAGAAAATTGCAGAGGAAGGGAAACTTCCAAACTCATTCTATGAGGCCACCATCACCCTAATACCAAAACCTGACAAAGATACTACAAAAAAGGAAAACTACAGGCCAATATCACTGATGAACATAGATGCAAAAATCCTCAACAAAATTCTAGCAATCAGAATCCAACAACACATTAAAAAGATCGTACACCATGACCAAGTGGGCTTTATCCCAGGGATGCAAGGATTCTTCAACATCCGCAAATCAATCAATGTAATTCACCACATTAACAAATTGAAAAATAAAAACCATATGATTATCTCAATAGATGCAGAGAAGGCCTTTGACAAAATTCAACATCCATTTATGATAAAAACTCTCCAGAAAGCAGGAATAGAAGGAACATACCTCAATATAATAAAAGCTATATATGACAAACCCACAGCAAACATTATTCTCAATGGTGAAAAATTGAAAGCATTTCCCCTAAAGTCAGGAACAAGACAAGGGTGCCCACTTTCACCACTACTATTCAACATAGTTCTGGAAGTTTTAGCCACAGCAATCAGAGCAGAAAAAGAAATAAAAGGAATCCAAATTGGAAAAGAAGAAGTAAAACTCTCACTGTTTGCAGATGACATGATCCTCTACATAGAAAACACTAAAGACTCTACCAGAAAATTACTAGAGCTAATTAATGAATATAGTAAAGTTGCAGGATATAAAATCAACACACAGAAATCCCTTGCATTCCTATACACTAATAATGAGAAAGTAGAAGAAGAAATTAAGGAAACAATTCCATTCACCATTGCAACCAAAAGAATAAAATACTTAGGAATATATCTACCTAAAGAAACTAAAGACCTATATACAGAAAACTATAAAACACTGATGAAAGAAATCAAAGAGGACACTAATAGATGGAGAAATATACCATGCTCATGGATTGGAAGAATCAATATAGTGAAAATGAGTATATTACCCAAAGCAATTTACAAATTCAATGCAATCCCTATCAAGATACCGGCGATATTTTTCACAGAACTAGAACAAATAATTTCAAGATTTGTATGGAAATACAAAAAACCACGAATAGCCAAAGCAATCTTGAGAAAGAAGAATGGAACTGGAGGAATAAATTTGCCTGACTTCAGGCTCTACTACAAAGCCACAGTCATCAAGACAGTATGGTATTGGCACAAAGACAGACATATAGATCAATGGAACAAAATAGAAAGCCCAGAGATAAATCCACATACATATGGACACCTTATCTTTGACAAAGGAGGCAAGAATATACAATGGAGTAAAGACAATCTCTTTAACAAGTGGTGCTGGGAAAACTGGTCAACCACTTGTAAAAGAATGAAACTAGATCACTTTCTAACACCGCACACAAAGATAAACTCAAAATGGATTAAAGATCTAAATGTAAGACCAGAAACTATAAAACTCTTAGAGGAGAACATAGGCAAAACACTCTCCGACATAAACCACAGCAGGATCCTCTATGATCCACCTCCCAGAATTCTGGAAATAAAAGCAAAAATAAACAAATGGAATCTAATTAAAATTAAAAGCTTCTGCACAACAAAGGAAAACATAAGCAAAGTGAAAAGACAGCCTTCCGAATGGGAGAAAATAATAGCAAATGAAGCAACTGACAAACAACTAATCTCAAAAATATACAAGCAACTCCTGCAGCTCAATTCCAGAAAAATAAACGACCCAATCAAAAAATGGGCCAAAGAACTAAATAGACATTTCTCCAAAGAAGACATAAGGATGGCCAACAAACACATGAAAAGATGCTCAACATCACTCATTATCAGAGAAATGCAAATCAAAACCACAATGAGGTACCATTTCACACCAGTCAGAATGTCTGCGATCCAAAAATCTGCAAGCAATAAATGCTGGAGAGGATGTGGAGAGAAGGGAACCCTCCTACACTGTTGGTGGGAATGCAAACTAGTACAGCCACTATGGAGAACAGTGTGGAGATTCCTTAAAAAATTGCAAATAGAAATGCCTTATGACCCAGCAATCCCACTGTTGGGCATACACACAGAGGAAACCAGAATTGAAAGAGACACATGTACCCCAATGTTCATTGCAGCACTGTTTATAATAGCCAGGACATGGAAACAACCTAGATGTCCATCAGTAGATGAATGGATAAGAAAGCTGTGGTACATATACACAATGGAGTATTACTCAGCCATTAAAAAGAATACATTTGAATCAGTTCTGCTGAGATGGATGAAACTGGAGCCGATTATACAGAGTGAAGTGAGCCAGAAAGAAAAACACCAATACAGTATACTAACACATATATATGGAATTAGGAAGATGGCAATGATGACCCTGTATGCAGGACAGCAAAAAAGACACAGATGTGTATAGCGGACTTTTGGACTCAGAGGGAGAGGGAGAGGGTGTGATGATTTGGGAGAATGGCATTGAAACATGTATAATATCATGTAAGAATCGAAATGCCAGTCTATGTCTGATGCAGGATATGACACGCTTGGGGCTGACGCGCGGGGATGACCCAGAGAGATGTTGTGGGGAGGGGGGTGGGAGGGGGGCTCATGTTTGGGAACGCATGTACACCTGTGGTGGATTCATGTCAATCTATGCCAAAACCAATACAGAATTGTAAAGTAAAAACTAAAAATAATTAAATTTAAAAATAAAATAAAATAAAAAAAATAAAAGTGAATGAGGTACTGATACATGCAGAAACATGGAAAAATTGGATTAAGTGATAAAAAGCCATATATCAAACAGAGGATAACATACTATATGGTCCCATTTATATGAAGTCTCCAGAACAGGCAGTCTAGAGGAACAGGAAATGGATTAGTGCTTGTACAGGGCTGGGGAAGAGAAGAACGGAAAGCAACTGCTAATGGGTTTGAAGTTTATTTGGGGAGATGATTAAAATGTTCTAGGGACTTGCCTGGTTACCCAGTGGTACACCTTCCAATGGAGGGAGTACAGGTTCAATCCCTGGTCAGGGAGCTAGGATCCCACATGCCTCAGGGTCAAAAGACCAAAATATAAAATAAAAGCAATACTGTAACAAATTCAATAAGGACTTTAAAAATAGTCCACATAAAAAAATATTTTTAAAATCTTAAAATAAAATGTTCTAAAATTAGAAGGTGGTAATAGTTGCACAACTTTGTGATATACTAAAACCACTAAAATAACATGTGCATTTTAAAATGGTAAACTTTAGGTTTATGAATTATATCTCAATGAAGCCACAATTTTTTTTTAATGAAAGAAGAAAAGGAACTAAAGAAAAGGAAAAAACTGTCCACTTTAATATTTGGAAGTGAAATGCAAAATTATAGCAGACTAATGAGATTTGAACTTTTTATTTTATAAATTTAAAATAATGTTTAAAGTTTTTTTCTTTTTGTTCTAACAAAATCACAAAAATAATGTAAAATACTAAATGTATTAGATGTACTAAAATGTACTAAAAGGAAGCAAACAAAAACAACTCTATTGCCTGTGAATGTGAACTTCTGATACTAAACAACAGAAGGAATTGAGGGAGTGGATATTTAGGGTAAGAGAGAAGGTTGCAAAACCTAAATGAGAACATCAGTCAATTATTATTGCAAGAGATGATGATATGTTTGACTGCCGCTGCTAAGTCATTTCAGTCGTGTCCGACTCTGTGTGACCCCATAGACAGCAGCCCACCAAGCTCTCCCGTCCTTGGGATTCTCCAGGCAAGAACACTGGAGTGGGTTGCCATTTCCTTCTCCAATGCATGAAAGTGAAAAGTGAAAGTGACTCTTAGCGACCCCATGGACTGCAGCCTACCAGGCTCCTCCATCCATGGGATTTTCCAAATAAGAGTACTGGAGTGGGGTGCCGACTAGACTTTGTTATAACAGTAAAACACAAATCAGTATCTTACCTCCTTCAAACTGAGGACTTCTGCAAAAGCAGTGGCTTTGGAGTCATTTATGAGAGCTTTGCATGGTTACTAGACACCATCACCTTGCCCTCCAGGTACCCAGACAAAATAAAAACCTTCAGTCTCCCTTAGGGACTGTTAGCAGAAAGCCATCATTCTCTGTGGTGCTCCCACTACCATAAATCAATCCTGGGGACTCCAGCTCCCTCCACTGTCTCCGTCAGTCCTGGCTTCCCTGGAACAAGGTCATAAGAGGTCTCTATGAGTCTTCTCCAAATTTGGCTCCTCCCATCAACACCAAGCATGTTACTTTCCTTGCCATTTAGACACTGCTTTCTATTAATAGATGATGGCTGCCTCTTGAGGTCACTGTTGATGTTCCGGGGTCGCAGCTGCCATCTTTGCCTCAGCCAGGAGCAGGCTGAGTCACTCTGAGCAGGCATGCAGCGCTGCTCTGACTGATTGGGACAGGGACACTCTCCTTTCAGTCTGAGGGTCTTACTCTTGTCCAGAGTATCAGCTACATTGATATCCCTAGCTCCTCATCATCTCCCCACATCTGTACCTTCCCTTCTTAGAATAATCAGCTTGTCTTTCCCATCCACACTTCTCCCTTCTTGACCCACACTTGAGAAGACACAAAAATTTCCTGCTTCTTCCTAGATTTCTACTTCTTGATAAACTTTCCCCTTTCCCCTTTCTTTCATGTCTGAAAAGCATTTCTTCACACATCTATGAGTGACAGTGCACTTGAAAACAGTAAGAAATCTGGAAGTTTCATAAATCTAAAAATGACAGTTTTTCTAACCTTGCTATTAAAACAAACATATCACACTCCTTTTGCCAAAGACTAATGAAAATTAAATGTATATATCAGGCATCAGTGCAAGGTGATTATAGCATATTGAACGTTTTTAAGGCATTCACAGGATATCGCTTATTTATTTTTTCTTTTTGGAGTAGCATATGGTTAAATTGTGTCTGTCTTCTTTTTTGCTGTTATTGATTTCTATTATAAGATGCCAAGGGGTGTTTATGTGATAAGTTGCCCTATAAATGGCTTTGTACTCAGACAGTGAAATGAGAAATGTTCATCTATAACCATAGTCCAGATGCTTTCTTGAAGATGTTGGAAGATGGTACATTTAATGCTGTCAAAAAACTTTGTTTCAGGAAACATACATACACACAACAACAGCCAACTGGTTTCCTTTAATTGACATACCTTGCCTTATGCAATCAGTATCATACAAACTCTAAAACTGCCTGGAAGAAAATGCAATCACAAGAGGAGGTGTTGTTGTTGTTTAGTTCCTTAGTCATGTCTGACTCTTTGCAGCCCCATGGACTGCAGCATGCCAGACTCCTCTGTCCATGGGATTTCTCAGGCAAGAATATTGGAGTGGGTTGCCATTTCCTTCTACAGAGGATCTTCCCAACCCAGCGATTGAACTCAGGTCTCCTGCATTGGAGGTGGATTCTTTACCACTCTGTTACCTGGAAAACCCAAACTCAGTACTGTGGAATTTACAGTCACCAATTAAATGCCATGCATAAGGACCAGATTGATAGTCAGATTGAAATTACTTTACAGTTACTTATTTACCAGATCTTTACTTGAAATATTTCAGAATTATATGGATTTCTAAGCTGCAGGTACATGGAAAAGATTGATAGCACTCTAGATCCAGAACATGCCATAACTTTTAATATTTTTAAGAAATCATTCCTCCTACAGAGGCAGTGACCTCACCATGAAAAGCAGAACAGAGAAATTGGTTTGTCATAAAAAGCCTGCTTTATCTGCAAAAATAGCGAAAGCAGTGAATCTCGTGGTTATTTGGCTATTATTTTGCTTAAAATATGTAAAGATCTATTCTTATTTCCTCTTTTCATGGTCCAACACACTGAAAGGAGCCTATCCCAGGCTTTTGAGACACAATGATGAAATATAATGTCCAAAAAATATCAGAAACATACAGAGTCCTTGTTTCTTTCTAAAGCTGAAAACCTTCCTCCCATATATGGCTAGATTTTTTGAACTGGCAGGGAAAAGTAATTCAATGGCAGATTTCTTCTCAATAAAACAAGGAAGGAAGAAAGGAAGATGTGACTTAAGAGAGTCTTGGAGTAATCTCCTAAAAGTGCAATTGCCACCCCCCCCCACACACACACCCATCTGCAGATACCAAGGGATGACTGTAATGTCAATTTTGAGCGAATAATAATAAAAACTAAAATGGAGTGCTTCCTATAAATTATCTGGGTGCTCAGTTGCTCAGTGATGTCTGATTCTTTGTGACCCCATAGGCTATAGCCCACCAGACTACTCTGTCCATGGGATTTTTCAGGCAAGAATACTGGAGTGGGCTGCCATTTTCTACTTTGGTCACCTGATGTGAAGATTCCAACTCACTGGAAAAGACCCTGATGCTTGGAAAGACAGGGCAAGAGGGGAAAGGGTAGACAGAGGATGAGATGATTGGATGGCATCATCAACTCAATGCTTATGAGTTTGAGCAAACTCCAGGAGACAATGAAGGAGAGGGAAGCCTGGTGTGTTGCAGTCCATGGGGTCACAATGAATCGGACATGACTTAGTGACTAAGCAACAACTCCAGGGAATCTTTGTGACCCAGATGTTGAACCTGTGTCTCCTGCATTAGCAGGCATATATATTTTTTTAGCATGGTGCCAAACTGGGTAACACCTCAACTTCTAGTACTAATCCTAAAAACTTACAGATATATGCTCACTATATTACTTAATAAATAAAATAAAATCCTTGTATTACCAATAAATGCTGAGAACTTCACATTGCATTTTTAAAGAAGCAGAATTCCACCGCAGGAGGGTCATCTATTCCTCCCACCCTGGATGGAAGAACTGCCTCCCTGCCCCTATGGTTCAGAGCACAGGGGCCACGTGACAGGCTTTCTGAGCCACACACAGCACATGGTGGACCCTCAATACATGGCTCGGCTTGCTATGAAGGAAGCATCACACATGCAGCCCAAGCACCCAGAAGGAGGGAAAGGGCATCAGGGAAAAAATGTGGCCAACTGGAGAGAAAGGGGACAGAGCAAAACTAGTGCATTATTAATTTAAAATATTTTATACAGAAAGGAGAAAAATGTTAATGAATACTGAGTGAGCCAGTGACCAATGTGTGAGAGCACAGCTGGGGAGCTTGTGATAGACAGGGACACATTGCTATATTTAAATTGGATACCAACAATTGTCTACTGTATAGCACACGGATCTCTGCTCAATGTCATGGGGCAATCTGGAAGGCAGGGGTCTTTTCCTAGAGAAAATTACAAGAGAAAGGAGAATGGGGTAAACTACATTCTCTGTTGCGGTCAGGTGGCTTCCCTGATAACTCAAATGGTAAAGAGTCTGTCTGACATGCAGGAGACCCAAGTTCAATCCCTGGGTCAGGAAGATCCCCTGGAAAGAGAATGGCAACCCACTCCAGTATTCTTGCCTGGAGAATTCCATGGCCAGTGGAGCCTGGAGGGCTACTAATGCACACAGACACACACACATCTGTCGCTGCTGGTCTATCCAGTTCAGTTCAGTCACTGAGTCATGTCCAACTCTTTGCAACCCCATGGACTGCAGTGCAGTATGCCTGGCCTCCCTGTCCATCACCAACTCCCAGAGCTTAAACTCACGTCCATTGAGTCAGTGATGCCATGCAACCATCTCATCCTCTGTTGCCCCCTTCTCCTCCTGCCCTCAATCTTTCCAAGCATCAGGGTCTTTTCCAATGAGTCAGCTCTTCGCATCAGGTGGCCAAAGTATTGGCGTTTCAGCTTCAGCATCAGTCCTTCCAATGAATATTCAGGACTGATTTCCTTTAGGATTGACTGGTTTGACCTCTTGGACAAGTGTCCTCCAAGGGACATTCAGGGTCTTCTCCAACACCACAATTCAAGTGCATCAGTTTTTCAGTGTTCAGCTTTCTTTATGGTCCAACACTCACAATCATACGTGACAATCAAAGAAAAACATAGCTTTGACTACACGGACCTTTGTTAGCAAAGTGATGTCTAATCTTTTTAATACAATGTCTAGGTTTGTTAAGGTGGCTTTCCTGGTGGCTCAGATGGTAAAGAATTTGCCTGCAATGCAGGAGACCCGGGTTTGATCCCTGGGTCAGAAAGATCCCTTGAAGAAGGGAATAGAGAACCACTCCCTGGTGGCTCAGATGGTAAAGTGTCTGTCTACAATGCAGGAGACCTGGGTTCAATCCCTGGGGCTGGAAGAGCTCCTGGAGAAGGAAATGGCAATCCACTCCAGTACTATTGCCTGGAAAATCCCATGGACAGAGGAGCCAGGTAGGCTACAGTCCATGGGGCCGCAAAGAGTCGGACACAACTGAGCAACTTCACTATCCAGTATTTTTGCCTGGAGAATTTCATGGACAAAGAAACTTAGCGGGCTACAGTCCATGGGATTGCAAAGAGTTGGACAAAACTGAGCGACTAACACTTTCACGTTCAAATTTGTCATAGCTTTCTTTCCCAGGAACAAGCATCTTTTAATTTCATGGCTGCAGTCACCATCAGCACCCCAATACAAAATAAAAAGTTTAAAATAAAAAATAAACCCACTCACAGGCACATTCACACAGATAAGCTTAAGGAGTGTGACAATGAAATTGACTATAAATTTCCCAAGTCCAGATCAAGGGTCCTTAAAAGACTGAATGATAATGGAGACTGATGAGCGATGTATGACAAAGATGTAGGGAGCATTTGGTGTGGCTGGAAGGTCTGGAATTCAAACAAGCAGCATGCAAACAATCCTTGAACTACAAAGATGGTAGTTTTTTAAAAACTAAAATTATAATACACAGTTTTGTATGTAAAACAATAGAATAAAAAGATAAAAGGGCAGAGGAAGGGCAAATTTTCTCTCTCTGCTTCGGCTAACACACTTATCTTTTCCCCCTCTTCGGATACTGGGGCACCTTGTTTTCAAGCTTTTCAGACTCAGATGAGACTTAACACCATCAGCCCACCTTGGTTATCAAGTCTTCAGACTTGGACTGAATTACTGAATTTGGCTATTATTTCACTTTACTTCTCCAGCTTTCAGATTGCAAATCCTGGGACTTCTCAGCCTCTATAATGATGGAGTCTATTCCTACAATAAATCTGTATGTGTGTATGTACATATAGATTCAAGCCTCTGGTTCAAGGTCTCTTGCAAGGCTGCAGTCAAGGGACTGGAGTCATCTCCAGGCTCAGTTGGGAAGATTCTTTTCTGAGCACACTCACATAACTGTTGGCAGGGCTTAGGTCTTCACTTGTTACTGGCCAGAGACATCAGTTTCTTGTCATATGGTAATCTCTGCAGAATTACTTGCAACATGGCAGCTAGCTTCTTCCAGACTGAGAGCAGTGGGAGAGAAAAAGAGGGAGAAGAAATAGCCAAAGCAGAGACACATTATTTTGGAACCTAATCTTGAAAACTACTTTTGATCACTTTTGCTGCAGTCTCTTCATTAGAATCATGACTGTAAGTACAGACCACCTTCAATAGAAGGGGAATTACCTGAGGTCATAAATATCAAGACTCAGGGATCTCTACGGCCCAGCTTGGAGCCTACTCACTATTCTTCTTTTCCTTCCCCCTCTCTTGCTCTCTTTTCTCTATTTCTTTTTTTTTTTTCTTTCATCTAAAACCAAGCAGGATCTGCAGGGCCTTCTTGGGAGTAGACTACTTATTGTCCCTGCCATTTGTTTGTAAAAAAGCATGTGCCTCCTAGGTTTTATCCAACTTCCAAAGAGCAAATTTAATCATAGAAGAAAAAAAAAAAAAACCTTCAAAACAGTCAAGCAGGACAAAATAGTAATAATTTAACCATGAAACCAAGCCAAGGAAATTTCATTCATCCTCAAGGTCTATAGATAATATCCTCAACCATATACTTGAGTTGTTTTACAGATACTTAAAACCCCCATCAGGTGGAAGAAGTTAGCTGCATGTGACCACCAGTGCAAAGACCCCAAAATTGTTGGAATCAGAGATTGATCATTGAGATTCCTGAAAACAGCACTCTGTTACCTCACCGCCAATCAATCAGAAGGAAGTCCACAGCTGATCACACAACTTGCAACCCTCTTCCTCACTTTGCCTTTAACAGCCCCTCTCTGCAAGCCGCCGTGGGGTCTGGGCCTTTTGAACATTAGCTGCCCATTCTCTCTGCTTGGTGCTGTCAAAAGGACTGCACTTCCCCTGGCGTCAACCTAGTGTCAGTAGATTGGCTTTTCTGCACATCAGGCCAGTGAACCCATCTGTTCCAGTAACACTTCAGGAATTCAAAAGTTAATTCACTGATCCACACCTAATACTGACTGTGCATGGAGGTTGGCCATCATCCGCTCTTTTAGGGAGACTCTCTTCAAATCATCAGCTTTCCCTTCTGACATCTCAACACTTTCCTGCACTCTTGATGACATGAGCACATAGAGGAAACCCTTCCTGAGTCTCTTTATCAACAACTGTGTAGCATAGCATGCCCCCCTGAGTGCTGACCCTAAAACTGCAACCCTAGAGAAAGAGCAAGGGGAAGAAGGAGAGACAGAGAGAGCATGCCATCAACAGAGCTAGAGCTAGAAAGGGTTAATGTGTGCAACAACTCCTTTCAGCTGCTCAACCAAAGACTTTTTTCTGTTTTCACAGACCATTAAAAATAATTGCCAGCTTTAATATATATCTCAGAAAGAGAAGAGACATTTTTGCACTATTTAATTTGTGTGCTTTAGTATCCAATTTCCTATTCAACTCATCACTCCACAGTGGATCTCTGAGATTCTTCCAAGTCACTAAAATTTATATTAAATTAGTACATGTCCAATTTTTGTGACCAGCTGCCTGCTTTCAGCTCCTCGGGGTGTCATTAACACCTCACTGCCCCAAACACAGATAGACTAAGAAGAGGGACAACAATAAGGCCAAGAGCAATTTGTATTATTGGCACCATAACAGCTAATTTGTCTTCATGTTCTAGCAACTATTGCTCTGGCCACCCTTATCCTGTCTGGTTGTCTGGTATTGGCATTTGGTAAACATAGATTTTATTTTTTTAATAAATGGTTTGCAATAAAGAGCTGACTATTGAAACTAAAATTCAGTAAGTTTCTGAAGGTAAAATGTGGTACTTAGACTTTGGGAAGCCAATAAAGCAGAGTGATACATGTTAGCACATATTCAAGTTTTTTTTGAAACTATACTAATTGTAGATTTATAAATTTCCTGGAAAATACTGTTTATGATACAAAAACTTATCTTAATGTTTGCATGCACTGATGAATAAGTTATAAGTGAATTAAAATGCTATCTGATAAGTTTGTGAAATAGGGAAGTTCATTAACTACTGAGGCATTTTAGTTGATGAATGGTATGAATGTCATGTATCCAAAATATATTTTGAAGAAGACAAATATTGTCATTAAAAGTATTCTCCCCAGTTAATCCTGACATATTTTCCAGTGTTGATCTTGCCTTTTTAATCTTTTTGGCCCTTTTTTAGTAAGTAGAAATGGAGGAAAATAAGGAAAGGAAAAAAACAATGTGGAGCAAAGAAGAGAGGGATGGTATGGTGAGGGAGGAGGGAGGGGGTTTCAGGATGGGGAACACGTGTATACCTGTGGCAGATTCATGTTGCTGTATGGCAAAACCAAAACAATAATGTAAAGTAATTAACCACAAATTAAAATAATACATTTATATTTTTAAAAGATTAAAAAAAAATTTTTTTTAAAGAATGTAAAGAAGAATTTTTTTTCCCCAAAGAGTAAGCAAAATCTCTATAGGAAAAAAAATGATGACTAAAATCCAAAGAGTCACATTTTACTTCTTTTGTTTCTCAATTTTCAGTGCAGAATAATTACACTCAGATGTTTACTAGGAATATCAAAACAATTATAATTGGTTTACTTCTGTCTTCAGATTATTATGTATCATATAACAGATGACCCAGTCCTGTTTCCATTGGGTGTTATGAAGCTCAGAGTAAATACGCAGCACACCTCTAAGAAATACACATATTTTGTATGGTATTTAGCTTATTTTTTTCTACCTCTATTTTCATTTGAGGGTAAGGGAGGGCTTATGCTTGAGAACTTAATTTTTTTTTCAGAGCAGTTTTAGATTCACAGCAAGACAGATCAAGAGACAAAGATAATTTACCCCCTGTCCCTACACATGGATAACCTCCCCATTGTCAACATCCCCCCTCAGAGTACCTTTGTTACAATTAACGAACCTACACTGACACACCTTAATCGTCCAAAGTCCACAGATTGTGGTAGAATTCACTGTTGGTGTGGTACATCTGCTGGTTTGGGCCAGTGTATGATGGTATGTTCTGGAGGAGGGCATGGCAACCCACTCCAGTATTCTTGCCTGGAGAATCCCCATGGACAGAGGAGCCGGGCAGGCTACAGTCCATGGGATTGCAGAGTCAGGCACGACTGATCAGCTAAGGACAGTACAGCACGTGATAACATGTATCTATTATTATGGTTTCATTGAAAGTATTTTCACTGCCCTAGGATTCTTTTGTCCTCCATCTATTCATGTCTTCCTTTCCCTCAGCCCTTGGTGGCCACTAATTATATTGCCTCCATAGTTGTACCTTTTCCATAATGTTACATAGTATGTAGTCATTTTGGATTGGCTTTTTCACTTAGTAATATACATGCACTTGTTTCCTCCAAGTCACTTCATGGCTTATTTTCTTTTCAGTTCAGTTCAGTCACTCAGTCGTGTCTGACTCTTTGCGACCCATGAATCACAGCATGCCAGGCCTCCCTGTCCATTACCAACTCCCGGAGTTCACTCAGACTCACATCCATCGAGTCAGTGATGCCATCCAGCCATCTCATCCTCTTTCGCCCCCTTCTCCTCCTGCCCCCAATCCCTCCCAGCATCAGAGTCTGGGAACAATGAGTCAACTCTTTGCATGAGGTGGCCAAAGTATTGGAGTTTCAGCTTTAGCATCATTCCTTCCAAAGAAATCCCAGGGCTGATCTCCTTCAGAATGGATTGGTTGGATCTTAGCACTGAATAATATTCCATTGTCAAAATATACCACACTTTATTCATTCACCCACTGAAAGTAATCTTTGTTGCTCCCAAGTTTAGGCAACTATGAATAAATGCTTTCATTATCTGTGTGAAGTTTTTATGTGGGCAAATGAAGGAAACTGATGATGAAACCAGACTGTGTTTTCAAAAGCAGAGACATTACTTTGCTGACTAAGGTCCATATATTCAAAAAACCATATAGTTTTTCCTAATAGTCATGTATGGATGAGAGTATTGGACCATACAGAAGGCTGAGCACTGAAGAATTGATGCTTTTGAACTGTGCTGGAGAAGTTTCTTGAGAGTCCCTTGGACTGCAAGGAGATCAAACAAGCCAATACTAAAGGAAAACAACCCTGAATATTCAGGAAGGACTGATGCTGAAGCTGAAACTCCAATATTTTGACCACCTGATGAGAAGAGCTGACTCACTGGAAAAGACCCTGATGCTGGGAAAGATTGAGGGCAAGAGGAGAAGGAGGTGACAGAGTATGAAATGGTTGGATGGTATCACTGACTCAATAGACTTGAATTTGAGCAAACGCTCAGAGATATCAGAGGACAGAGGAGCCTAGAATGCTACAGTCCGTGGGGTTGCAAAGAATCAGACATGACAGCCTCTGAACAGCAATGTTTTAAATTTCTTTAGGGTAAATATCAAGGAATATAATTGCTGAATTATAGAGTAAGAATTAAATAAGTATAAGAATTATACTAAATAAGTATAAGTATAAATAAGTGTAAGAATTATAGAGTAAGAATTAAATAAATATATTTAATTTTACAGGAGGCTGCAAAACTGTTTTCTAGCATTGCTGTATTATTTTTCATTCCCACCAACAATGAATGAGAGTTCCATATCTTTGTCAGTTGCTCCATATCCTTGTCAGTATTTGGTGTTTCCAAGGTTCTGGATTTTGGTCATTCTAATAGATGTATAGTGATATCTCATTGCTATTTTAATTTGCATCCCCCTGATGTTTATGATGTTGAGCATCTTTTCATACGCTTATCTATTTTCATTAAGGTCTATGGCCCATGTTTCAACAAGGTCAAGGGTTTTGTTACTGTTGAATTTCAAGTGTTCCTTGTATATTTTGAATTTCAGTCCTTTATCATGAATCTTTTGGAAACGTTTTCTGTCTATAGCTTATCTTATTCCCTTGATAATATCTTTAGCAGAGCAGAAGATTTTTATTTTAATGAAGCAAGCTTATCAATTATTTCTTTCAAGGATAATGTCTTTGGTATTAAATCTAAAAATTATTGTTAGACTCAAGGTCATCTAGGCTTTCTCCTCTTTATCTTCTAGGATTTTTGTAGTTTTTCATCTTATATTTGGGCTTCACGGGTGGCACAGCTGTAAAGAATCTGCCTGCCAGTGTAGGAGATGCAAGAGACATGGGTTTGATCCCTGGATCAGGAAGATCCCCTGGAGAAGAAAATGGCAACTCACTCCAGTATACTTGCCAGTAGAATTCCATGGACAGAGGAACCTGGAGGGCTACAGCCCATAAGGTCACCAAGAGCTGGACACAACTGAGCACACACATTTTCTATTTAAATATATGATCTATTTTACTATAATTTTTGAGATGGTGAAAACCTCTGTCTAGATTTTCTTTTTGCCATTGTTCTGACATAGCTTGTTGGAAAATCTATTTTTACTTTTCCTTTAATGTTTTCCCTTTGCTTCTTTGTCAAAGATCAGTTGACTATGCTTACAAAGGACTATTCTGGCTTTTCTGTTCTATTAATTTATTTTTCTATCCTTTTCACAATACCACACTGTCTTGACTACAGTAGTTTTATGGTATGTCTCGACTTTGTGTAACCCCAGTCCTCAATTTTTGTTGTTCTCCATCAATATTGTGTTGACTGGTGTCACTTTAAGGGGCCTGGAACAGAGGCATGAAAAGAGGGAGAACCATGTGAAGGCACCAAGGAAGATCGCCGTCTAAAAACCAGGGAGGAAGGCCTCAGAAGAAACCAACCCTAGAGACATCATACTCTTAGACTTCCTTCCAGAACTGTGAAAAAATACATTTCTGTTGTTTAAGCCACTTGATTAAGCTACACATTCTGTGAAGTTACACATTATGACAGCCCCATAAAACTAGTACACCCCTTTCAGATCCACGCACAAAGGTGGAGCTCAGATTGGGAGTGATGTTTTCCCTCGTAGGATGCTTTCTTGAGGTTGCTGGCACAGACATGTTGCTGGGGAACCACTGCAAGAGATCCCATACTTTCTTCTGTCCTTGTAAGTTGCATGTGGGTGTGCATAGTCCCTCAGTAATGTCCAACTCTTTGCAACCCTGTGAACTATAGCCCACCAGCTCCTCTGTCCATGGGATTTCCCAGGCAAGAATAAACACTGGACTGAGTTGTCATTTCTTCCTCCAGGGGATCTTCCCAACCCAGGGATGGAACTTGCATCTCCTGTATTCTCTGCATTGGCAGGCAGATTCTTTACCACCTGGGAAACCACCCTTGTAAGTTAACATAGATAATAAACTTTGTGTTACCAGCATCATGTGTTTGTGGGGCATGGGTAATCATGAATCTTGTGCAACAAGATAGATGTTCAAAAGATCTTATTGCATAGATATAAAGACACATAAAAAGGGTAGTGTGTAAGATTGAAAATTGGATGAGGTATGTTGAAATTGATCAAGACAATGGATAGGAAACTAGTCAGCCTTCCCAAAAGCAATATTTTAGTTACTTACTTGAATACTGATTTGCTCTATCCTGCAAAAAGACATTTTTGATTTATGCATTTAATGAAACTTGCACTGAAGCAGAAGAGTAATGTCTCTGCATGAATTTGAAAAGTCTGTTTCATAAGATAAAATGAAAGAAATTTGAACTCCACATTTATTAGAAAATGATAGATAATCTTAATAGATAACATAATACTACTATAATAAATCGGGATTCTTCAGAAAAGCACAAATAAGATAAAATGTTTCCTATAGGATTAGTCAGTGAACTAAGAGGAAATATCGAATCAAGAATATACAATGGAGCAAAAGATGCAAATTATAGAAGAACATGTATTTTCCTTGCTTAATTTGCAGCATGGATATATACTGTAAAGTAGAATAATGAACTCCTACTAACTATGTTTAGCTTCCTTGGTGGCTCAGGTGTTAAAGAGTCCAACTTGCAATGCAGGTGACCTGGGTTCAATCCCTGAGTCAGAAAGATCCCCTGGAGAAGGAAATGGCAACTGACTCCAGTATTCTTGCCTGGGAAATCCGATGGAGAGAGTAGCCAATGGGCTACAGTTCATGGGGTTCTGAACAGTCGCACACGACTGAGTGACTAATACACATTAGCTATGATTGAGTAGAAACAATGGTGAGGTGTTAGAGAAAAGCTTAGAAAATAATAGCAAATGAAGCAAGGGACAAAGAATTAACCTCAAAAATATACAAACAACTCCTGCAGCTCAAATCCAGAAAAATAAATGACCCAATCTAAAAGTGGGCCAAAGAACTAAACAGACATTTCTCCAAAGAAGACATACAGATGGCTAACAAACATATGAAAAGATGCTCAGCATCACTCATTATCAGAGAAATGCAAATCAAGACCACAATGAGGTACCATTTCACACCAGTCAGAATGGCTGCTATCGAAAAGTTTACAAGCAATGAATTCTGGAGAGGGTGTGGAAAAAAGGGAACCCTCTTACACTGTTGGTGGGAATGCAAACTAGTACAGCCACTATGGAGAACAGTGTGGAGATTTGTTGAGAGCCATCGTGAGGAACTCCGCCCATGGCAAAGGTCATGAGGAAGGAAGCCTGGCATACGCAAAGGCATGATCAAGCCTCAGGAAACCCCCTGTTCCCGAGCATCTACCTCTAAAACCAGAGTACTTTATGGGGAGCTCTCCCCCATAACCACTTCTCTCAGAGAAGGAGTTAACTTGCAGCTCCAGTTAATGAAAATTCCTAGGCGTGACAAGAGTGTTTCAACTTATGAACTCTGAAGGTTCTCTGGCCTGCCTGATCAGGCTCGTCCGGCCGCATGTGATTGTTTACAGCCTCCCAACTGTGAGAGGCATGGGATGTTTTAAAACTTTCTAAATACAGACTCTTTTGAGAAGTTAGAAAATTATTAGTATGGTATAGTGGGTTGATTAGGAATTATATTGGTGAAGGGTTTTTTCTTCATTTGTCGTGCCAATAATTACTGCTAATTCCCTGCCCTGGGTGTGACAAGGATGTCTCAGGTCAAACCTCTCTGCTGACAGACTAGCTTGTGTGACAACCCCTCAACCATAAACAGCACAGAGAGTTTGGAGTATTAGCATAGGGCTTTTTTCATTGATGAGGCAATGATTGCCATCAGGCCTCCATATCCTTAGGCACCTGGGAATATATTAATCAATGTATTTGGAATATGGAAAAGGAAATATAGTAGTTTTTGATGTTAGCAATACTAGACTTTTTGAGTTAATGAATTTTCTCTTTTGTTATAGATCACTGAACTTTGTTATAAATCACTGTGTCCTTGCTATGCAAAAATGTAACTTTATCACTATCTTAAGACAAAATAGATCTTAAAGGGAACATTGGTGAAGGGTTTTCATTTGTTGGGCTGATGTTTGCTGCTAAATCTCCATATTCCCTGCCCTTATAATGAATATAACTAGCATATAGGAGAAATAAGTATTAACCTTTAAGATTAATCATGTTAAACCTTACACCCTCACCCTATAGGAATGCAACTTTATTTTGAGGGTGGCGCCTGATTTAAGAAAAATCACCCCTGGAAAAATAAGTTTTCTGGTTAACTGACCAGTATCAGAAAGGGCCATAAAATGTCAGCAGACCTCATGGCTAGAAGATGATGAAACTCATAAGACCTTTGTATAATTTTATATGAACCTGAAAAATAAAGAAATCAGATCAGTTTCTGGAAAGATTGATTCCCCCGTGTCGTTTCTTTCTCACTCCCCGTTTTCCTGGCTGAATTCCTACTGCACTATCTGTTTCTAATCTCCCTCTATATCTGTAATTAAATAAGTTTTTTCCAGGATGCTGACTCCATCCCCACCTTCGAATTACCCTGTATCCACTGGGACTGGATCCCAGCAGAGATTCCTTAAAAAACTGGAAATAGAACTGTCTTATGACCCAGCAATCCCACTACTGGGCATACACACGGAGGAAACCAGAATTGAAAGAGACACGTGTACCTCAATGTTCATCTCAGCACTGTTTATAATAGCCAGGACATGGAAGCAACCTAGATGTTCATCAGCAGACGAATGGATAAGAAAGCTGTGGTATGTATATCCAATGAAGTATTACTCAGCCATTAAAAAGAATACATTTGAATCAGTTCTAATGAGGTGGATGAAACTGGAGCCAATTATACAGAGTGAAGTAAGCCAGAAAGAAAAACACCAATACAGTATACTAATGCATATATATGGAGTTTAGAAAGATGGTAACAATAACCCTGTATGCGAGACAGCAAAAGAGACACAGATGTATAGAACAGTCTTTTGGACTCTGTGGGAGAGGGTGAGGGCCTGATGATATGGGAGAATGGCACTGAAACGTGTATAATATCACATGTGAAACAAATCGCCAGTCCAGGTTCCATGCATGATACAGGGTACTCGGGGCTGGTGCACTGGGATGACCTAGAGAGATGGGATGGGGAGGGAGGTGGGAGGGGGGTTCAGGATGGGGAACACATGTACACTCATGTCCGATTCATGTCAATGTATGGCAAAACCAATACAATGTTGTAAAGTAAAAAAAATTAATTAATTAATTAAACTAAAAAAAAAAAGAAAAAGAAAATAAAAATACCAGAGAGAACAAAGTACTATCATTGGGATTCCTCGAGAGTAAAATCTGCAGTGGAAATTTGCATGGAGGAATTTTGTTAAGGAGTGTTCTTGGGAGCAACATGAGTGAGGGAGTGAAGGAAATAGGGTAGGCAGGGAGAGAACCGTGGATTCATGTCAATGTATGGCAAAACCAATACAGAATTGTAAACTAAAATAAAAAATAAATTAATTAATAAAAATAAAAATTAAATAAAAATTAAATAAATAAATAAAAAAAGAACTCATCTGAACTTGGGAAGAACTATGGGCTTGGGATTGTCCTTATAGTTGTTTCACACTGTCAAAGGAGCTGGAATTTTTATCTTCTCATTGTCACTGGATAAATGCTTCCCTGGGCATGGGGGCATAATCTTCCAGGAGGCAGCTCCTTCAACTGAGGGCAAGTCCTCAACAGGGACTTGATTTAAATCTTAGGCAAGCATCACTCTCCACAACTTGAAAAATGAGTGCCTTAGTTCTGAGGGGCACCTGAGCAGTGTGCCACATTCCCCACCACAGTCCACCCCTGACATTATTAATTGCTATTAGCTTCATAAACATGTTTTTCTTATCAAGGAATATCAAGATTCAAATCTGTCTTTCTTCCTAGATAAAATTACAAGAGAAAGAAGAGTGGAGTAAGCTACATTTTTTGTTGCTACTGGTCTATGGCAGCAATCAAAGGAAAATATTACAAAAGAGAATGACTCAGATCAGAATGTAAAGATATTAAAAACCTGTGCCATATGTAAAGTAAATAGCAGGCAATGACACTCATACACACAACAGATGTCCACTAGATTCTGAGTTCTTTGAAAGCAGGGATTATGTCTTATTCAACTTTAAATGCCAAACACCTGCCACAATGCCTTACAAAGAAAAATGCTCGATAAATATTTTATGGCTGAGGGAGCCAACTAATTAAGGAACTGGTGAATATAAATTCTGTGCTCACATCCAAAATTCAATTCAGGTGCTTAGTGAATGATTTGTCTGAGATTGACTGAGACATGTTTTAAATAAAGTTACAAACATAAAAAGTATCCTCATAGGCTTTTATCATGGAAATTATATAATTTTTTAATGGGGATTTAAAGTCCTTTCCCTAAAAACTGGTATAAAGTAGCCTCTGTTATTCAATACATATTGTTAAAGATAGCATATACTGATCAAGATAAGTAACATAACAAGATGCTGCGAGGCACTCAGAATAAGATAAATAATACACAATTCCTTCCTCCACAGGACTTAAAGTTTTTCTAGTGATGGTAGCATTCATGTGAAAGCTAATTATGATCAGGCAAAATAACACAAGAGCTAAGTAGAAATATGTGGTTGAGACTGATAATTCCATATTGAGCTACTATTTTTCTCTCTTTGAGTAATAGAACCAAACTTCAGCTGGATATATAACCCTCCAGAAAGTGTTCCCCAGTACCCTTTGCTGCTGTAGTAGTCATACAATATGGACTGAATGTCTGTGTCCTTGCTAAAATTCATACTTTGTATTTTAATCCCCTGTATAATGGCATCAGGAAGTGGGGCCTTAAGTCATGAGAGTCAAGCCCTCATTAGTGACCCTACAAAAGAGATCCCAGAGAATTCCTTCACTCCTTATACCACACGAGGACACAGTGAAAAGATGGTTGTCTATAAACCAGGAAGAAAGTCCTCACCAAACACTGAATCTTCCAGAAACTTGATCTTGATATTCTCAGCCTTCAGAACTGAGAGAAATAAATGTCTGTTGTTTAAGGTCATGGTATTGTTGCTATCGCAGCTAAGCTAGCACACCATGTGACCAATCTCTGGGGGATAGGATGTAACCAAGGATTCTGTGAGAACGCCAAGAAAGTCTCTTTAAAAAGAGCTGACTTCTTCCCTCCCACTGAATCCTTAAAATGGGAACATAATGACTAGAGTTCCAGAAGCTTCTTGAACCAGGAGGTAACTGTGAGGAGGGAAGCCACATGCTGAGGAGAATAAATGGTAAACAGCTTGAGACTGGTGATTCCGAAGGCACCATAGTATCAGTTGGGAAAAAAGAAAATTCTATCATTCTTGCTGCTGCTGCTAAGTCGCTTTAGTCGTGTCCGACTCTGTGCGACCCCAGAGACGGCAGCCCACCAGGCTCCCCTGTCCCTGGGATTCTCCAGGCAAGAACACTGGAGTGGGTTGCCATTTCACTTTCTATCATTCTTAGGCAACTTTATCTTATATATATTTGTTTGTACACTTTATTAAATAAAGGCAAAACTAGGATACTAGAGGAGTGAAAAAACAGCAATGTATACTTATTGGGAGTTTTAGAGAGAGAGTATCTCTTGAGCTAGACTTGAGAGAATTAAAAAAAAAAAAAACTCTGCTCTTATATAAATTCTGAATTCAACTTTTATCATTAACCTGAAAAAAAGAAAAGACTGGGGATTTATGTTAAAATATTTGTGTACAAGTCATTCCAGAGGACTAGTCAGTAATAAGAGCCATATTTATAAAGGTTCAGTTGTCCCAGTCTTCCTGTTTAGCTATGGCTATATTTATAAGTTCTCTTTGAATCCCTGAAATGTAAACTATAATTTATTTGCCTATGAAAGACAAAATTTCATGTATCAGATTATCATTTTTAAAATGCACTTTAAAAATATACATAACAGCCAATTATGCTTTCAAGACAATTAATTTTGAAAGCAGAAATATCAACTGCATATACTGTTATATATATCTAAAAATGACCTACTTAGATACCATTAAATATAGAGTGCATTATTTTGGTATAATATTAAATATAATGAGGCATGGTACAGAGACTTCTGCAGATACCTGTGCAAAAGCAACAGAAAAATATATGAAAAACCTGTCACTCTGTTGACAGTTACTTGTAGACTGCAGCAATTTTTGCAAAGTAGGTTACTACCTCCCTTGACATATTTTCTTAAACATATGAATATACAGGCTGACATGCATTCCTGGAAAGAAGACATATAAGGTTTGAAAGAAGGAGGAAGGAGAATATTGGGGAGCTATTGCAAATTCCTGGTGGCTCAGTGGTAAAAAAAAAAAAAAAAAAAAAAAAACATCTGCCAATGCAGTAGGCATTGGTTTGATCCCTGGAAGATCCCCTGGAGGAGGAAACATCAACCCACTCCAACATTCTTCCCTGGATAATCCCATGGACAGATGAGCCTGGTGGGCTGCATCCAACATCCCTTCCTGGGAAAACCACACTAAAGACTCTCCTCTATGCCTCCCCCTCATTTGTTTTGCCTCCTGACCAACCTTGGTGTTTCCCATGTGGCCCATTGCAAATTGCATAATCTTGTAACTAATCTAAATATCTTTTTTGGAAAGAACACTGAAGTGAATATTTTGGTAAAGCAAATAATGTTTCTGTAACTTTTTTGAAATTGTTTGTCAAAACCTATCAAGAACTGTGTAGAATACTTGCCAGTTAACAAGTGGAAAAGGAAATGGCAACCCACTCCAGTATTCTTGCCTAGGAAATCCCATGGACTGAGGCACCTTGTAGGCTACAGTCCATGGGGTTGTGAGAGTCAGAGATGATTTAGCAACTAAACCACCACCAGCAGCTAACAGGTTGCACAGTAACTTGTTTCCTTGATGCTTATGGAAGAACCCAGACTCCTGGATCAGAGACAAGGGATTTATTAGTCATGGCACTGCAATGCAAGCAACATGTTTAATTCCCACATATATTTCTCTGCTCCAGAACTCATGGAGGCAATGCAGAAAGGCAAAGGAAGATATCATACACACAGTGTGTGAAGAAACCTCTGTTTCAGAAATACAATTTTCATAAAAGTGTGGATAAATTGGAGGGAGAGAGGCAAGAGATAGCAAAGAGTTTGGATGCTGCTGCTGCTAAGTCTTGTCAGTCATGTCCAACTCTGTGCAACCCCATAAATGGCAGCCCACCAGGCTCCTCCATCCATTGGATTCTCCAGGCAAGAGTACTGGAGTGGGTTGCCATTGCCTTCTCTGCAAGGAGTTTCGAGAGTATTGCAATTGGCCAAGTACTTGATATACACATAAGGTGAAAAGATACTAGGGTGGAAGGATAGAAATTAGAGACCCAAAGGTATGTTAAGTAGGTATTGAGGTGATAGACCCAAAGCCTACCTAAGCATTTCCTCTCCACATCAATTTTCTTCTGTTATGGTTCTAAAAAGGAAGTGTTAGTGTCATTTTTCGCTCCCTTCTCTTTTCACCTTCTCCCATAACTGAAGAGTAATTGGGGGCACGATGGTGAAAAGGGGAGGATAGGAGAACAGAACCTACAAAGCACTAAGGCAAACTCCCAGGAGTTCCCTGGTAGCTCAGTTGGTAAAGAATCTGCCTGCAGTGTAGGAGATTCCAAGTTCAATTCCTGGGTCAGGAAGATCCACTGGAGAAGGGATAGGCTATAGTCCAGGGGTCGCAAAGAGTTGGACACGACTGAGCAACTTTCAGTTCCACTTTTAAGGCAAACTCAATCACACTGTTTTACGAAGTTTCAAGAATAAGTTAGCATGAGTTTTTTAAAGGAACCTCCATACTGTTCTCCATAGTGGCTATATCAAGTTACATTCCCACCACAGTAACAAGTACATGTGAAATCTAGAAAAAATAGTACAGATGAACATATTTGCAAAGCAGGAATAGAGACATAGAGAAAAATGTATGAACACCAAGGCAGGAAAGAGCAGGGAATAAATTGGGTGATTGGGATTGATATATACACACCACTACATATGAAATAGATAACTAAGGAGAACCTGCAATATAGCACGCCCGGGGAAGGAGAAGAAGGTAAACAAAATCCTCCTCATGGGCTTGTTTTGCTTGCAAAACACATTTCGCTTTCAATTTATGTGTGTGTGTGTATATGTGTGTGTGTGTGTGTGTGTGTGTGTGTGTGTGTGGACTATGAGAAACTGAAGATAAGAGTGTTTGAAGACAAATGATCCAATATTAACTTAAAGCCAATTGCCTTCTGTGGGCACATTCTCAATATGCTCCACATGTTTGTAACATGCAGAAATGTTCTCCTAACAGGTACAGTTGCCACAGTGAATGTCACAGCAGGCACAAGAGGTGCTTTAGCTACACTTGGGTCCTTGAAACAAAGTGCAGAATAATGAAAACATATGACTGCTCAGATGTGTTTGGAGTAAGTCGTTTGCCTGATGGTAACTGATGGCTTACTGAGGACAGGGAAGCACAGGAAAGTGCTGTGACTCCATATTTCTGTTGCCACCCATATAGCTTCTCCATCAGAATATAGTAGAATGGGAATTTGTCTTTGGGCCAATGTATAATTTCGTGTGTATTTTCTGCCCTGGGTTTCCTTTTATTCCTTTTTTTCCACACAACAACTTTTTTTTTTTCAATATGCCATGTAGTATACATTTATTTCTCTTTTTTTTTCCCTCATGGTGTTGGAAATCCCTGAGCAGATGTTGTGTTAAGACTGCCAAACTCATTTTGCTTTTGATGTGCCATGTTCAAAGCTACTTTTTGGAGAACACATTGCAGAAATGTACTCCTTGTTGTGTGCTGTACATTTAATAGCAGGAAGACAGTTGGAAATGCATTGTAACACGACTCTTGAAAGCAGCAGTGTCCTTGAACACTCCAAAACAAGCAGGAGGAAAAATCTGGCAAAGAGTTCACAGGCTGAGACTCAAAAGTTTTCAAGTTTGTTTAGCTATTAAGAACAATATTACATACATACACATTTTCAAGTGGCTTCCCTAGTGGCTCAGATGGTAAAGAATCTGCCTGCAATACAGGAGACTTGGGTTCGATCCCTGGATTGGGAGGATTCTTTACTGACTGAGCCACCAGGGAAGGAAGACATGTGTCCTTTGATCTGTGACTTGAAACATGAACAAGAACTCACTAAAAAGAGAGGAATTATGAAGACTATGGCCGAGGATATGATGGCAGCTGGCAAAGGCACAGACATTTCAGAGAAATTTAGTCAAGGCTTAAGATATCCCCGGTGCTTCCCTGGTGTCTTAGAGGTTAAAGCGCCTGCCTCCAATGTGAGAGACCCGGGTTCGATCCCTGGGTCGGGAAAATCCCCTGGAGAAGGAAATGGTAACCCACTCCAGTATTCTTGCCTGGAAAATCCCATGGATGGAGAAGCCTGGTAGGCTACAGTCCATGGGGTCGCAAAGAGTTGGACACGACTGAGCGACTTCACTCACTTCACTAAGATATCCCCAGGCACAAGCAATGAATTAGTACAAAGATCATTTAAAAAGGCAACCTCTAATCGCTATAATACATTGCAGAAAATGAAGGGAAATCATCTTATGCATAATCTTCTACTTTCACGTTGGATCTTCGTGGATATTTGTACTAAGATACTGCTCCAATCTTGGAGTCTTAAAACAGTATTCAAAATTTCCCATCAGGAATTCCTGATCTCCCAGGAGTTTGGAATAAAGATGAAACGGACTTTTGGACTCAGAGGGAGAGGGAGAGGGTGAGATGATTTGGGAGAATGGCATTGAAACATGTATAATATCATGTAAGAATCGAATTGCCAGTCTATGTCCGATGCAGGATACGGCACGCTTGGGGCTGGTACACGGGGATGACCCAGAGAGATGTTGTGGGGAGGGGGGTGGGAGGGGGGTTCATGTTTGGGAACGCATGTATACCCGTGGTGGATTCATGTCAATGTATGGCAAAACCAATACAGAATTGTAAAGTAAAATAAAAAATAAATTTAAAAAATAAATAAATAAATAAATAATAAAAATAAAATCCTAAACCTAAAATAAATAAATAAATAAATAAAATCCTAAACCTGAAAAAAAAATTTTTAAAAATTAAAAAAAAAAAAGAATTGGGATACAAGCAAAACAATCACACATGTATGAGAAGGTGGCTTTATGTACACAATGGACCTACCTACCAGGGACTCTCATCATGTTAAATGCAGTTCAGGGATTTTTGTGACATTTTTCTCTCTCATCCATCATAGAAAACTCAAGATTTGACTGCCTCATTAACCAGAAAGATAATTCTTTTAGTAAGAATGGTGGATATAACCATTTTATGTGACTGTGTAAATTTTGTAAAATTATCAACTAAGGACATGCTCATCTTTTCGGGTTAATCTATAACCATTCAGTTTATTTCTCCAGCCAAGGTCAATCACACAGTCCTTGGAATGCTACTGATGTAGCTTAAATTGAATTCACAGGACTGGAAAAGATTAAACCTCATGTTGGTAGGTGATTTACATCTGATTCTTGACTTAACTTAGATCATTAACCCACACATTCTAGCTCAATCTCTCAAAAAAAAAAAAAACAGTATTTGTTTGCAGCATCCCCAAAACAAACAAATAAAAAACTCTGAATACTAATTCTAGACAAGGAGCTGCCTAATAATCAGTCTATTCTGAGGTGTGCAATCCCTAATTATGTGCCTATCCTGTGTCCACTCAATAATAACTAGCAAGATCCTCTCACCAGAACTCTTTGGGGTGACAGATAATCAGTTGAGAATAACTGAGACCACTGTGTCCATAAAGACTCAAGTACAACAAACCAGTAAGGATATACAGTAGATGCTGACATCAGTCTCCAGGTCTCCTTTAAAAAAGGACTGTGGCTAAGGAAAATGTTTTCATGCTGGCTGTCTTCTGTTTTCCTGGTCCTGAGCCATCTAAGTTCTGGTGAGAGGATCTGAAACTTCTTGCCTCAAAACCTTTCACTGAAGTGTTAGATTTTGCAAAAGCACTTGCTTAAAATGTAGACTTGATTATTAGGTCTTTTTCAGCTGATTTCTTCAGGATAACTTGCTTTTATTTATAAATTCAGCAAACTAATACCTGTGATGGCATAATACTGTGGGGCTCTTTCTCTCACCCAGAACACTGGATCTGGGTTTCCTAGACATGGCAACACGGTTAGAAAGGAAAGAATAAGATAGAGTTGTAGCAATGAGGAGCAAAGGATGACAGTTGCTGAAAACCACCTTTAAGATTCCAGCATTTTCTATGTGCCTCATTAAACATGTTACCAGAAAGATCATACCACAACATCAGTATTTAATTGTCTTGTCCAAACGGAAGTGTCTAGGTCAGCACTAAGGCTTTAGTATATATTATATTCAGTAAGCACAGACTGATTTCCTTTAACTTTAGATGTATCATAATGCCTAACATAAACAGAAGCATTCATCACTTTGGAAGGCTTTCTTATATTTCCTTGCTATTCTTTGGAACTCTGCATTCAAATGGGTATGTCTTTCTGTTTCTCCTTTGCTTTCCACTTCCCTTCTTTTCACAGCTATCTGTAAGGCCTCCTCAGACAGTCATTTTGCTTTCTTGCATTTCTTCTTCTTGGGGATGGTCTTGATTCCTATCTCCTGTACAATATCAGGAACCTCTGTCCATAGGTCATCAGGCACTCTGTCTATCAGATCTAGGCCATTAAATCTATTTCTCACTTCCACTGTATAATCATAAAGGATTTGATTTAGGTCATACCTGAATGGTCTAGTGGTTTTCTCCACTTTCTTCAATTTCAATCTGAATTTGGCAATAAGGAATTCATGATCTGAGCCACAGTCATCTCCTGGTCTTGTTTTTGCTGACTGTATAGAGCTTCTCCATCTTTGGCTGCAAAGAATATAATCAATCTGATTTCGGTGTTGACCATCTGGTGATGTCCATGTGTAGAGTCTTCTCTTGTGTTGTTGGAAGAGGGTGTTTGCTATGACCAGTGCATTCTCTTG
This sequence comes from Oryx dammah, assembly GCF_014754425.2. Classification (NCBI taxonomy): domain Eukaryota; kingdom Metazoa; phylum Chordata; class Mammalia; order Artiodactyla; family Bovidae; genus Oryx; species Oryx dammah. Next base: position 11,994,993 of record NW_024070204.1, read on the forward strand.
GCAGAACTCTACTAGCATTTACCCTGCTTCATTCTGTACTCCAAGGCCAAATTTGCCTGTTACTCCATGTGTTTCTTGACTTCCTACTTTTGCATTGCAGTCCCCTATAATGAAAAGGACATCTTTTGGGGGTGTTAGTTCTAGAAGGTCTTGTAGGTCTCCATAGAACTGTTCAACTTCAGCTTCTTCAGCATTACTGGTCAGGGCATAGATTTGGATTACTATGTATTGAATGGTTTGCCTTGGAAACGAACAGAGTTCATTCTGTCGTTTTTGAGATTGCATCCAAGTACTGCATTTCAGACTCTTTTGTTGATTATGATGGCTACTCGATTTCTTCTAAGGGATTCCTGCCCACAGTAGTAGATATAATGGTCATCTGAGTTAAATTCACCCATTCCAGTCCATCTTAGTTCACTGACTTCTAGAATGTCGTTGTTCACTTTTGTCATCTCCTGTTTGACCACTTCCAATTTGCCTTGATTCATGGACCTAACACGCCAGATTTCTATGCAATATTGCTCTTTACAGCATTGAACGTTCCTTCTATCACCAGTCCCTTCTATCACCAATCCACAACTGGGTGTTGTTTTTGCTTTGGCTCCATCTCTTCATTATTTCTGGAGTTACTTCTCCACTGATCTCCAGTAGCATATTGGTCACCTACTGACCTGGGGAGTTCATCTTTCAATGAACTTAGGTCATACTATCTTTTTGCTTTTCATATTGTTCATGGGGTTCTCAAGGCAAGGATACTGAAGTGGTTTGCCATTCCCTTCTCCAGTGGATGACATTCTGTCAGAACTCTCCACCATGACCCATCCATCTTGAGTGGACCAAATGGCATGGCTTAGTTTTATTGAGTTAGACAAGGCTGTGGTCCATGTGATCAGATTGGCCACTTGTCTGTGATTGTGGTTTCAGTCTGTCTGCCCTCTGATGCCCTCTCTCAGTGCCTACCATCTTACTTCAGTTTCTCTTACCTTGGACGTGGGGTACCTCTTCACAGCTGCTCCAGCAAAGCCCAGCCACTGCTCCTTACCTTGCATGTGGGGTAGCTCCTCTGATCTCAGACGAAGATATAGAAGAAAACAATAGAATGGGAAACACTAGAGATCTCTTCAAGAAAATCAGAGATACCAAGGGAATATTTCATGCAAAGATGGGCTCAATAAAGGACATAAATGGTAGGGATCAAACTGAGGCAGAAGATATTAAGAAGAGGTGGAAAGAATACACAGAAGAACTGTACAAAAAAAGGTCTTCATGACCCAGATAATCACAATCGTGTGATCACTCACCTAGAGCCAGACATCCTGAAACGTGAAGTCAAGTGGGCCTTAGGAAGCATCACTACAAACAAAGCTAATGGAGGTGATGGAATTCCAGTGGAGCTATTTCAAATCCTAAAAGATGATGCTGTGTGAGTGTTGCACTCAATATGCCAGCAAATTTGGAAAACTCAGCAGTGACCACAAGACTGGAAAAGGTCAGTTTTCATTCCAATCCCAAAGAAAGGCAAAGCAAAAGAATGCTCAAACTAACACACAATTGCACTCATCTCACATGCTAGTAAACTAATGCTTAAAATTCTCCAAGCCAGGCTTCAGCAATACATGAACCATGAACTTCCAGATGTTCAAGCTAGTTTTAGAAAAGGCAGAGGAACCAGGGATCAAATTGCCAACATCCGCTGGATCATGGAAAAAGCAAGAGAGTTCCAGAAAAATATCTATTTCTGCTTTATTGACTATGCCAAAGCCTTTGACTGTGTGAATCAAAATAAACTGTGGAAAATTCTCAAAGAGATGGGAATACCAGACCACCTGACCTGCTTCTTGAGAAACATGTATGCAGGTCAAGAAGCAACAGTTAGAACTGGACACGGAACAACAGACTAGTTCCAAATAGGAAAAGGAGTACATCAAGGCTGTATATTGTCACCCTGCTTATTTAACTTATATGCAGAGTACATCATGAGAAATGCTGGGCTGGAAGAAACACAAGCTGGAATCAAGATTGCCAGGAGAAATATCAATAACCTCAGATATGCAGATGACACCATCCCTTATGGCAGAAAGTGAAGAAAAACTAAAGAGCCTCTTGAAGAAAGTGAAAGAAGAGAATGAAAAAATTCACTTAAAGCTCAACACTCAGAAAACTAAGATCATGACATTCGGTCCCATCACTTCATGGCAAATATATGGGAAAACAGTGGAAACAGTGGCTGACTTTACTTTTCTGGGCTCCAAAATCACTGCAGATTGTGATTGCAGCCATGAAATTAAAAGACGCTTACTTCTTGGAAGGAAAGTTATGACCAACCTAGACAGCATATTCAAAAGTCGAGACATTACTTTGTCAACAAAGGTCCATCTAGTCAAGGCTCTGGCTTTCCCAGTGGTCATGTATGGATGTGAGATTTGGACTGTAAGGAAAGCTGAGTGCCAAAGAATTGATGCTTGAACTGTGGTGTTGGAGAAGACTCTTGAGACTCCCTTGGACTGCAAGGAGATCCAACCAGTTCATCCTAAATGAGATCAGTCCTGGGTGTTCGTTGGTAGGACTGATGTTGGTAGGAACAGTACTTTGGCCACCTGATGTGAAGAGTTGACTCATTTGAAAAGACCCTGATGCTGGGAAAGATTTAGGGCAGGAAGAGAAGGGGACGACAGAGGATGAGATGGTTGGATGGCATCACCGACTCAATGGACATGGGTTTGGGTGGACTCTGGGAGTTGGTGATAGGGAGGCCTGTTGTGCTGCATTTCACAGGGTCACCAAGAGTCAGACACGACTGAGTGACTGAACTGAACCTCAACAGAAGCATTCAAATTGTTTTTTATGTTGGCAGAAATCCCCACCATCACCTAGCAAGTTTCTAATTGCTTTTTCCAAAGACAGGAAATCTTGAAATTCTAACATTACTAGTAGTATTTTGAATGCAATGTAAATACTATACACACATATATATGGCCTCAGTTAATTATGTATTTTAAACAGTAACAATAGTTTTATTGATCAGAAGAATAATGCTGTCTTACTAATTAACCAAATTCTAGAATCATGAGGAATTTTTTTTAATATATAGTTCTACTACAAATGATTAGAGATCAATGCTATTTAACCATTAAGTAGTCAAATCATCTGTTTGAGAACATGGAATAAAAATGTAATAACACCCCAACTATCTATCTAAATGGTTTTTTGATGTGTGCTGTTATACATTTTTGGCACCCATTATTTTAAAACTGCATTTTCACTTAAAAAATAAAAGAAAACTGCAAATGTGTGAGCTGAATTAAAGGAATGATGCAATTGGAAGGGTTTTTAGTTGCTAGGGAAACCAGATCTTTTGTATGCCTATGGAAACGTCCTCTTCCTTGGTAAACTGAGAGTACTTTTGTGATATTTAGTAAAAAATAAAAGTTAAAGGTATACTAGATAAACAAACATGTATTAAATAAACAGTACAAAGTTGTACTTACTTATGAGCATTTATATTCAGTTAACACAATGATTAAATTATCTTTGTTGTTTATGCTGCTGCTGCTGCTGCTGCTATGTCGCTTCAATCATGTCTGACTCTGTGCGACCCCATAGATGGCAGCCCACCAGGCTCCCCCGTCCCTGGGATTCTCAAGGCAAGAATACTGGAGTGGGTTGCCATTTCCTTCTCCAATGCATGAAAGTGAAAAGTGAAAGTGAAGTCACTCAGCCGTGTCTGACTCTTAGTGACCCCATGGACTGTAGCCCATCAGGCTCCTCCATACATGGGATTTTCCAGGCAAGAGTACTGGAGTGGGGTGCCATTGCCTTCTCAGATTGTTGTTTATAAGTAAAGGCAATTCTAATGAGCATAGTAGATAATACTAATGGGTAAAGACAATATTACTGAGCATAGTTGAAAATATCTAAGCACTATTAGATATTGTTTTATATCAAAATTTGTTTTTTTAATTGGTAAATATTTCTAATTGCCTATTGTGTGTAGGCACAGAACTGTGATGTTCATGATTAGTACTGCATTTTACAGGATCACCTAACATCAGCTACTCACTATCAAATAAAGTACAACACAGAAGAATTCAGGGCCAAAGAAAGTCATCATGAGCATTGTCCCCTAAAGCACAGTTAGCTATCTATCATCAACCCTATTTTACAAGCAGGAAAGCATATGGTAAGAAGATTAAATACCTTAATGAAGGGTGCCTCTAATCATTTTCTGTATACTAGAGACTTTTCCAACTAGACCGTGTGACTTTAGAGTATGAAGAATGACTTACATTTAAAAAAATCACAATAATATTCAACAATTTGTTGTCATGAGAGTTATGACTTATAAGTTGTAGCTTCTGACAGTGTCTCATCTGATTGTATCACGTTCTCCATTCAAGACTGACATTAGGCATGATCTGTTGTTTCTTCTCCGTTAATTCCCTTCACATTTCCTATACACTTCGTCTAGCTCATCCTATTGTATTTCAGTATGTACTAACACATTTGCTAAACTTTTATTCTTCAGACTTTTATTTATGAAAAGAAATTGCAAACAGAGTTTCGCATTACCTAGATCTGCTCTGGGACATTTCAAGCAAGAAATAATTTCCACTTAGTGTAACTAAGAAGGACTCTATGGGGTCTTCCCCCCTTCCCACCCCATCCTCTGCTTTTAGAGCCTCTCTGAGGCGCTTAGATATTGACGCACATTTCCTGAGTTGTTTTGCAGATGTGAAAGAAAGTGACAGTGAAGTCACTCAGTTGTGTCCGACTCTTTGTGACCCCCCGGACTGTAGCAGAGCGCGGGCAGCTGTGACAACGCACAGAGGGCCGCCAAGAGGAGCTACCGCACGTCCGAGGTCAGGGGCAGCAGCCGGGAGGAATTATCCCACGTCCAAGGTTAGACGCAGCAGCCTAGAGGAGCTACCCCACATCCGAGGTCAGGGGCGGCAGCCAAGATGAGCTACGCCGCGTCCGAGGTCAGGGGCGGTGACCAAGAGTGCCAGGCTGCGACAGCGCAGGAGCAGCCAGGAGCTACCCCCGACCGAGGCCAGGGGCGTCGGCCAGGAGGAGCGACCACATGTCCAAGGAACGGTGGCTCCCCGGGCACCAGAGGGCCTACAGGAGATGTTCCATGTTCGAGGTTGGGAGGGGCGGCGGTGAGGAGATACCCCTCCTGCAAGGTAATGAGCAGCAGCTGCGCTTTGCTGGAGCAGCCCTGAAGAGATACCCTACGTCCAAGGTAAGAGAAACCCAAGTAAGACAGTGGATGTTGCAAGAGGACAGACACACTGAAACCATAATCACGGAAAACTAGTCAATCTAATCACACTAGGACCACAGCCTTGTCTAACTCAATGAAACTAAGCCATGCCCTGTGGGGCCACCCAAGACGGGCGGGTCATGGTGGACAGGTCTGACAATGTGGTCCACTGGATAAGGGAATGGCAAACCACTTCAGTATTCTTGCCTTGATAACCCCATGAACAGTACCTAAAGGCAAAATGATAGGATACTGAAAGAGGTACTCCCCAGGTCAGTAGGTGCCCAACACACTACTGGAGGTCAGTGGAGAAATAACTCCAGAAAGAATGAAGGGATGGAGCCAAAGCAAAAACAACACCCAGTTGTGGATGTGACTGGTGATAGAAGCAAGTTCCAATGCTGTAAAGAGCAATATTGCATAGGAACCTGGAATGTCAGGTCCATGAATCAAGGCAAATTGGAAGTGGTCAAACAGGAGGTGGCAAGAGTGAATGTCTACATGCTAGGAATCAGCGAACTAAAATGGACTAGAATGCGTGAATTTAACTCAGATGACCATTATATCTACTACTGTGGGCAGGTCCCTTAGAAGAAATGGAGTAGCCATCATAATCAACAAAAGAGTCTGAAATGCAGTACCTGGATGCAATCTCAAAAATGACAGAATGATCTCTGTTCATTTCCAAGGCAAACTATTCAATATCACAGTAATTCAAGTCTATGCCCCAACCAGTAACACTGAAGAAGCTGAAGTTGAATGGTTCTAGGAAGACGTACAAGACCGTTTAGAACTAACACCCCAAAAAAGATATCCTTCTCATTATAGGGGACTGCAATGCAAAAGTAGGAAGTCAAGAAACACCCGGAGTAACAGGCAAATTTGGCCTTGGAATATGAAATGAAGCAAGGCAAAGGCTAATAGAGTTTTGCCAAGAAAATGCACTGGTCATAGCAAACACCCTCTTCCAAAAACACAAGAGAAGACTCTACACATGGACATCACTAGATGGTCAACACCGAAATCAGATTGATTATATTCTCTGCAGCAAAAGATGGAGAAGCTCTATACAGTCAAAAAAAAATAAGACCAGAAGCTGACTGTGGCTCAGATCATGAACTCGTTATTGCCAAATTCATACTTAAATTGAAGAAAGTAGGGAAAACGACTAGACCATTCAGGTATGACCTAAATCAAATCCCTTATGATTATACAGTGGAAGTGAAAAATAGATTTAAGGGACTAGATCTGATAGATAGAGTGCCTGATGAACTATGGACAGAAGTTTGTGACATTACAGGAGACAGGGATCAAGACCACCCCCATGGAAAAGAAATGCAAAAAAGCAAAATGGCTGCCTGAGGAGGCCTTACAAATAGCTGTGAAAAGAAGAGACGCAAAAAGCAAAGGAGAAAAGGAAGGATATGAGCATCTGAATGCAGAGCTCCAAAGAATAGCAAGAAGAGATAAGAAAGCCATCCTCAGTGATCAATGCAAAGAAATAGAGGAAAACAACAGAATGGGAAAGACTAGAGATCTCTTCAAAAAATTAGAGACACCAAGGGAACATTTCATGCAAAGATGGGCTCGATAAAGGACATAAATGGTAGGGACCTAACAGAAGCAGAAGATATTAAGAAGAGGTGGCAAGAATACACAGAAGAACTGAACAAAAAAGATCTTCACGACCCAGATTATCACAATGGAGCTAGACATCCTGGAATGTGAAGTCAAGTGGGCCTTAGAAAGTATCACAACAAACAAAGCTAGTGGAGGTGATGGAATTCCAGTGGAGCTATTTCAAATCCTGAAAGATGATGCTGTGAAAGTGCTGCATTCAATATGCCAGCAAATTTGGAAAACTCAGCAGTGGCCACAGGACTGGAAAAGGTCAGTTTTCATTCCAATCCCAAAGAAAGGCAATGCCAAAGAATGCTCACACTACCGCACAATTGTACTCATCTCACATGCTAGTAAAGTAATGCTCAAAATTCTCCAAGCCAGGCTTCAGCAATATGTGAACCATGAACTTCCTGACATTCAGGCTGGTTTTAGAAAAGGCAGAGGAACCATAGATCCAATTGCCAACATCCGCTGGATCGTGGAAAAAGCAAGAGAGTTCCAGAAAAACATCTATTTCTGCTTTATTGACTATGCCAAAGCCTTTGACTGTGTGGATCGCAATAAACTGTGGAAAATTCTGAAAGAGATGGGAATACCAGAACACCTGATCTGCCTCTTGAGGAATCTGTATGCAGGTCAAGAAGCAACAGTTAGAACTGGACATGGAACAACAGACTAGTTCCAAATAGGAAAAGGACTGCATCAAGGCTGTATATTGTCACCCTGCTTATTTAACTTATATGCAGAGTACATCATGAGAAACACTGGACTGGAAGAAACACAAGCTGGAATCAAGACTGCCAGGAGAAATATCAATAACCTCAGATATGCAGATGACACCACCGTTATGGCAGAAAGTGAAGAAAAACTAAAAAGCCTCTTGATGAAAGTGAAAGTGGAGAGTGAAAAAATTGGCTTAAAGCTCAACATTCAGAAAACGAAGATCATGGCATCTAGTCCCATCACTTCATGGGAAATAGATGGGGAAACAGTGTCAGACTTTATTTTGGGGGGCTCCAAAATCACCGCAGATGGTGACTGCAGCCATGAAATTAAAAGAAGCTTGCTCCTTGGAAGAAAAGTTATGACCAACCTAGATAGCATATTGAAAAGCAGAGACATTACTTTGCCAACAAAGGTCCGTCTAGTCAAGGCTATGGTTTTTCCAGTAGTCATGTATGGATGTGAGAGTTGGACTGTGAAGAAAGCTGAGCACTGAAGAATTGATGCTTTTGAGGTGTGGTGTTGGAGAAGACTCTTGAGAGTCCCTTGGACTGCAAGGAGATCCAACCAGTCCATTCTGAAGGAGATCAACCCTGGGATTTCTTTGGAGGGAATGATGCTGAAGCTGAAACTCCAGTAGTTTGGCCACCTCATGCAGAGTTGACTCATTGGAAAAGACTCTGATGCTGGGAGGGATTTGGGGCAGGTGGAGAAGGGGACAACCGAGGATGAGATGGCTGAATGGCATCACTGACTCGATGGACTCGAGTCTGAGTGAACTCCGGGAGTTGGTGTTGGACAGGGAGGCCTAGAGTGCTGTGATTCATGGGGTCGCAAAGACTCGGACACGACTGAGCAACTGAACTGGACTGTAGCCTACCAGACTTCTCAGTCCATGGAATTTTCCAGGCAAAAGTACTGGAGTGGGTTGCCATTTCCTTCTCCAGGTTATCTTCCCAACTCAGAGATTGAATCCGGGTCTCCCTCATTGCAGGCAAACACTTTACCATCTGAGCCACCAGGGAAGCAGATGTGAAAACTCTCCAACAAATGTAAGATACTTGAGGACAATGAGCACATAGCCCCAGGCCCTGGAGCCTCAGGACTGATAGTGATAACCCCTGTGCCACCACTCTGTTCCCTGACCATCAGCCAATGAGAGAATTGTGAATGATCTCATCAAGTACCTTGTGATGCCCCCTCCCTCATATGGCTTTTAAAATGCTTTGCCAGAACGCTTCAGGGAGCTCAAGGCTTTTTAGGACACAAGCCACCTCATCTCCTTGCATGACCCTGCAATAAAGATTTCTTTGCTCCAAACTCTGACTTTCAGTTTATTTGACCTCACTGTGTACTGGGTACATGAACTTACATTAATATTAGTACTTTCCCTTTCTCCCTTCACTTTTGGATGATGAAGGGCAAACCCTACGTTTTCAGGGTGATGCGTCTTCTGCCTGATCCATAAAATGTTCTCCAAGTCAGAGATGGACTTCATTTGAATTCTTCACTTGAGATAAATATTGTCCATAAAGAATCTGCCTGCAATGAGGAGACAAGGATTCAATCCCTGGAGAAGAGAATGGCTACCCACTCCAGTATTCTTATTTGGAGAATTCTGTGGATAGAGGAGCTTGGCAGGCTACAGTCCATGGGGTCACAAAGTGTTGGATACAACTGAGCGACTTTCACTTTCACAGTCATAATTTGGGTTTTCTTGTGAAGGGAAAATTTTCATATGACTTGAGGATTACTGTTTTGGATATACTCTATTCAAATGAAATCTCACAATAATCAAATTAGATTTGGGGGAAGAAAGAATAACAATCAGTCCATTTGGAACAGGGGTATTTGGGTCTGTTTGAATGGCTTAAGGTTCTGATGGGACTCAAATGGGTCAAGATTCTGATGTGCTAGATCTCTAGAGCTTATTTGCTAATTATTACAATGGCAGTCATCTTACAACACACAAATGTATCAAATTAAAATGTTGTGCACTTTATTTTTTTTTAATTTTTATTTGTACTTTATTTTACTTTACAATACTGTATTGGTTTTGCCATACATTGACATGAATCCACCACAGGTGTACATGAGTTCCCAATCCTGAACCCCCCTCCCACCTCCCACCTCATATCATCTCTCTGGATCATCCCCGTGCACCAGCCCCAAGCATCCTGTATCCTGCATCAAACATAGACTGGCGATTCGTTTCTTACATGATAGTATACATGTTTCAATGCCATTCTTCCAATCATCCCACCCTCTCCCTCTCCCACAGAGTCCAAAAGTCCATTCTATACATCTGTGTCTCTTTTGCTGTCTCACATACAGGGTTATCATTACCATCTTTCTAAATTCCATATATATGTGTTAGTACACTGTATTGATGTTTTTCTTTCTGGCTTACTTCACTCTGTATAATCGGCTCCAGTTTCATCCATCTCAGCAGAACTGATTCAAATGTATTCTTTTTAATGGCTGAGTAATACTCCATTGTGTATATGTACCACAGCTTTCTTATCCATTCATCTACTGATGGACATCTAGGTTGCTTCCATGTCCTGGCTATTATAAACAGTGCTGTGATGAACATCGGGGTACACGTGTCTCTTTCAATTTTGGTTTCCTCAGTGTGTATGCCCAGCAGTGGGATTGTTGTGCACTTTAAATTTGCACGATGTTATATGTCAAACACGTTACAATTAAAAACAATAAATAAAAATTGTTTTAATTTCTTGTGTGTGAGGGGCAAGTAATTTCTATCTGAAAAGAAAGACTAGAGTAGAGAAAAGAAAATAAAAAGGAAAACAAGACAATAGTAATGGAAAAGAAAGCCAGCATTAGGTCATTCATATAGTAAAATAATTGGCCTTATGTGGTAGAATTATTTTTCTATTTTTCCTGTGTGACTTGGCAAGAATAAAAGGAGTTGCAAGCAAGGAACTGGAAGGGAAAAAAAAAAAAAGAAACCTCGCTAAGAATAATGTGTAATCAGGAAATTGACATTTTTCTCCACAAGTGAAGGGATTTGGCACACTGAAATATTATTCAGACATGCAGAAGGATTTGATCAGAAATACAAAAAGTCAAGTGAGCTTATACCTTCAAACTGAGGAGGAAGATGAAAACAAATTAAATTATATAAAGCAGCAATCAATTAAAATACAATTTGCAATAGTAGTGCATTTTAAACATGTTTGCCTTTCTATATAATTTTCTGTAACTGATTCATTTTTAATATAACTGCAGTATTTTAATACTAGCTTATTTCTTGACTAAAGAATTATGATATGTTTTCCCAAACAATAATTAAACAGTTAATTATTGTTTCAGTTAGTTACTATGGAAGTATACTTTCTATACTAGGATGTGATGGCAAATAATGTGCTGTCCAACTCTGACAATAAACCCTAATTATAGAATAATCAGAGTTGCATAAACTGCCTCAGGGGTACAAATTATTCAAATTCAAGACTAGGGAGTAAAAACAAACATTACACAGATCAAGTTGTGTTCTAAAGCTGAAAATGCATGTGATATAGAAAAATTGGGCTTCAATACCTGAAACCAAAAATGCATCAGGCGTTCCTCCAGTGATATCGTATTACTGCACCCAGAACCTTTAACCTGTCAGAGTTAAATTGTTAAGGTTAATTTATGAGAGCTGTATTTCTAAATATACTAACATCTCTTAAAGGTTAAATGAACTTCAAATTACTTGCAGTAAATATTTTCTCATAAGAAAATATACCCTATTGTTTAGTAGATGTGAGTGACACAAGGCATGTACTAGTGAAACAGAAGACATTTTCTAAATAAAGGTAGTAGATTGAATCATGGGCAAATGCTCTATGTCTTAAATATGACATGGCACTATGAAAGATATTAGAGTTTTGAGGGACAGCTCAGGGGTAAAAGTAAAATCATTACTGGAGTCTCACAACATACCTTATTTAGAATTATCAAAACCATTTGTAAAGAGTAAAGGTCCTAAGATCCTTCTGATTATTGAAACCTTTTTGTGCCTCACACTTTTTTTTTTTAGAGGTATGTTTATTACCTTGATAATAGTGATATCATGGGTATATGCATATGTCTTTGCTCATTAAATTGTTTACATTAAGTACATGTAGCTTTTTGTATATCAATTATAACTCAATAAAGTTTTGTGTTTTCTTTTAAGGCTAGAAAAGCAATGACTTTATTTCTCACTTTTTAGGATCCTTCTTTCCCTTTGGAATAATCCACTGCATTCATGACAGGTCCTTAAAAATATCAGCTAATAAACAATTATAAAACAATGGTTTCTCTATAGTCTGCATATATTTGTTAATGTCTTTAGGTATGTTTCATTGTCTTTGGTTTTCTTTTAATTTCTTAATTGAAGGATAATTGCTTTACAGAATTTTGTGGGCTTTTGTCATACATCAAAAAAAATCAGCCATAGGTACACACATGTCCCCTCCCTCACGAAACTCCCTCCCATCTGCCTCCCCATCCCACTCTTCAGCCTGTCACAGAGCCCCTGTTTGAGTTCCTGAGTCACACAGCAAACTTCCATTGGATATCTATTTTACATACAGTACTGTAAATTTCCATGTTACTCTCTCCATACCTCTCACCTTCTCCCTCCTACCCTCCCCCCACGTCCACAGGTCTGTTCTCTATGTCTGTTTCTCCATTGCTGCCCTGAAAATAAATTTATCAGTGTCATCTTTTTAGATTCCATATATGTGTGTCACTATACAATATTTATATTTCTCTTTCTGCCTTACTTCACTCTGTATAATAGTCTCTAGGTTCGTCCACCTCATTAGAAATGATTTAAACGTGTTCCTTTTTATGGCTGAGTAGTATTCTATTGTTGGAGAAGGCAATGGCACCCCACTCCAGTACTCTTGCCTGGAAAATCCCAGGGACGGAGGAGCCTGGTGGGCTGCAGTCCATGGGGTCGCGAAGAGTCTGACACGACTGAACGACTTCACTTTCACTTTTCACTTTCATGCATTGGAGAAGGAAATGGCAACCCACTCCAGTGTTCTTGCCTGGAGAATCCCAGGGATGGGGGAACCTGGTGGGCTGCCGTCTATAGGGTTGCATAGAGTCGGACACGACTGAAGCAACTTAGCAGCAGCAGCAGCAGCAGCAGTATTCTATTGTATGTATGTACCACAGCTTCTTTATACATGCATCTGTTGATGGACATCTAGGTTGCTTCCATGTTCTAGCTATTGTAAATAGTGCCATAGTGAACATTGCGGTACATGTGTCTTTCCCAATTTTGGTTTCCTCAGGGTATATGCCTAGGAGTAGGATTGCTGTGTCATATGGTGGTTTTATCCCTAGCTTTTTAAGGAATTTCCATACCATCTTCTATAGTGGCTGTATCAATTTACATTCCCAACAGCAATGCAAGAGTGTTCCCTTTTCTCCACACTCTCTTCAGCATTTATTGTTTGCAGACTTTTAGTGATGGCCACTCTGACCAGTGTTGGGTGATATCTCATTGTAGTTTTGATTTGCATTTCTCTAATAATGAGTGATGTTGAGCACATTTTCATGTGTTTGTTAGCCATTGGTTTGTCTTCTTTGGAGAAATGTCTTTTTAGGTCTTTTTCCCACTTTTTGATTGGCTTGTTTGCTTTTCTGGTATTGAGTTGAATGAGCTGCTTATATATTTTGAAAATTAATTATTTGTCAGTTGTTTCTTTTGCTATTATTGTTTCCTTTGCTATTATTTCCTCCCATTCTGAGGGCTGTCTTTTCACCCTGTTTGTAGTTTCCTTTGCTGTGCAAAAGCTTTTAAGTTTAATTAGGTTCCACTTGTTTATTTTTGTTTTTATTTCCATTACTCTAGGAGGTGGGTCATAGAAAATCTTACTTTGATTTATATCATCAAGTGTTCTGCCTATGTTTTCCTCTGAGAGTTTTATAGTTTTTGATCTTACATTTAGGTCTTTAATCCATTTTGAATTTATCTTTGTGTTTAGCATTAGGAAGTTTTCTAATTTCATTCTTTTGCATGTAGCTGTCCAGTTTTTCCAGCACCACTTATTGAAGAAGCTATCTTTGCCTCATTGTATATTCTTGTCTCCTTTGTAAAAAGTAAGGTATCCATAAGTGCATGGGTTATCTTTGGGTTCTCCATCTTGTTCCTATTGGTCTATATTTCTGTTTTTGTGCCAGTACCAATCTGTCTTGATGACTGTAGCTTTGTAGTATAGTCTGAAGTCAGGAAGGCTGATTCCTCCAGCTCCATTCTTCTTTCTCAAGACTACTTTGGCTATTCAGGGTCTTTTGTGTTTCCATATTAACTGTGAAATATTTTGTCCTATTTCTGTGAAAAACACCACTGGTAATTTGATAGGGATTGCATTGAATCTGTAGATTGCTTTTGGTAGTATAGACATTTTCACAATATTGATTCTTCTTACCAGGAACATAGAATGTCTCTCCATCTGTTTATGTCATCTTTGATTTCTTTCATCAGGGCCTTATAGTTTTCTGTATACAGTTCTTTTGTCTCCTTAGGTAGGTTTATTCCTAGAATTTTTTTTCTTTTTTTTTTTTTTTTGCAATGGTGAGTGGGATTGGTTCCTTAATTTCTCTTTCCGATACTTCATTGTTAGTGAAAGTCCCTTGGACTGTGAGGAGATCCAACTAGTCCATCCTAAAGGAGATCAGTCTTGGGTGTTCATTGGAAGGACTGATGTTGAAGCTGAAACACCAATACTTTGGCCACCTGATGCAAAGAGCTGACTCATTTGAAAAGACCCTGATGCTGTGAAAGATTGAAGGCAGGAGGAGAAGGGGACGACAGAGGATGAGATAATTGGATGGCATCACCGACTCAGTGGACATGGGTTTTGGTGAACTCCGGGAGTTGGTGAGGGACAGGGAGGCCTGGTGTGCTGTGGTTCATGGGGTCACAAAGAGTCAGACACAACTGAGTGACTGAACTGAACTAACCTGATATAGGAATACAAGTGGTTTCTGTGTGTTGACCTTGTATCCTGCAACTTTGCTGAATTCACTGATAAGATTTAGTAATTTACTGATAGTTTCTTTTGTTTTTCTATGTATAGTATCATGTCATCTGCAAACAGTGAGAGTTTTACTTCTTCTTTTCCTATCTGGATTCCTTTTATTTCTTTTTCTTCTCTGATTACTTTAGCTAGGACTTCCAAAACTATATGGAACAATAATGGTGAGAGTAGACACCTTTGTCTTGTTCCTGATCTTAGAGGGAATGCTTTTAGTTTTTCATCATTGAAAATAATGTTTGCTGTGGGCTTTTCATATATTGCCTTTACTAGGTTGAAGTAGGTTCTATGCCTATTTTTTGAAGCATTTTTTTTTTTTTAATTATAAACGGGTCTTGAATTTTGTCAAAGGGTTTTTTGGCATCTATTGAAGACTCTTGAGAGTCCCTTGGACTGCAAGGAGATCCAACCAGTCCATTTTAAAGGAGATCAGTCCTGGGTGTTCTTTGGAAGGAACTATGCTAAAGCTGAAATTCCAGTACTTTGGCCACCTCACTCAGAGAGTTTACTCATTGGAAAAGACTGATGCTGGGAGGGATTGGGGGCAGGAAGAAAAGGGGACGACAGAGGATGAGATGGCTGGATGGCATCACTGACTCAATGGACGTGAGTTTGAGTGAACTCCAGGAGTTGGTGATGGACAGGGAGGCCTGGCATGCTGCAATTCATGAGGTCACAAAGAGTCAGACACGACTGAGCGACTGAATTGAACTGAACTGATTGAGATGATCATATGGTTTTTATCTTTCAATTTATTAATATGGTGTATCACATTGATTGATTTGTGTATATTGAAGAATCCTTACATCCCTGGAATAAACCTAACTTGATCATGGTGTATGAACTTTTTAATGTGTTGTTGAATTTGTTTTGCTAGAATTTTGTTGAGGATTTTTGCATCTATGTGCCTCACACTTTAAAAAAATAATCAGGTCATAAAGAGTTAGGCATGACTAAGCACGCATCCACACTCAGAAAGGTTATACTTACTAGTGGAGAATATGACTCCATGGAAGAGTTACATAGCTGTCTGCTGCTGTTCTTACAATTTTCCGTTCTGAAGCATTCAGATGCTTTAGAATGTTTAGTCTCAGCTGAGACTAGTTTCTGGTGTAGTAATCTAAAAAACTGAGGGACTGGTTACTGCTATGGGAGACTCATAATATTGTATAGTTTTTTCCATTGTTCTGAAAATTAACTTGCCTTGGACAGAAGCACGTTGCCACTTGGGATTCTTAAGTTAGTATCATCCTTGAAAATTAATTAATATCTCCAAGAAAACTGTCAGCGAGGAAGAAATTTCCCTCTGCCCCTCTAGGTTCTTCTGGTTGGTCTAAGATTTCAACTGACAAGAAATAGACTAACAGGAGAAAATCAAAGTTTAATAACATGTATACATGGGAGAGACCAAGGAAACAGTAACTTGTCAAAATGGCTGAAACCCTTACTTCACCATCTTCTGCTAAAGATAAAAGAGAAGGTTGGGAGTCCTGGTTTGGAATATTAAAGGAAAGGATGGTAATTTGCATTGAGATGGAAATGCAAGTATTTCTTTGGACCTTCAGAGATGGTGGGACGCAGAGTGGGAGCTGATCTCTATGCCCTGCTGCGTTTCCCTGCCACACTCAGCTTATATTCCTTGCAGATATCTCTATTGATGACTATAGTCTGGGACTAGGCCCTCTATTTAAATTGTTTTAGGAAGTTCAAAAGAAGTCCAAAGTTTCTTCCTAAGTCTTTTTGGCTTTGATTATTTTCAGCTTGAAATTATCTGCACACTCAAGAAACATTTTGGTGTGGCAAATTTTTCTCCCCTACAAAAGGAAATATTGTTTGCTTCGGAAAATTTACCAGTAAATTTCTTATCAGTTAAAAGAAAAGGAGTCTAGTCATACAGAGCGGTTGTACTATACTTCTTTTTCTATTGTCTATGTGAGTGACACTAAGTAAGTTACTTAATATCTCTATAGTTCACATTCAACACTTGTAAGATGTTCCCTCCCTGACAGCATTCAGTGATGGATGATGTATGAACAAGTGTATATGAACGAGTCTAACATAGTGACTGCCATATCTTTTTCATAAATGCATCTGAGAAATGGAATATTTCCTATCATATCAGTAAACAAGGATGTCACAGTCATCAGCAATCCCAGCCCTCCAGGACACTCATGAAGTAGAAGAGTGCCTTTGTGACCCAGCAACCATCAGGCTAGAGCCACTCCCTACAGGGAGACCTGAAGAACTCAGGATGTGAAAAATTGCAAGATACTAGCCCCAGATAGCTGAGATGTATATAAAAAGGACTGATTTCAGTGAGCCCAGACTCTTGCATCTTCCCATACATAGAAAAGTGCTAGACTCCTTAACTTGAGGTAGCTGGTTTTCTTTAATTCCCAAAAATAATTTTGATGTTCAGACCACCTGCCCTTTGTTGCAAACTTCTGCATAACCTGATTCCTCTCCCCACCTCCTCAGAGCAGTTGTCTCAAGGCTACTTGAGATGCTACCTCCCAGGCTTGAAGTCCTAAAACTTCCCACTGAATAAAACATAACTCTCAACTTTTAGGTTGTAACTATATATATTTTTAGTCAAGACATCTATAGTTAACAATTAATGTCACTATACCTTTTTAACTAACCTTACTATTCCAGATAGATGGAAAGTTTATGTTTAACAACCCATGCCTTCACACTCTTTAATGTTTCATGGGATGCTTGTGTTGCTGTGTATAATGGAGGCACAGATGACATCCCAATAATAATCGGCAAGTTCAAAGAGAAGACAGCATCACAAATCAGGATCTCCTAATCACCCATATGTACAGCTTACTTTCTTCTGTATCCCTCCTAGGGACTCCTGGGAAGTGACTCAAACAAGTTACAGGGCTATTCACATGGGAAAGGATTTATAAGAGAAACTTGGAAGGAAGCACTTGGAGAGTTGAAGTGCTCAACAGTCTAGGCTAACACTGTCAGTTCCTGGAGGAATAGTCAACAGAAACCAGGTGTTTAAAAATATTCAAGAATTTTTTAAAGCCTCCAAGAGATTCAGAAGGGTGATGGAAGGGTACCCCCAGATCAATTTTCAAGTATCACATAATGTGCCCAGTACAACCTCAGCCCTGATACAAGAGGTTTCTGGGAACACAGAATGACAGGCTTTTTGCTCAGAAACCTCTCTTTTTCTTATTAATCTGAGAAATGGAATATTCCCTGCCATATCAGTAAACAAAAGATGTCAGTCATCAGCGACTGAAACCACCACCAGATGGTGAGCTGGTGAGCTCTGAGGAAACTCAGGAAGGAGAAGAAAACCTGCCCTCCAGTAGCCGTCAGAAAACCTGCCCTCCGGTAGCCATCAGAAAACCTGCCCTCTAGTTTGCAGCCACTCCCTATGGTGAGCCTTGAGGAAATTCAGGATGTGAAAAAGAAAAAGCAAAACAATACAGGATTCTAGCCCCAGATAACTAGGGTGTATATCAAAGGAATGTTTTGCATCTTCTCTTCCCTGGTGGCTCAGAGGTTAAAGCCTCTGCCTGCAATGTGGGAGACCTGGGTTCAATCCCTGGGTCGGAAAGATCCCCTGGAGAAGGAAATGGCAACCCACTCAAGTATTCTTGCCTGGAGAATCCCATGGATGGAGGGGCCTGGTGGGCTACAGTCCACAGGGTCTCAAAGAGTTGGACACGACTGAGAGACTTCACTCACTTATATATAGAAAAGCACTAAATTCCTTGAGATATTTGGTTTTCCTGTAATTAATAATAATCTTTTGACATTCAGACTACTTGCCCTTTGTTGCAAAATTCTATATTACCTGATTCTTCCCCTTACTGCCACAGAACCATTCTCTCAAGGATACTTGAGATGCTGCTTCCTGGGCTTGAAGTCCTGAAAATTCCTGCCAAATAAAAAGTAGCTCTTAACTTTTAGGTTGTTAATATTGTTTAAGTCAGCAAATTATATTTCTCAATTATCCTCAAAGAAGCTGATATTAATCCCATTCTGAAAAATAGTATTAATGGCAATATATTCTAAAAGAAATGAATCTGAGGCACACATCATTGCTCTCCTTCTTCAAGGTCATGGAAAAGTTAAGACTAGAACCTAAATGGTTTCAGCTTTCTAAGTCAAAGTCTTCATCAATTTTAGTATTAGTTTGGATGACATTAGTGCTAGAAAAGCTTGCAAGATTTAAAATTGTCCTTAAATTTTTGAATACATATATGTACATACACACAAATAGACACTTATATATACATCTAAATACAAATACACACAAGTACATACATACATACATGTACACACATGCTAAATATGTGATTCAAAGGGAATCAGTTATGAGTTTTCATAGTACATGTAATAAAAAGATACAGCAAAACAGTAGTCAGTCTAAATCCTATGGCATCATTATTCACTAGTGCTTAAGTAAATACTCCTATTCCAATTAGTTATTTCATAGCAAATACACTCCGCAGGTTTGGTTTTTCCATATTTGTTTCAAACATGTACACCCGTGGTGGATTCATGTCAATGTATGGCAAAACCAATACAGAATTGTAAAGTAAAATAAAAAGTAAATTTAATAAATAAATAAATAAAATAGAAAAAAATTAACAAGTAACATACAAAATTTTTTCATACTAAACCATAAAAACAAAAATGTATTTTAAATTTATTAGCTGTTCTTCAAAAATGTTTCTTTTATTTTATAATCAATCCAATTTATAGTAAACTTATAGTAAACTTTGCAAACTTATGAATGCAACAAATTTTATTTTATATAGAGGTGATTGTTATTTGATACATTTAAAATCATCTTTCAAGTATGCTTCTTTAAATAGAAAAAAGTCCACAAAGTATGTGAACCATAAATCAACCATAACTTATAATTTCCCTTGGCATGTCACAATCCTAACTCTCCCACTTTTTCTCTCCCAGGAGCAGCTGACAAAAGTATAAGGAGAAATCTATCTCTCCTCTGCAGCTCAGTGACTTCTAACTGCCCACACCACCACCTAATCTTAAAGGACCTCAAGTTCATGTACGTACATAATGACCAAGCCTCCAGGCTTAGTGCATTCCTGAAATTGGTGTAAGCTGCAGTTGACTGAGACCATAACTAGCTAGTTAAATTCTCTGGACCACTTTGAAAATGTTCTGGAAGAGTTTGGGGCAGAGAAGTAAAAGGCAGTCTGGGTTACTTAATCCCCAGGGGTGTGTGTGTGCTGTCGCTTCAGTCATAGTAATGTCTGACTCTTGGTGACCCTGCGTACTGCATCCCACCAGGCTCCTCTATCCAGATGATTCTCCAGGCAAGAATACTGGAGTGGTTGCCATTTCCTTCTCCAGGGGATCTTCCTGACCCAGGGATTGAATCTACGTCTCTTATGTCTCCTGCATTGGCAGGGTCTTTACTACCAGCACCACCTGGAAAAGCCCTACTTAATCCACAAACTTTCCTCAAACTCTTCAACATTCACTGTTCTTAACTGAGGACATAACTGAAGTCTTCAGAGTATCATTTGCTCTCTGATTCTTGGGAATATCAACAGAAACTTTCCCTTAACAGATGCTCTGCTGTTATAAATTCATTGCAAAGATAGCGAAAGCCCTGAAAAAAAAAAAATTAGGAAAACTTCTAGCTTCTAAGAAGACACATGAAGCCAAAAGAAACTCTTCATTTGACTGGAAAAATTCCAAACACCAAGAGACATTCATTTAATGAGTTGTCATGAGGTGTTAATAGGTATAGAGATATATGCATTGCCAAAATTTATTCTTTCTTCACATTTCTCCCTTTCTCCAGAGCTTGTGCTAATTGGGATAGAAGTCCTCTCTTTTAGGACAGTTGTTTTTCATCTTGCTTTGGTAAAATATATATGTGTGTATATATATATATATATATATATATATGTATGTATATATACTTCTCCAGGAAAAAAATAGTATATCTCACAAACTATAACTTGGTTATAAAAATCTCAAGCTTCTGCTCTATACATTTTTTGCAGAAAAATTCATTCGGCTTCTCCTTTTATGCTTTGAAGCATAAATTTTATAACGGCCCTTTTCCCATTTCCTTTGTGAAAAATCAAACGATGGATTAAGATCCCAGTGGAACTGAACTCCATCCTTTGGAATTAAGTCCTGGAATTGCTTTGGATGTTGCCCATACCGTCCTCACTCTTGGCCATTTTAACCACTCAACATCTGTTAAGCACTTAGGATGAGGGAAGGAGTCCTTATGAAGGAGTCAGGGAGTGCCTGCACTTAGAGGAAGGCCAATCCTCAGACCACCACTGAACTAAATCCAGGCGCAGGAAGGGTATGCCTGTGCCGAGCTCCAGTGGGAGACCAGAACTCCTCCCGCTCTGTCAAGTTGCCTCCGCATCTCTCATTCCCTTCACCCTCACCCCATATCCATCAGTCTGCACTTTCGACCAGCTGGACAAATCTAACTGTGTGCTTTATTCCTGTTCACCTCAGCCACCACAAAAGACCTAACTCCAAGGTCATTCTTCATCCCCCAAAGGTTAATCTATACCCAATTCCATAAGCTGCTTTTCCTGATTCTATCACCCACCCTCCGTCTCCTGAAACCTTTTGTTTACTGCACCCCTGAAACACTAAGCCAGTCCTTTCCCTTAACCTCAACATCTTTCCCCAAAGTCCCCATCACATTCTTAAAATGACTGAACCCTGGCTGTCCCTAAAGGCACTGATTTCCTTCCAGCCTTCTGTTGTTGTTCAGTTGTGTCTGACTTTCTTTGCAAACCCATGGACTAAGCACACCACACCCCCGCCCCATCCTTCATTATCTCCTGGAATTTGCTCAAATTCACATCCATTAAGTCAAAGATGCTATTTAACCATTTCATCCTCTGTTGCCTCCTTCTTCTTTTTGCCTTTAATCTTTCCCAGTATCAGGGTCTTTTCCAATGAGCCGGCCCTTTGCGTTGGAGCAGTGGCTATTTGTCTTCCACTCTGTGTGCTGTAGCCTCTGAAGCTGAAATAAGTGTCCCCCTTGTTCCTCATCATTTCCAGAACTTTCTCTCTCCCGTCTATTGAAACTCCCAGGACTGAGTCATCTCACCAGACATTTTGCCTCCCTGTTACAATCACTTCTCATGTGGCTAATGTCATTCTTTCCAATACTTCCCATTATAATTAAAGCTCACATTGATCAACCTTCCAGAAACCCAGCCTCTCAATTGCTTGAATTCCTCTCTTCTAAGGATCTGTTTAACCCCACCTTGTCAATTTATTCCCACTGTCCTATCTTAATGTTACCAATTTCAATAGTCCCCAGTCACTACCTCTTAGCTTTTAGCCCACACTCGATAGTTACTGAAATCTAATGTCAACATGCTACAGTCCATGGGGTGGCAAAGAGTCAGACATGAGTTAGTGACTGAACAACAAACAACAAATGTTAGGAAATAAATGTTTGGCATCACCACCACCACTCTCCTCTCCCCTGCTCCCCTGCTGATTCGTATCAAAGCCCTAACCTGCCCTAACCAGTCCATCCTAAAGGATATAAGTCCTGAACATTTATTGGAAGGACTGATGCTGAAGCTGAAACTCCAGTACTTTAGCCACTGGATGCAAAGAACTGACTCATTGGAAAAGACCCTGATGCTGGGAAAGATTGAAGGCAGGAGGAGAAGGGGACAACAGAGGATGAGATGGTTGGATGGCATCACCGACTCAAGGGACATGAGTTTGAGTAAACTCTGGGTGTTGGCAATGGACAGGGAGGCCTGGCATGCTCCAGTCCATGGGGTTGCAAAGAGTCAGGCACAACTGAGAGACTGAACTGAACTGAACTAAACTGAACCTGCAGTGTGACTGTATTTTAAGCAACGAAGACTCTATGTGGCCTTCCCAAGACAGAATCCCCCACCTCCATGTCCTGCACCTGCCTCTAAAAGTGAAAGTGAAAGTGAAGTTGCTCAGTCATGTCTGACTCTTTGCGACCCCATGGACTGTAGCCTACCAGGCTTCTCCATCCATGGGATTTTCCAGACAGGAATACTGGAGTGGGTTACCATTTCCTTCTCCAGGGGATTTTCCCAACCCAGGGATCGAACCCAGGTCTCCCGCATTGGAGGCAGACACTTTAACCTCTCAGCCACCAGGGAAGCACCTGCCTCTAGTTTGTGGAAAAACTTTAACCTCCTAGGCATTCTCCAAGTTCCAAATAATAAATTTAATCAGAGAAATGAGAAAATTCAGAAACAAAAGGAAACAGTCAAACAAGACAAAATAATAATGGTTTAGCTATTAAACAAAGTTAAAGACTTTTAGTTCCTCCTTTAAGGTTATAGAAAATATTGTGAACCATGTCCCTTGAGCTGTTTGGCAGATACTGAAACCCCCACCAAGTAGAAGGTAACTGCATACTGCCCACAAGCATATAGATCCCCAGACCAGTTGGAACCAGAAGTTTGATGATCCTGACTCCTTGGTTCACCACCAATCAGAAGATTGTCCACAAGCTGATCACATATGCTACAACCCTCTCCTTCACACTGTCTTTAAAAACCTCTCCCTGAAAGCCAATAGGGAGTTTGCCTTTATTTTCCTTTATTCACTTCTTTCATTCAAATTCATCTCTCAGGGATGCCTTTTATGGCCATTCTATATAAATTTCAATTCTGTCCCGTGTTTGTCTTTTTTTTAAATATAAATTTATTTATTTTAATTGGAGGTTAATTACTTTACAATATTGTATTGCTTTTGCCATACATCAACATGAATCCACCACAGGTATACACATGTTCCCCATCCTGAACTCCCCTCCCTCCTCTCCACCCATATGTGCCACCCCAGTTTAGGGTACTTGCCTTGCTTTCAGCTGGAGCAACATTAGCAATGGTGATGCTCGTCCCATGGTCATAGATCTAGTTGCTGCTGTGCTATAGACCAAGGAAACCACTGAAGTAGTAACTTCCTGTCCTTCCTGTTGCTCATGGCTACTGCTCATCATCTTGCCTTTTCCTTTCTTCATATACTTCTCACTTCCAGCTTTGCAACTTCTATGCAGCCACTAAAGCCAGAGACAGCACAGAAGCTGGTCAGTATGCAGCAGGCACAACCTGAAGCCCTGGGCTACCTTCCTCTCCCTTCTGTCTCCCTGACATGCTTCTCAGAGACACAGTCACTTCACATATGCCCTCCGAAAAGATGCTGGGAGAGCAAATGACTGTTCATCCACAAGCAGTGGCAGGTTCAGTAACACACTATCTTATATTTGCTCTCCTAGAATGGTTCAGGTTATTTTCAGAAAGCATCATTCTCAGTGCATTACTCTCCTGGCTTATACTTATCCATAGTTCCCCTTTACCTATAGAATAAACCACCAGGTTCCTAAGGTAACCATCTCCAGTCTTGCTTCTTTCTTGCCCTATCTCCCATCCAAAATAAACCAATCACCATCCCTAGACAACTTCCAGAAGTCTTCTAACTATGTGTCTTGGTTCAGAATTTCACTTCTTCCAGGAATCCTAAGACCCTTGTTTCTTCCTATCAAAATTCTTTCTATATTCTCATGATCTATATTCAGCACTTCTTTCCTGAAGATTTCCTTGCTCCTCTAAGAAATGCTTCATAGTTCCCTGTGTTGCAACTTATCCAGGTATTCTTGTTTTTATGCATTCATCTCTAATGGCTCCTTGAGGGCAAAGAAAGTATTCTCTATCTCTGTCTCCCTTGCAGTAACTAATTAACTGATATGAATATATTATATTTGCTCAAAAAAAGTTAACTGTGATCAAATATCAGGGCAGGCTATCTGGCAATACCAAAGAGATCAGCATGTTCTTGACAGTGTGAGACTCAGGAAGGCCACAGAGAATCAGAAGAGTTTAGAAACCCGGGATCAGGTTGATTGGATCTTGAACCTGCTGTTTAACAGTTGTGCAGTTTGGGGCAAGTTTTCTTTTTCCTATTTCTTTTTTTTTAATTTTTATGAACAGCTGGCCCCTCTTGATATATGTAGTGAATATAAACATCAACACCACATGTGGATAATTGTTTCTACTACATATGGATGTGTTGAGGGCTGTGCACCTTTTAAAGTGTCTGGCGATCCAGGAAAAGAATCCACCTTGGAATGAAGGGGACAAGGGTTTGATCCCTGGTTGGGGAACTAAGATTCCACACACCACAGAGCTACTGAGTCTATGCACCACAGCAAGAGAGATAGTGAGCCCTAATAAAAGCTCCTACAAGATGTAATGAAGATCAGATCCTGTGTGCCATAAATAAGACCCAATGCAGCCAAATAAACAAACTTTTCTTTTTTAAAAGAATTCTTATGAAAATAAAATAGAGCACCTGGCTTAAAATCAGAGGAGTTGATTCACAATCCAGAGTGTTAACCATTCCACTGTGGAACAACCACAGAAGGCCTGATTCAGAGCCAAGGTCACCCAGATATAAGAGTGTGCCTTTACACTGCTGTAGCCCTCACAGCCGCAGAGTTTTCATTGTAAAATTATAGAGCTTGACTTTACTTCCTTAAACATTTTTTTTTTAAATTTTACTGAGCTGTGGTTGGTTTACAATGTTGGGTTGTTTCTTCTGTGCAGTGGCATGACTCAGTTGTATATGTGTGTGTGTGTGTTCCTTTTCATATCCTGTCTCACTATAGTTTATTACAGGATATTGTATACGATTCTGTAAGACAGTGCATCTGCAAGTTAGATGAGCCTTGCCAAACTGTAGTTCATGAAATAATGGTGCCATTGGCTGCTCTGTGAAAAACGCTTGAAATCAAATAATTTGAGGAAATTTTGGATTCTAAACAAGACAATTTTCAAAGTACCTGGCCTAGGAACCCAATCCTCACATCCTGACTCTATATTCTAAGCACCAAAGACCCAGGCCTCTCTGTGTTGCCTCTGAAGAAGCAGTAGCCTTAGGTCACAGGGTCACAAAGGCCATGACACACAGAGGTTCATTCTGCTGAAGGCACAGAATGAGCTATGCTGGCTGGTGAGGCTCTAGGCAGTGTCTTTTTCCCAAACACAAAGGTATACCTCGTGTTCCAAGGCTGACCAGTGACAGCAGAGGGTGGCTGAAGCGTGAGAAGCCCTTCTCTCTTCCTGTCCAACTCTGTGTAGAAATGTATGTCCTGAGAGATGTGGAGCTAGAAAAAGAGGATGTGCTTTTTATTTTTTTTTTCAGTTGTTTTTATTAAAGTAGTCACCTGAGCAGAGAGTGTGGAAAATAAAACCTTTCAAAAGAAGAGTGGGCTTTCACCATGTTTTCCATGTTTATTTCTCTCAAAATGGCTAAACACTCTTAGAGAATTATGCAGAATTTCTGGAAGACAAAAAAAAAAAAAAAAACTGG
The DNA here is from genome assembly GCF_014754425.2 of Oryx dammah. Classification (NCBI taxonomy): domain Eukaryota; kingdom Metazoa; phylum Chordata; class Mammalia; order Artiodactyla; family Bovidae; genus Oryx; species Oryx dammah. The sequence goes on from NW_024070204.1 coordinate 12,021,015, forward strand.
ATAATGCTAGTACAGAGTATGAAGTAAGATGAAAAGGAAGAGTTATTTCCTTGTCTGTAAGAAGAATAACATTAGACCTGCTTTTGCTTTTGATAATAATGCTAACATGCTGATATAAATGCATCTTGTCTTCAAGCTGGAAATTTCATGTCATAGTAATAGAGGTTTAGGCAGTGTTTATAATTATACAAAATTGCATGGCTGAGAGTGGAAAAGAGCTAAGGCAGACGTCACCAACACAGAAACAATGTATTAGGAATGAATGTAACCCTTGTGAAACAGAGCATTTCACACACAAGAACACGTGAACTCAGCTCACGTGATGGCATTAGCTATGAATGGCATGGTAAAAAAAAAAAAAAATGTGTCATCTTGTTTTGAATAAAAAAAAAAAAAACACTTCTGTTACTAAACCTCAAAGATGTCATTTTAAGCAAAAAAAAATACTATATTGAAGCAACTCAGGTAACCCTAAAATTAATTTCCTGAAACAAGAATTTGACCCAAAACAAGCAAATTTCCCAAGTTACTTTCCTCTGTAAACAAAGTGGGAGACCTATGTGATTATGTTTTATAAGTGAAAAAAACCTGAATTGTTGCCCTAGAATAATGTTTGAGTAGAGAGGGAAGCTGAAGTATTTTATTATATTACATTTATACATATCTTTATATATATATATAGTTCAGAGAAGGCAATGGCAAGCCACTCCAGTATTCTTGCCTAGAAAATCCCATGGATGGAGGAGCCTAGTAGGCTGCAGTCCATGGGGTCGCTACGATTTGGACACAACTGAGCGACTTCACTTTCACGCAATGGAGAAGGAAATGGCAACCCACTCCAGTGTTCTTGCCTGGAGAATTGCAGGGATGGCAGAGTCTGGTGGGCTGCTGTCCATGAGGTCACACAGAGTCAGACATGACTGAAGCGACTTAGCAGTTATATATATATATATACCCCCATATACAGTCACTCCTGGTTATTCACACGACTCCAGGACCCACCAAGAATGTCAAAATCCACTTAGAAACAAGTCTAATAGCTGGCCCTTTATACCCATGTATCCATGGATTAAACCAATCACGATCATTTAGTACCATAGTGTGTATATATATATATATATATATATATATATATACACATATAAAATGAAAAAAATCAATAGATAAATGGGCCCAAACAGTTGAAAGCCCACATTGTTCCAGGATCAGATACATATAGATATAGATATGTATATGTATATTTATACCTAAGACACCTTTAGTCATTGACTGTTATCACATATAATTTATCCCTGTTTATCTTGTAATCAGTATTACTTTGCCTACAAAGGTACCTATGGACAAAGCTATGGTTTTTCCAGTAGTCATGTATGGGTGTGAAAGTTGGACCATAAAGAGGGCTGAACACCAAAGAATTGATGCTTTTGAGCTGTGGTGTTCAACAAGACTCTTGAGAGTCCCTTGGATTACAAGGAGATCAAACCAGTCAATCCTAAAGGAAATCAATCCTGAATATTCATTAGAAGGACTGATGCTAAAGCTGAAGCTCCAATACTTTGGCCACTAGATGTAAGAGCCAATTTATTAGAAAAGATCCTGATGCTAGAAAGATTGAAAGCAGGAGGAGAAGGGGATGACAGAGGATGAGATCGTTGGATGGCATCACTGACTCAGTAGACATGAGTTTGAGCAAGTTCCAGGAGATGGTGAAGCCTGGAAAGCCTGGCATGCTGCAGTCCACGGGGTTGCAAAGAGTGGGACATGATTGAGCAACTGAACAACAACAAATCTTGTATTCAGAACAGTAACCTGGAATGTGGTAGAACAAGTGATTTGTTCCATTCACCTGTAGTCTTTACATCTTAAGTTTCATTTTAGGACTTCACAGTTTCAAATATATAAAACCTCTTAATAAGACAAGGTCAAAAATTTAGAAAGCTGACCCTGTCAAGGAAGAAAGAATTATATCCTTTTTCAAGGATAACAAAGTCTTAGAGAGGTGGGTGAAAAGCCAACCTGAATGTGCCATAAACATTCTTCTAATCAGTTTCTGGTTCAATAAAAACTATCATACAGGAAATATCATTTTCTCCACCAAAAGATAAGCTAGATTAATTCGGAACCAAAAGACAGAAGCCATAGATAGAGACCTTCAGTCAGTGTGCAGTGGGCTCCAGGCCAGGCATCATGGAAGGACACTCACACTGATGAGCCCTCCACTGACTGAGAGGAGGGGATGTCCACGGGAGTGCAGTGTAGTCAGCTACTAATGGGAATGGCGAAAAGGCCAAGTATTCACTCATCCTTCAGTTTTCACATATTTACTATAATCCAAATGGGATATCTTAATAACCCAAATAGGCAAAATTTTCTATAATTCGAGTCTAGTGAGAGGATACAAGAAATGAAATATAAGCACAATCAATAGTTCAATTATACAGTGAATTGCTGCTGCTGCTGCTAAGTCACTTCAGTCATGTCCGACTCTTTGTGACCCCATAGACAGCAGCCCACCAGGCTCCTCTGTCCACAGGATTCTCTAGGCAAGAATGCTGCCATTTCCTTCTCCACAATACAGTGAATTAGAAGATAATAATTGCTATGAAAATGGAGCTGGGCAAGTGGAATGAGACTGTGAGAGATGGTGCAAACATCAGTATTATTGTGCAGTCAAGATATTGTCTTCAAGATGGCAGACCTATGAACAAGCACAGAAAGAGAGTAACAGACATTAGGGGAGAATGTTATAAGAGATGAGCATTTGGATCTAGATCTAGAGCTATCGCTGGAGGAACTAGATAATCAACAGGAAAAAGAATGACAGAAATATTGGTGAGCCTTGCAATAGTGAAACCCGGTGCTGGAACCCTAAAGGAAGACGTCCTGGGTTCCACGCTATGAAGGATGTGGTGAGATAGTTTTGATATCCCCTGGTTGGACTCCCAGGACAGAGGACAAGCCACTGCAGGGAACCACTCAAACATTCATTTTGCTTTATTCTCCTATCAATATTAATTGAACACTTTGAAAATTATTGCAGAAATAACTTATATGTATTATAGGAAGCCCAGATATGTCTTCAAGCCTGATAAATAAAAGAGGAGGAAAATTCATGCTGCTGAAGGCTGACTCTTCTGAAAGTGTAATAGCCAACTTTAAGGTGGAAGGTCAGTGAGTCTCAGGGCCCTGGGCTTCTGTGGAGTTTTTACGTTTCTCCATCTCCTTCATAGCAAGGAGTAAATTCAGCTGTTCCCTACCTGGCTAGTGTTTGGCAGCATTTCTCTATGTTGACACTGAAGCTCCAAAATATTGGCCACCTAATGTGAAGAGCAAACTCATTGGAAAAGACCCTGATGATTGAAGGCAAAAAGAGAAGGGGATGACAGAGGATGAGATGGCTAGATAGCATCACTGACTCAATGGACATGAATTTGAGCAAACTCTGGGAGACAGTATGTCAGAGGAGCCTGGCATGCTGCAGTCCATGGGGTCTCAATGAATCAGACACAACTTAGCAACTGAACAACAACAAGAATCTACTGTATAGCACAAGGGAAATTTTTTTAAAGGCTGAAAAAAAAAGAATAATCAGGCACATATGAGTACAGAATACTACAGAGGAGGTGTGTACAGAGCATTGATAGTAATAAATGGAGAGAACTGTAATGTGGGAGAAGACAGGAGAGAGGAAAATGTTCCAAAAGATAGTCTTGATAATATTTGAGAATAACAAGTTCATCAGAGAACATTCCAGAATTGTGTCATTTTGTGTTGAATAAAAAACCACTTCTGTTACTAAACCTGAAAGATGTCATTTTAAACAAAAAGAATGCCACATCAAAGTGACTCAGGTAGCCCTAAAATTCACTTTCTAAGACAAGGATTTTACAGAAGACAATTAACAGCACATTTTGCAAGTTACTTTCCTTTGTAAGGATAGTGGCTGACCTATGGGATTATGCTTTATATACTCCCAAAAATCTGAAGTTGCTGTCTAAGAATTAGGTTGGTGTAGAGAGAGGAACTTAAATACTTAAATATTTTTATTGCATTCCATTTATACACACTAATGTATATATGTACATAAGTACTTGCACATATATACTCATATACCGTTGCCTCTTGTTATCCATGGGGGGTTGGTTCCAAGACGCAACAAGGATGCCAGTGTGTGTGTGTTTGTGTGTGTGTGTGTGTGTGTGTGTGTGTGTGTGTGTGTGTGGTGAAAAGGGTGGACTTGCAGTGAGGAGCTTATAAGCAGAGACCAGAAAATGCATGACTTGAGAAAAGCTCAAGAGTCTAGGAAAATTCTTTTCCATATTTAGCTTCATTTCAAAAATCTTATATCAAGAGCTTTGACTAGATAGGTGTTTGAATTTTATTTTTAAATTATTAAAATGTTTTGATGCATGTTCAAAGACATTCTACATAAGCGTCAATAATGTGTTTCTGCAGAGTGAGCAAACTTGCAGAATTTGGGACAATGTTTAGTGCTGAAATTTTACATCTAACAGAGCCTCAGCTAGTTTGAAAATGAACTCTACTCTAATCTATCTTGTCTCCCACTTAGTCTGGTTGATAAAAGCCAAGACATCAATCAGGAAAGAGCATAACTATCTAGTGCTTTAGGGAGAAATATGGACACCTTAGCAAGAACATGAAACCATTATGGAATAATTTGAGTTTGGATGAGCATAGGTCAGAAACATAACTTCTTGAAAAATGTCATTGGCACTGAAATCAGACTCTATATTGAAAGGATATTGTTCCCTAAAAAGTTTCAAACTTTATTCCTTTTAAGATTGAAATGTTAAATATACCTTAAAAGCTATGCTACTTAGGTGCACAAAATCAAAATATTGAATACAAAACAATCTCGGTTGCACAACCACAATCCAACACATTTGTCTGTTCAAGTCTCTTCTTGGTAATGGTGTCAGTATTAATCCAGTTAATCAAATGAGATGACCTCCGGCATCAGTGAATCACCACTCTTCCTCTACAGCCCTCCTATCTCCTACCTCCTTTCTGTTTATGTCCTCTCTGTCCATTACACTCCACTCAAGACAAATTGCCATTCTGCCTGTAAGACACACCCATAAAAAGCATTTCTCACCACTTCCACCAGTGCCTACTCAGTGTAAGTAAGCGGTTCTCAAATGAGAATGACTTTTGCCTTCCAAAAGATATTTGATCATGGCTGGAGACATTTTTGTTGCCATCACTGTGGGCATGTTATTGGCATCAGTGTGGAGAAGTTAGCAATGCTGCTAAACATCCTACAATGCACAGGATATATCTCCACAATACAGAATTATCTCCCTTCAATTGTCAACAGTGCCAAGGTTGAGAAACACTCATCTGAACCACCATCAGCTGTCACCTGGATGATGTCAGTACCTTCCTCCTGAGGAGGTCTCTGCCTGCCTCCTATGTTGCCCAGAGTCATCCTTACAAAACATTCATTGATCCAGGGCATATCACTCTCAACTCTTCAAGGCTCCTCATTACATGTCAAATAAAATTTGAAACTCTTGCCTCACCTCCAAGGTCTCTATGCATGGGCCCTTGACTTCTGCTCTGACTTTCCACCTCCCTTCCTTTGCTTCAGCTCTGTGTTCAGGTGACCCCTAATTGGAGAGGCTTTCCTTGGCCACCCTATCTAAATTGGACTCTCCCCTCTTCACTGATCATGCTCATGCAACTGTGGCTTTCTTTATAGAACATATCACAACCATATATATTAGAAATCTCTCTTCTATTTATCATTTCTCTTTCATACTGGACAGCAGGGACTTGCTGTGCTTAGTCACTCAGTCATGTCTAACTGTTTGTGGCTGCATGGACTGTAGCCCGCCAGACTCCTCTGTCCATGGGGATTCTCCAGGCAAGGATACTGGAGTGGGTTGCCATGCCCTCCTCCAGGGAATCTTCCAACCCAGAAAATGAACCCAGTTTCCCCACATTGCAAGTGGATTCTTTACCATCCAAGCCACCATGGGGTGCTCATGAAAACTGGAGTGAGTAGTCTATCCCTTCTCCAGGGGATCTTCCCGACCCAGGAATCAACCAATCAATCTCCTGCATTACAGACAGATTCTTTACCAGCTGAGTTACCAGGGAAGTGGGGACTTGGTCTTCTTTTATCCTACTATGTTTCTTATACTTCAAACAATGCTGGTGCATAGTAGATACTCAATAAATATCTCCTAAATGAATGAGTGTATAAAGCTACTTGCAACAGATTTATGAACAGCTCTGCAGGTTATTTGGGTTTTTTTAAAGAACAGCAATGAGGGCATAGTGGACTGGTGGAATTTAAGTTTACATCTATAGGCTCCTAGATCATTTTTAAAAATATGTATTTATTTATTTATTTGGCTGAGTCAAACCTTAGTTGTGGCAGGTGAGAGCTCCAGTTGCAGTGTACAAGCTTAGTTGCTCTGTGGGATGTGGGATCCTAGTTCCCTGACCAAGGATCAAACCCATGTCCCCTGCCCTGCAAGACAGATCCTTAACTACTGTGCCACCAGGGAAGTCCTTAGGTCATTTACCACATGGCATTAAGCTACTGGTTTATACATTTCTTTCCACCATTAAGCCATGTGTGTCCTAAGGAGAAGAACTGCAACTTTTACTTTCTGTTTTCCAGAAAACCTATTTCTATGCCTGAATTATAGCATTTGGCAAATAATAGTTTGTTGAAAATAAAAAATAAAACATCATTAGATATTTTATGCCACAATAAGCATAATAAATTAAATTTAATAGCTATAAGTTAAAAATGGTACTTAGGAATCTGTTTTAAACAATGTCTTGGTGTAATTTCAAGAGGTTAATCATCTTACCCCCAGAGAAGGGAATGGCAACCCACTCCAGTACTCTTGCCTGGGTAAATCTATGGACAGAGGAGGTTAGTGGGCTACCATCCATGGAGTGGCAAATAATTGTACACGACTGAATGACTTTCACTCACTCACTCACTCAATCATCTTACTGTACAAAATTCACTACAGATATTCAAGTTTTTTTAACTCCATATTTTCACTGTTACAAATGTGACATTTTTTATAATAGCCACATATGACAGTGGTTCTTTCTGCAAACAAAACAAGAACTCTATCACAAACAAGGGACACTGTGCTTCTTTCTTTTAGTTTTAAGTCTTCAGCAATTCTCCTTTGGAACCATTTTCTAATATGTATTATTTTCTTAGGAACTTTGAGGAAGTGGGGCAATATATTACTGACAACTGCAAACAATTATATATTTTCTATAATCTCTTATATTCTGAGTATTGGATTTGAGCTTATTTGCTGACCAGAATTACATTTGAAATGTAGATTGCCAACTAACTCTCAGTGTTAGGAGGATATAATAATCCTCACTTCCCATCTACAATCTCCCTAAAGCTTCCTCAGTCTTCTTTGTTGATCCTGTATCTTTTTGTCTCTATGAATTTTGTAACTTCAATTCTCAAACAGGTAGGATGTCAAAGCAAAAATCGCAGGGGATAAAGAATGCATATATATGGAATTTAGAAAAATGGTAACAATAACCCTGTATGTGAGACAGCAAAAGAGACACAGATGTATAGAACAGTTTTTTGGACTCTGTGGGAGAGGGAGAGGGTGGGATGATTTGGGAGAATGGCATTTAAACATGTATAATATCATATATGAAACAAGTTGCCAGTCCAGGTTCGATGCATGATACTGGATGCTTGGGGCTGGTGCACTGAGACGACCCAGAGGGATGGTACGAGGAGGGAGGAGGGAGGGGTGTTCAGGATGGGGAACACATGTATATCTGTGGTGGATCCATGTTGATGTATGGCAAAACCAATACAATATTGTAAAGTAATTAACCTCCAATTAAAATAAATAAATTTATATAAGCAGGAAAGGAAGATTTTATTCAGGCTATTGCAATGGGAGATAGAACCTAAAGGAATGAATTCCACTTGAAGCCAAAGGTGGGGAGGGGCTTAAGCATGAGGGTAAGCGCATTGAAGGAGATGCATTGCCCACATGGTTGTTGTTGTTCAGTCACTGAGTCGTGTCCAGCTGTTTGTGACCCCATGGACTGCAGTATGCCAGGCTTCCCTGTCCTTCCCTATGTCCCAGAGTTTGCTCAAACTCATGCCCATTGTATTGGTGCATTCCTTTCAACCACCTCATCCTCTTTCACCCCCTTCTCCTCCTATCATATTTGTGAACAGTTTTCTCCTTAATTGTGCCATCAGGTTTCTAGTCGGCACCCATCCAAGTTAGCCCCCACCTCCCACAGAGACAGGAGATGGGTGTGCAGAGGTGTTTCTTACTTGATGTTTAAGTTTCAGAGATTGTTCCTGAGTCCTTGAGAAAGTCATAACTTGGGTTGTAAAACTGGTGAGAAGCTGGATGAAGATTTACATACATTTCAAAGAGCAAAGAATTTACAACTACTAGTCTACATGCTGTAAGAAAAGGGACATCCGGGGCCTCCAAGTAGGAAAAAATCTGCCTGAAGTGTAGCCAAGCAGAGAAAAACATTAAGTCTGCCCTGGTCAAGGTTGTATCACTAGAACAACTACAGATGCAGACATTTCAGTCAGTAGAATTGCCAACTGGAAGATCCTATTATTGAACTCCTGTTCTCATTTCCATAAAATCATTCACTCTGATATCTATTGGTGTTGTGTGTGTGTGTGTGTGTGTGTGTGTGTGTGTCCTTATAAAGTACCACTTGGGATTTTGAAAGAATTGTTGCTTTTATTCCTAGCAAGAAACTGAACATTTATGTCCCAGCAAAATTTGTATGTTGAACTCCAACACTGGTGTGATGGTATTTGAAGATGGGGCCTTTGAATTAGGTCATTAGTGTGGAGTACATTATGGAATTAATGACCTTGTAAGAAGAGGACAGAGGGCTAGGTGTGCTCATTTTTGGCCATGTGAGGATACGAGGCAGTCTCCTATAGAAAGTGGGCCCTCACCAGAGCCCAATCATGCAGGCCCCATGATCTGGCACTTCCAGCCTTCAGAACTGTGAGAAACAAATAATTGCTGTTCAAAGTACCCAATCTATGGTATTTTGTTATAGCATCCCAGGCTAGTGAAGACACTGATACACACTCCAATGTTGCCTAATTTACCCTCATCTCGTCAACATTATCATCAATATTACCATCAATATTATTGCTATCAATAATCAATATCAAATATCAATAAATGAGCTTCAAAAGTAGACAGGTTTCTCTGGTGGCTCAGTGTTTCCGCCTGCAGGTGCAAGGGACACGGTTTCAATCCCTGATCCAGGAAGACCCCACATGCCCTAGTGCAACTAAGACCACGTGCCACAACTATTGAGCCTGTGCCCTAGAGCCTGGGAGCCATGACTACTGAAGCCCACATGCCCTAGAGCCTGTGCTTCACAACAAGAGAAGTCACGGCAATGAGAAGCCTGTGCACCACAGCTAGAGAGTAGCCCGCACTCAGCACAACTAGAGAAATGCCAACATGGCAACGAAGGCCCAGCAGTCAAAAATAAAGAAGGAATTAAGTGACAGAGAAGGAGAGGATTGGATGACTTCACCGACTCAATGGACATGAGCTTGAGCAGACGCCGGGAGATACTAAAAGACAGGGAAGCCTGGCATGCCGCAACCCATGGGGTAGCAAAAGTAGATGTGAGACTGAACAACAGTCTAAACTGCTATCCCGTTAGAGCCTGAAAAACAACAACAATAGAAAAAGAAGAGGACTAACAGACCTCATTCAGCAGTGAACCAAAGCAGGAATTTCAAGGACAACAACAAACGCTCCACTGAATACCCTCCCCTCTACCTGCACCACACCTGTGTCTGAGCCTGTTGATTGTAAAAATCTCAATGAAATTTAGACGGCTCTCCCTGGAGCATCCCAGGTCTCTCATCTCACACAAGTACATTCAATTAGCATTCTAAAATTGAAAAGTCACTGCCAATTCTGTAATTTAAGTCATTGAGTGCCTGAGGAAAGAACAACGCCTGCAAAGGGAGGGGAATGCAAAGCTTCAAGCTGGTCTCTCATTTCAGCTGAGCCAGTGGTCTAGAGCAGGGATACCGTTGATGCACGCCCTCTTCACTTCTCAGGTGAAGCTGACAAGACTGTGGCACCCTTAGTTTGAGCCTCTTGAGCTCACAGAGCCCAGAAGGAAGCCAGCTGAGATTTCAATTGCTGATCTAATTTTCTACCTACTCAACAGAAGAAGTGATATACTCTGTCCTTCCAAATTAATCTTCTAAGTCATTAAAAAAATAGATCTCAAGCAAGTGGATCTTCAATGTAATGACCAAATTAGCTGGATGAAAATGGGGGAGAGTCATTCTCAAGATCATGAGAAAGAAATGAAAGGCCATATGCTAGAAATAGTATATATGTATGTATATATATGTATACATGTGTACATATATGTATATATGTATATGTATATACATATATATACACACACACACGTATCTTTTCTTATAACCCCAGCACATCATCAGTGGCAGTTAGAGCACTTGTCACCCATTAGCTAATTAATTCTCACTGCATCCTTTTCAGAGATAACCAGCCCCCTGCATCTTATACCTGCCCATGAGGAGACAAAGCTGGGTTTTGCAAATGTACTTTTAAAATGATAAGAACTGGAAACTAAATTAGATACTTATGTTTCCACCTGCTCATTGGAAATTCAGATTTATTTTAGGATGTCTCTTGGAATTCAGTCAGTTCAGTTCAGTCTCTCAGTCATGTCTGACTCTTGTGACCCCATAGACTGAACTTTCTCAAAGCTTACTCTTTCAAAATGGTAAAAATTGACAGCAACTGTGATGACCCAAAGGCACCAGGAAATAAGTTGCTTAACAATGATGTGCAGAATTTTGCTGAGTGTAGACTTCCAGTAGGCTATCTGTATTCCTCTTCTTCTTGAAAATAATAAACCAGCTGTTCATCAACGCAATAAACTACGTGTCTTCTGTCTTCCTATTAGTTATCTTCCCCAATAATAACATCATAACATCAATTACACCATCACTTTAAATGAAGCAGTACCTGCGAGCAGCAAAGTTTGAACAGGTACATATAAGGTATGGCTTTGAGGGTCAAGGTTTCACCTCACCTAAAAATTATTGTGCATTCGTGATCAGTCGTGTACAACTCTTTGTACCTCCTAGACTGTAGCCCGCCAGGCTCCTCTCTCCATGGGGCTCTCCAGGCAAGAATCCTGGAATGGGTGGCCAGTCCCTTCTCCAGGAGGTCTTCCTGATCGAGTGATCGAAGCCCAGTCTCCTGCATCTCATCTCTTGCATTGGCAGGCAGATTCTCTGCCACTGCACCACCTGGGAAGCCCTTTCATAACAAGACAATTGCTATTATTAGTCCCTTTGTGTCATATCAAACTTTGTCTCTGTATATCCATATTGATTTTAATTTAATAAATGCTTCTTTGTTAAAAAGCTGGTGAAAACAGAATACAGCAATATTTAAAGAGAAGTAAAAACTAATTTGATGACAAAGCACTCTTTTCTTAAAGTAGATAGACCTTTTCTACACTGTTTTTTCCCCCTTCCCCCTTAACACAGTTGAAGTTTTACAATTTTGATTTTCTAGTACTCCGTTTTTACCTACTGGTTCCATTAACAAAGAAGTCCATTTGTCAGGTAGGTTTTAGTAAATAATTGTGAGTCAGACCTGAGAAATTATCTATTTTCTGAATAACAAACATAAACAGAAAACAAATGTCCAATGCTGTTCTATATTCTAGTACTGGTGTTTCACAGGGATCCTAATTAATAAGAAGGTGAGAACTTATCAGAATTGAAAAGTCCTTTGAGGTTTCATTTCAAAATAGAGTTCTAACTTTCTCAGTTACAGTAGTAACTGAGATTGCACCTGCAGAGGACATTAAGAAATTACTGATAATTATTAGCAAAAATGATCTAGGAAGCAGAATGGTCATAAAAAAAAGAAAGTAGGACAATTTTATACTTCATCATCAGTAAATTTTTGTAGGGCATTAATTTGATGTCCTATATTTATTTAAACCCCATTCTTCAAATATTGTTTCTTGTTTCCAAACAGTTACAATCTAGATCAACTCAAGAAAAACTAAAATCAGTACAAAAGTCTAACTTGTCAAAATTAAAATGTCATAAAATCACATTGTTTACACAATTAGTGACTGTATTAGCCACTACTGCAATAACCTTTTATAACAAAGCCTTCTCAAAATCAGTGAGTTATAGCAGCATTTATTTTTCTTCCTTGTATTTCTTCTGGTTGGTTAGGATGGCTCAATTTAAGCTGTCAGTGAGCTGAGCTTTGCTTCAGCCTGCAGGTTGAATGCAGATCTGTGTCATTCATCTCCTCCTTGTTCTTGGGTCAGTGGCAACCCAGGGCATATTCTTTTCATGGTAATTGTCAGAGCATAAGGAAGCAAGGCTAAAGAATATCAGCACATTTAAGCTCTCAGCTTACAAGTCATATGGCCAACGTCAGTATCAATGGGATAAGAAAATAAAGGTTGCCCACAGTGGAAGGGCATTGGATATATAATTTATAATGAGATAGTGAAGAACTGGGGGCAATATGAAGATCTGCCACAGTGGTAAAGAGAATAAGCATTACATCTTCAAAGATTAAAGAGGCTTTGGCAAAAGTTTGACCATATCTTGACTGTATAACTAAAGAAAAATACCAATAATTGCATATAAGAAGCCAAGTTTAGGTAAACACCATTTTTGATCTAAAGATATATTAATACATTTATTTAGGCACTTGCTTTTCCAAAATGTTCCACAAACAGCTGCTCTTTGTGCTTGCTGTTGTTACTGTTCTGCTGGTCTCTGTTTACTGACTTTCCTGAATTATGTTAAGTCTGCTTCTGAGTCATGTGTAGCCACTAAAGTCTCTGCTTAGCATCAGTTCAGTTCAGTTCAGTAGCTCAGTCGTGTCTGACTCTTTGCGACTCCATGAATTGCAGCACGCCAGGCCTCCCTGTCCATCACCAACTCCCAGAGTTCACTCAAACTCACGTCCATCGAGTCGGTGATGACATCCAGCCATCTTATCCTCTGTTGTCCCCTTCTCCTCCTGCCCCCAATCCCTCCCAGCATCAGAGTCTTTTCCAATGAGTCAACTCTTCACATGAGGTGGCTAAAGTAATGGAGTTTCAGCTGTTTAGCATAGTGGCTAGCTAATGACTGAGCAGAGGTTTCCTCAAATTCCTGGAACCAGTAAGCTTCCCAGTCTTTGGCAAAGAGCTCTGTGTATGTATTGGGACATGCCTTGGGCAGGCAGTTCACAACTCTAGCTTACCTTTCACTTCCTATTTGCTCAAGGTCTGCCAGAGGTGTGTTCTGAGCATGCATGTAGCCCTGTACGTGGTCATGGCCTTCCAGATTTTCCTAGAACATGTTGGAGCTTTTCAAAGCAACTAATTATCAAATTTTTCCTTTATTTTTTTCCTTTGTGTGTGTGATTGCTGTTTGCCCCACTAGTTATCAGTGCCACAGGCAGCTGTGATATTAACTAATTGTACTCTATCTTTGGCAAACACTTCTTAGAAAAAAAGGCTATTTGCATTGAGCAATGTCTGAATTAGGCCAAATAAACACAAGCCCTGAAAGTGGAGTTCCTCAGGGAACTACCAGGATGGTCAAATAACAACAATTCTGTGGAACTGAAACTTAAAAGGAGAGCCAAGCATTGTCTATTCTACTTCCTTCATGGTTGCTAGTTTTCTGGTTTTCACTGTGACTATGAAACTGCTGGGCTTCAAGGTCCCCACATGGTGGCAACAGGGACATGATGACAGGGTAAGTTATTATTAGTCAAAATATCAAAAGATAAAGACAATACTGAAAATAGCAGGAGAGAAGCAATTCATCACATGAAAGGGATTCCTCGTAAGATTAACATCTGACTTCTTATCAGAAAAAGTGAAGAAGAAAATACAGTGGAATGACATAGACAAAGTGCTGGGGGGGGGGGAAAAGATTGTCAGACAAGAATTTTACATCCTGAAAAATATCCTTGTAAATTGAAGGACAAATAAATATATTCCCAGATAAACAGTCTCTTGTACACTCTAGGGAACTGAGTCAATTTAGACCCGGAACCCATTACCTAAAAGGACAGCCAAGTCTCCAGAAGAAAGTCCTTGCTGCATCACAATATGTATAACCTGTGTTAACTGCCCTACTCTTTCCATAAAGGAGCCTGAAGCATTTACTCAGCTAACTGCACTGAGGGGAAAACAACACACAGACATTTTTGAGGGCTACTGGATGCAGATTTGGGGAGATGACAAGCTTCATGAGTTTGAGCAATCTCTGGGAGATGGTGAAGAACAGGGAAGCCTGACATGCTGCAGTCCATGGGGTAGCAAAGAGTCTGACATGACTTAGCAACTGAACAACAGATGTTTGTCAGTAGAACCTAGCCATATGAGTGGTGTGATTTCTCCCAATTAAGATGAAGTAACTGAAATGATAATAATCAGATCCTGGTCCTCTGATCCAGTCCTAACAGGATATTTCAGTGAGGAATAGTCATTGCCTCTGATGTGATAGCCTTGGAAGATTAGTCAAGACCAAGCTTGATTCCAAGGGATATACATGGGGGAAGGTCAGGGTGGAGATGGGAGGAGGGTACAGTGACTGTATGGGGAAGGAAAGTGTCCGGCTGGATACTCAGTTTGCTTCTTTCAAAGACGCTCTAGGTACCAATTTAAGCCTAAAGACTTTCCTGCATGAAGAATTCAAAGAACAGAGATAGAGAATGAGTACAGCTGAGCTTGATGTGAGTCCATTGATTTTTCATCCATCTCCAGACATATGTATTCTCAGAGAGGACTCCTAAGCCATTCAAGTAGATTACCTTGGCCCAGGAGTATGAGACACAGGGATGGGCAACTCATATCTTTTCCATCTCTATCTACCACATCTCAAAATATTCCTACTTCCTTTACAAAAAGAGCTTAAATGTTTCATCATGAATTTTGGGGCTTCCCAGGTGGTGCAGTGGTAAAGAATCCACGTCACAATGCAGAAGCCACAGGAGATGTGGGTTTGATCCCTGGGTCAGGAAGATCCCCTGGAGAAGAGAACGGTAGCCCACTTCAGGATTCTTGCTGGGATAACCCCAAGGACAGAAAAACCAAAATGGACTACATTTCATGGGGTAGCAAAGAGTCAGACAGGGCTGAATTGACTTAACACGTAGGCATGCAGGGAGATTTAGATCGCCTGACTTGAATGTCAGAAGCTGCGCTTTAAGTCATTCCACTAGTTGAATGAAACCTAAACTCTACTGGATTAACGTGGTTGTGTGACATACAATAGAAACCGGGATTTGGATGACAGATTTACTTTTATATGTATCACAATGTCATACCTTTGCCAAGTTGCCTGTCACCACTCACAGTCACCAAGAAAGCTTCCGTATAGGAATTGGCACTTGATTTAGGCCTTGGGAAATATTTAAGATCTGAATTGTGTAGAAAAGATGAATGTTTTATATGTAAAGAGTAGGATATGAGCAAATTTAGTTAGAGAAGTAACCAATCATTGGACAATTGGATAGGGATGTGTGTGTGTCTGTTAGTCACTCAGTCATGTCTAACTCTTTGCGAACCTGTGGACTGTAGCCCGCCAAGTTCCTCTGACCATGAAATTCTCCAGGCAAGAATACCAGCGTGGGTTCCCATTCCCTTCTCCAGGGGATCTTCCTGACCCAGGGATCAAACCCAGGTCTCCTGCATTATAAACAGATTCTTCACCATCTGAGCCACCAAGGACACCCACAAGGTATAATTAATAGGAAATAAGATTCAGGTAGGAAACTTTTTTTTAATTTGCTAAATATACAAATTTTTAAACAAGTATTATTCTATTTAATCTTTACCACCAAGGTAGGTAGTGTCATCTCTCTTCTAAAGATGAGGAGACTGGGATTGCAAGAGGCTAGATAAGTAGTTGAAGATCACACAGTTAGAAGGTTGACAGGTTTGAGATAAAAACCTAGGTCAAGCAGCAAAATCTGCCCCCACACAGCTTCCATGAAATGAGTGAGGAATAAAATAATAAAACAAATTCAGGGCCACATAATAAAGATCTCCTATAGCGAGGTGAAGATAGAGAGTTTTACTCCATAGGCTAAGGGCCACCAAATGTTTGTGTTTCAGGAGTGCTGATTAATGTGATGTGTGATTCTGATGGAAAACAGGATGATTAGTTGAACATGGAATGGAGATTCTCAAATGAGAGATCTTCACCTGAAACATGATGTTCCACTCCCATCTACACACTTCACTCTATTCTCTTTATCCTTGTGGGGGCAATAGAAGCTTCCCCAACATGCAGCCCACACATGCATTTCATTTCTCCACAGCTCTCTTTTTGTTTTTCTTCAAGCAAAGGACAACTTGAAGATATACTTCCAATCTTATCTCCCTAATTCTCTTCACTTGTGGAGCATTTTTAATGTCATTTATTTTGCATACATTTCTACATATTATATTATAGGCTAGCAACTCTTCTTAAGAGGACTCCTAAAAGATCTCTAGCTGTAGTTTGTCCCTATATTTGAAACATATTTGTGCAAAAAAAGAATCCAAAGGACACCCTCATGTTCATCATAGCATTATCACAACAGCCAAGGTGTGGTAGGGATCCAAGTGTCCAACAAAGGATGATAGAAAATAGGAAATGTAGCATATACGCACAATGGAATATTACTCAGCCTTAAAAAATGAAGGAAATTCTATCACATGCTACTACATGGACATATCTTGAGGGCACTATGTTAAGTGAAATAAGTCATTCACAAAAGGATAAACACTATAATATTCCACTGATACAAGACCTCTAAAGTAGTCAAACTTCAAGAAATACAGAGTAGAATGGTGTTGCTAGGGGCTGGAGGGAAGAGGAAATGGGGAGCTCTAGTTCAGCCGGTATCGAGTTTCTGTTTCACAAGATGAAAATACTCAGATCTGCTGCCCAACAGTGTGAATATACCTAACAGTACTGAACTGTACACTTTAAAATGGTTAAGAGAGTGAACTTTATGCTGTGAGATTTTTCTTTCCACAATTAAAATTTCTTAAAGATTCCAATGGAAATAAAACTTTATCACAGCAACATATCATTGAATAACTCTTGGATAACTAAAAATCATGCCAAATAAGATAATAAAAAGTGAAAAATAATAAAAGAGGGACTTCCCTGGCCGTCTGATGGTAAAGAATCTGCCTTCCAAAGCCGGGGACAATCCCTGGAACTAAGATTTCACATGCCATGTGGCAGTGAAGATCCTGAGTGCTGCAACTAAGATCCAACATAGCCAAGTAAATAAATAAATAATGCTTTAAAATAATAATAATAAAAGAGAACCCAAGAAAGCTGTTGGCAGAGCGAGGTTTGCACCTCCCTTGGGTTCAGGAAGGTACCAGATGGCAGACTCAGGCGTGAGGAGGACACAAAGGCCAGGGCTCATTCATAGGTTAACAACCGCTGTGCTTACTGTCCTGTCAGTCAAGCCCTCCACACTTTTATTTGCTTTATTGCCTTTTTCCTTTCCCTACACCCTGGGCCTAAAAGCAGGCATGATGGATGCATCTGTCACATTGTGAGCTGATAACTGTCACACTTCCCCTCCTGTTCACACTATAATTTCCTTTAGGAGGTTTGGCTTACTGCTGGCTGAGTTCGGCGAGAGCCATTCTTGTCAGACTTAGGAGAAAAGAGAGAGAAGAAATATGGATTTGTGACTCCAGTTTAAATGAAGAGGTGGCAGTTTCCCTGGAAATATTAAATTAGAGGCATGATTCAGGCTTCCAGGTCTTGCTCTCCTTACTCAGCTTTCTCTTAAAAGCAGGACTTGGAAGGAAAAAAAAACCCACAATATCAATATTTACAAAAAATATTCAGGGGAAATCTTTCTAGAGTTCCTGTGAGAATCAGAGACATGGCATAAAAGTACATTTTATTTCAGAGAATGACAAGGGCCCAAGGCTTTGGGAATTATTCATTGTGAGCATGGCCTTTCTAGGGGGACTATGCAAGCTCAGGGAAGAAACATCCATAGGGCATGTTTGACCAATCACAAAGCAGCTAGGTATAATTGATGTGTCCAAATGTAAAGGAAGTCCTGGAGGCAGATCAATGGATCTCGTTGAAAGATGCAAGGCATCTCTGACAGTCAGTATCAAACTGACAAAATAGGGAAGACAAAGGTGAGCTTGATTCTGTCCCAAAGATACTCTGAAAACTAATTGAATGATGTTCAACATCAACAAGGATTTACAGTCTGATGTTTAGAGGCTCCTGAGATGTGTCATGAAAAGTTAGCAAATGCAAAAGCTATGTACATGGTCACTCCAATTCAATCATATCAGAGGACTTTGCTTTAAACACCTCTATACATTTGGTTGCCGTAGGGGAATGTCAGCTCTCAGGTAACCGAGGCAGAAAATTCTGACCCTTTAGGGGGATAGTTTCAAAGCAAAAGAGGAATTTCAAAAGGTTCAGAGCATTGGCACAGGTAAATTCCAGTGAGCATTATCTTCATCCTTTGGAGAAGCAAAGTTAGGCTGCAAACCTCACCCACAGAATTCCCAGGAGATGACCTATCTTCCATTTCTTTCAAAAATTGCTCTGTTTCCTAGCATTGTACAGATTTCAACTCAGTGTGGACATGAAACATGAATATCAAAGTTGAGTTCTCAGAGGGGAAAGAAAATTTTGCTTTGGTTTCTCTCTGGCCCTGATAGATTGTTACACAATTCAAAGTTAAAGTGGCTATCTGACTTCCAGGTAGCAATTTTATCATAGCTGCCTTTTGAGAGTTCAGAGAAGGCTGCCATCATAAATGCCATTTTCATTAGAATAATGCGAAAAGTTACACACCATACAGAAGATGACAAGGCCCGACTATCAGGTACCACTCTTGGAATTTTCCAGTTTGCATAGCTGTCCCCTCACAGGGAAACCAAACTGGACAACATAAAAGAAAAGTCTAATGGGCAGAAAGCACAGTGGTTCAGTCTCAGAAATCCTACAGAGGTGAAACATTCCCTCAATTTAAACAATAACAACAAAAAAAAGCTTGCACAGTCCTTGGCATTATTCCTGGGAACACACATCTAAATGTGCAGTATATTCTGTGTGTGTGCTCATTCTCAGTTATATGCAACTCTTTGAGACTCCATGGACTGTAGCCCACCAGGCACCTCTGTCCATGGGATTATTCCAGGCATGAATACTGGAGTGGGGTGCTATTTCCTACTCCAAGGAATCTTCCCTATTCAAGGAGCCAACCCTCATCTCTTGCATCTCTGCATTGGCAGGTGGAGTTTTTACCAACTGCTTTGCCTGGGAAGCCCGCAATATATTCTGAGGCAAACAATAAAGGATCAGCAAGAACTGTCTTTCAGAACACGAGGTCATGGGAGACCATCTCAGAAAGGAAGAGGAGGTGTGCGTGTGCGTGCGTGTGTGATTGTGTGCACACTCAGGTGTGTGTTGTGCACTTACTAGGGCCCCTGGCAAATTTTAACTCTAAAATGTCACACAGGCATGACTTCTTGTTTATCACTTTAAACAGATATTTAAACTTCACCAGCATTCCAGGGCAAAATAAAACTTCCTGTGGCAGAATCAAAATGAATGAACAATGCTGGAGGCATCATTGTTGTGCTGAGATGTTGGACTTCGTAAATAATTGTGCCATCATCTTATTTTTTTATATGGTACTTTCAGTGAGGCATTTTAAGCAGCCAAATGGTTTAACGACTAAATCTAAAGATTTTAAGAGAAACAATGGAAATAGAGAGACTTACAGAAAAGCATAAAACTATTGTTAAAGCATAAGAAGATCCTTGCAAATGGTAGCCAATGTGTGTTAGATACTCTCATCTCAAGGTCATGGTTCAGAGTGCCCCCTCTCTGCTATCTGTCTTCAGTATTTGGATGCTCCATCTTTCAACTTTAATTAGATCTCAGTTCACATGTCACCAACTCTAACAGTGGACTGTGCTCCTCTCCTATGATGGCTACTTTTATGGGTCAACCTGGCTCAGCTACAGTGCCTAATTTTTTGATCAAACATCAGTCTATATGTTGCTGTGAAGGTGTTTTGTAGATGTGATTGACATCTACAATCAGTTCACGTTAAGTAAAGATTACCCTTGATACTGTAGGTAAGCTTCATCCAATCAGTTGAAGGTCATAAAGGTTAAAAATTCAAGTTTCCCAAAGAAGAAGGATAACATAGAAACCCTAGGCTTCTTGTCCACCAATTTCCCATACAAATTTTGGACTTAAGACTGTGATGACAACTCCTGTCTGACCTTTGAGCCTGCTGCAGAGTTCAGAGTTGGAAACTCAGCCAGCCCCCACAATTCCACAGTTATGTCAGCCAATTTCCTAAGATAAACCTCATATAAATATATATATGTGTGTGTGTGTGTGTGTGCAACTCCTTTCCCACTCTCTTTCTCTACTTCCTCATTCTTCAGAACAATTGCCAGCACTAGTTAAGATACAGAAGTATTTATTGGTGTATATTTTTTAGTGCCTAGAACAGTGTCTGAGACCTAGCAGGCATTCAACACCCATTTATTGATTCCATCAGCTGTGTGCTGAATTTTGCCAGTCACGGCTTTCTGCTGCTTTGCACAGAATAACATTAGCTATGTTGATGGTTGAGGTTGATGCTATGTTTTGCTCCCATTTCATAGATGTTGAAGTTGGGCACAGAGAGATGAAGTTATTCCTCAAAAGTTGTGCAGCAGACACAAAGTGAAGCTGATCGTTGAAACCATGTAGCTGGGCCCCAGAGTCCACACTCTGAAATTCTACTTTCTAACCTCTGGGGCTTCATGGAAATATTATTTGATGGGATAAAACTCTCTCTTAGAAAGTATAAAAATTGAGAGCATATAATAATAAAACTAAAATACTCTATACATCTGTGATGCTGTGACTCCATGTGATTTGGGGGGATGTTACAAACCACTCCAACAGATTAGAAACAAAGGATTTTTAATTTAAAGAAGAAAGAGGAGAGTTCCTCATGTTGTTTAGGGAAACGAATAGATGCATGTATACATATAACCGAATCAACTTGCTGTATACCTGAAACTAACACAACATTGTAAATCAACTATACTCCAATCAAAAGGATAGTTGTGTATTGGAAAAATTTAAGAGAAGAAAGAGGAAGAGAAAAATAAAGAGAGGGAACACTGAAAATCATCAGTGTTCTGGAAGCTTTACTAAAAATAGATTTCAAATGATTCAAGTAGAGCAAATTGGTCCATTGCAAAGCCTTAAAAAGCAAGACACCTGAAAGAGTATGGGAAACATTTGAAAATGTATTCACATCATCACAAGCATCTTATTGAAAAAGAAACCAAAAAGGTAGTGAAGGAGACCAGAGAGGAGGGAGAAGCCCAGAGAGTCTCTAGCGAGCCCAGGAATAAGAAGCAGGATGGAAATCACATCAAAAGTGGGAACACTTTCCCTCAGGCCACAGCTTCCACCGGGTCCTGTTGCCAAGATCACGGTTCCAAGTCTCCAAGCCTGGCTGAATATCTGCCAAGGGTTTCTGGGACTCTGTCCCCACCTAGAGGTCTGACGGTGAATAAAATCAGATAATAGGGAAGTGCCCAGAGTTCTTCAAAATAGCCATCATAGCTCTAATCATCACTGTGTAAGTCCCAATAAGATAGCATTTTGTAACCATTTGGCAAAGGAAGGGGCAATGTCTGGGAGTCAGAGGGTTAATCATAAGCATGTCGGCCTTAAAGCTTTCTTGAGATACCAGGTCTTGATTTCAGCAAGACTTTAGACAAAAAAAAAAAAAAAAAAAAGCATAGTTTTGTGGGCAATATAAAGAGATATGTGCTTGATTATTAGACAGTTAGCCTGATAGCTGATTAATTGTGGTATACATCATTGTGGACTGTTTATATTGACAAGCTGACACTGAATCTCAATGGTACCCATGTGATAAACCAGGCTCTGCAAGGCTGCCATGAGATTGCCAATCAGTTCAGCTCAGTTCAGTTCAATTGCTCAGTTGTGTCTGACTCTTTGCGACCCCATGGACTGCAGCACGCCAGGCCTCCCTGTCCATCAACAACTCTAAAAGCTTGCTCAAACTCATGTCCATAGAGTTGGTGATGCCATCCAAGCATCTCATCCTCTCCCTTCCCCTTCTCCTCCTGCCTTCAATCTTTCCCAGTATCAGGATCTTTTCAAATGAGTCATTTCTTCACATCAGGTGGCCAAAGTATTAGAGTTTCAGCTTCAGCATCAGTTCTTCCAATGAATATTCAGGACTTATCTCCTTTACGATGGACTGGTTGGATCTCCTTGCAGTTCAAAGGACTCTCATGAGTCTTCTCCAACACCACAGTTCAAAAGCATCAGTTATTTGGCACTCAGCTTTCTTTATGGTCCAACTCTCACATCTATACATGACTACTTGAAAAACCATAGCCTTGACTAGATGGACCTTTGCTGGCAAAGTAATGTCTCTGCTTTTTAATATGCTATCTACATGGGTCATAACTTTTTTTCCAAGGAGCAAGCATTGCCTATACCTGATGTGAATGTGACAGCTTTATCATTAATAGCTGCTTACTCTAATTGTTTCCTCTTCTCCCCTCTCTTCTCTTGGGCTGTTTTAGAAAGGGAAGGGAGTCAGGCTTCGTGGAAGACGTGAACTTTCATATCTGGGGCACATCACTTCTCAGATGATATCCGAGTGCAGAGGCTGAGATTATCAAGGATGCTTCTAATGGTTCAGTCAGTTCAGTTCAGTTCAGTCACTCAGTTGTGTCCAATTCTTTGCGACTCCATGAATCGCAGCACGCCAGGCCTCCCTGTCCATCACCAACTCCCGGAGTTCATTCAGACTCACATCCATCGAGTCTGTGATGCCATCCAGCCATCTCATCTTCTGTCATCCCCTTCTCCTCCTGCCCCCAATCCCTCCCAGCATCAGAGTCTTTTCCAATGAGTCAACTCTTCACATGAGGTGGCCAAAGTATTGGAGCTTCAGCTTCAGCATCATTCCTTCCAAAGAAATCCCAGGGTTGATCTCCTTCAGAATGGACTGGTTGGATCTCCTTGCAGTCCAGGGGACTCTCAAGAGTCTTCTCCAACACCACAGTTCAAAAAATCAATTCTTCGGCTCTCAGCCTTCTTCACAGTCCAACTCTCACATCCATACATGACCACTGGGAAAACCATAGCCTTGACTAGACAGACCTTAGTCGGCAAAGTAATATCTCTGCTTTTGAATATACTATCTAGGTTGGTCATAACTTTTCTTCCAAAGAGTAAGTGTCTTTTAATTTCATGGCTGCAGTCACCATCTGCGGTGATTTTGGAGCCCCCAAAAATAAAGTCTGACACTGTTTCCACTGTTTCCCTCTCTATTTCCCATGAAGTGATGGGACCAGATGCCATGATCTAATAGTTGGTCCACCCTAAACCCTTTGTATGGGATGCTTTTGCCTTTCAAGAGATTAAGTGAGACCTGCCTGAAAGATCCTGGTCTGCCCTAGTAAATTGGTTGCCATGGGAAACCTAGGATTCCCTGTCTTATCAGTATGGGGCCCACAGAAAATATTTAGAAGATGGGTTTCTGGTGATGGCTGTGGCCCTCTTCTCATCAGCTCAGCCCTTTACCATCTTCTAGACAAAGGACCTCCTCAGTGCCCCTGGAGCTTGTCTACAGGTTCTGCCAATGAAGAACCACTGGGTAAAACCAGAGCTCAGACCCTCCATTCAGAACCAGGACGGTCTTTAGGGAAAATGTATCCTCGTGGCTCTTTTCTCAGTAAAGAGAGGAAAAAGATGACTCCCACACTCAAACAACCTCAGAACACCCTCCTTAACATTCTCTCCCTGAAGCCCCCTTCTTCTTCTTTCCAAATCTCTTTTGTTAGTTTCGTTTTTATTTTATTGTGATAAGAACAGTGAACATGAGATCTGCCCTCTTAGATTTTAAAGAGTACAATACAATACGGTTGAGCAGCAGGTTTTGAGAATTTATTCATCTTGTAAAAGTGAAACGTAACACCCACTGATTAACAAGCGCTCACTCGCCTCCTCTCAGCCCCCAGCAACCAGCATTCTGCCCTCCTTGGAGCTGAGGAAGATCCAGCAGTGTTGGCTCAGCTCGGCAAAGTCTCCTTGGAGCCTAAACATTCAAGCCAGTCAGTCAGTTCAGTTGCTCAGTCTTGTCTGACTCTGCGACCCCATGGACTGCAGCACATTGGGCCTCCCTGTCCATCACCAACTCTCAGAGTCTACTCAAACTCATGTCCATCAAGTCGGTGATGCCATCCAACCCTCTCATCCTCTGTCAGCACAAGAATAGCCAGGAGCAGTGTTTCATGTCTTAAGTTACTGTTACCAAAAAACCTTTTATAGCACCCTGTTATACAACTTAATGTAAGTCAGCAGCATGATGTGACTGTCTCTAGTTTTGTGCTATAAAAATACTGAACTGCTTATGATCATCAGGGCTCTTTCACTCCCTGACCAGCAGACAGTACTGTGTTGTGGATGCCAAAATACCTTTCTCATGAAGAAGAATTCAAGAAAGTGGAGTCTCATTCTGGATTGGATGGTGCTATCAGAAAAGCAAGGGTAAGGGTGGCCAGTGGTTAAGACTCTGCATTTCCACTGTCTTGAGCCTGGGTTTGATCCCTGGTTAGGGAACTAAGATGCTGTATGCCTCACAGAACAGCCAAAAAAAAAAGGTGAGTGAAAGTCACTCAGTCTGACTGTCTGACTGTTTGCAACCCCATGGACTATACAGTCCCTGGAATTCTCCAGTTCAGTATACTGGAGTGGGTAGCCGTTCCCTTCTCCAGGAGATCTTTCCAACCCAGGGATCGAACCCAGGTCTCCCACATTGCAGGTGGATTCTTTACCAGCTGAGCCACAAGGGAAGACCAAGAAAACTGGAATGGGTAGCCTATCCCTTCTTCAAGGGATCTTCCTGACCCAGGAATCAAACCGGAGTTTCCTGCATGGCAGGCAGATTCTTTACCAACTGAGCTATCAGGGAAGTCAAAAGGAAGGTAAGGAGAAGCAATTCAGTGTTCAATGATTGGATCTTGGTCATTTTCACCTAAGAGTGGAGAGGATTAATGTGACAGTCATTCCACTGCTCTTAAAATCATACAGCACAAAACTAAACCCTATAATAAGACTCTTCCCTTTCCACTTCCCTTTGCCCTTCATGCCCCATGGTTTCTGCGATATGCACTTTCCCATATAGTAACAAGCTAAATAAACCTAACCTTGTTGGACTCAGTGTATCTGTACCGACTGAAGGGGTTGGGAAGGAAGACAGTGTAGATTGGGACTTACTGATTGGAGAGTCTTCAGTCTTCTCAGACTTCAGTGTACATATAAATTACCTGGGTCTTATTTAACTGCAAATTTGGACTCAGCAGGATGGAAAAGTGACGTCGCTCAGTTGTGTCCAACTCTTTGTGACCCCATGAACTATAGCCTACCAGGCTCCTATGTCCATGGGATTTTCTAGCCAAGAGTATTGGAGTGGGTTGCCATTTCCCTCTCCAAGGGATCTTCCCGACCCAGGGATCGAACCCTGGTCTCACTCATTGCAGGCAGACGTTTAACCTTCTGGGTCACAAGGGAAGTCCAGAAGGGATGCCTAAGATTCTGTATCTCTAATGAGCTCCATTGATGCCCACTCTGCCAGTCTGAGGCATCCCATACACTTTGAGATAGCAAGGCTCTGGTCCACAGGCTCTCAAAAAAAAAAAAAAAAGAATACCACTGATTTCAGTTGGAGAGCTGCAAAAAAACACTGAATCCAGGTCTTATCCCCCAAGATAATTTCAATGTAAAGCAAAGTTTTAGAAATACTTTCTACTGCTCTACGGTACAGAGTGGAAGGCATGGAAGAGTTAAATTCACAGTTCAAAGGAAATTGTACAGATGAGCCGTTATGTCAAGATGGACAAAACAAGGAGTGAGGATGTGCAGACTTGGGAGCTCGTCTGCGTTCTTGGGATCACAGAAGCCAGTGAGGCGAGCCCGGAGCAGCCCTGTGAAAAGGAATCCACATGTAAATTGAATAAACAGTAATTAGGGCTTCCCTGGTGGTTCAGACAATAAAGAATCTGCCTGTGATGAGGGAGACCTCGATTCATTCCCTGGGTTAGGAAGATCCCCTGGAGAAGAGAATGGCAACCCACTCCACTATTCTTGCCTGGAGAATCCCCAAGGACAGAGGAGCCTGATGGGCTACAGCCCATGGGGTCACAAAGAGTCAAACATGATTGAAAGACTAAGCCAAGCACATGCCTACGACAGGAGACAGAGTTCTAATTGTCTGGTGAGCTCCTCCGTGAAGAGAGGTCAGGAAAGACAGTGGAGGTTTTGAGCCACATAAAAGAATGAAGATATAAAGGGGAAGGAGATAAATTATGTATGAAAGGGGTCAGGAGTCTGTTGAGCTCTTGGGTTCTGCTGACCTATAGATTCTCCCACTTCCTCAAATCAAATCAATATACGTAATAAATTATGTATTTGCATGCTCATCTTTCTCCTCTTCAGTTATCACTCCTGGAAAGCAAAAAGGATTTGCCTCCCCTCTGGTGCCCTGCATAGATCTTCTTTTTGACTTACTGCCTCAAATTTTACTCTCCTCCAGGGCCCTGGGCTTGAGCCAAGTACAGATCTGAATCAGAAATCAAGAGAACTATCATGAGATACAAAGATGAATCCCCTCCACCATGAACCCTGGGACAGCTTCACCCACTCATGAAGGAGTCCAGGAACTGTAGGAAGTTTCACCACCAGTAGAGTCTATGAAGGTCAAATGTCTTTGCTTGGACTACCTATGTAGGGACCCCAAGTTGAGTTTATCACTCACTAACAAGCCTGTTCATTGGAAGGACTGAGGCTGAAGCTGAAGCTCCAATACTTTGGCCACCTGATGAGAAGAACTGACTCACTGGAAAAGACTCTGATGCTGAGAAAGATTGAAGGCAGGAGGAGAAGGAGATGTCAGAGAATGAGATGGTTTGATGCGTCATCAACTCAATGGACGTAAGTTTGAGCAAACTCCAGGAGATAGTGAAGGACAGGGAAGTTTGGAGTGCTGCAGTGCATAGGGTCACAAAGAGTTGGACTTAATGACTGGTGACTTAGTGACTGAACAACAACAGCAAGGAGCCTGTATTTTGAGTCAGATCTTCCCCAAAACATACTCCAGTTGGAGTAACGATCAGCTGGATTGGATAAATGAATGTAAAGAAATACATGGAAAACATTTTTATGTTTAATGTCAGATTCAGATACAGACAGTAGCATGCACTCCATCTCCTTCATGTGGCTTTCCTAGGACCCTACCCCATCTTACATCCATCTTATCCTTATGTGAAACACTAGGAACAGGACAATCTCCTTCAAAGGTGCTCACTCGCTCTCACTTGAGTGTGTGTGTCTGCACTCAGTCGTGTCCGACTCAGGACCCATGGACCACAGCCCACCAGGCTTCTCTGTCCATGGAATTTTCCGGACAAAAACACTGGAAGGTTACTATTTCCTATTCCAGGGGATCTTCCTGGCTCAAAGATTGAAATCTTGTCTCAAATCATTGACAGGCAGATTCTTTACCACTAGCCCATCACTTTAGAGTGGAATTCAGCTAAAACCTCAGCCACGGTGGTGGCTGTTCAGTTGCTAAGTCGTGGCACTGATGTTAAAGAACCCATCTGCCAATGCAGCAGCAGATTCGATCCCTGGGTTGGGAAGATCCCCTGGAATTGGAAATGGCAACCCACTTCAGTATTCTTTCCTGGAGAATTCTATGGACAGTGAAGCCTGGCAGACTACAGTCCATGGGGTCTCAAAGAGTCAGACACGACTGAAGCAACTTAGCATGCATGCAGCCATGTAAGGGAAATTAAAGGTGACATATTTACTCTTTAACATTGTTCTGTTCTCCAATTCTCATTTTCTCTACTGATTCTATGCATAATCCCAGGAATAAGTCCCATAGCACAAACAGCTCTGATCATAACAAACAAGATCAAGAATTATTGGTATTGATGGTGATTGTGGGGATTAGTCAGGAAGACAAGACTGGCCTCATGGGGAGACACAGATGGTAGCTGCCTCGGGGGTCAAATTTCAGGGCATGTGGAGCCCTCAGCTCCTTTTGGTGGATCCCTTACCTTTCATTCTTGAATGTTTGTCCCTCAGTCACATGAAAGCTCCCATTACTGCCATATCACTCATTGTGAATTAAACATCTGGGCATGTGTTTTGATTTTCAACTCAGGAAAGAAAGAAAGATGGGCAGGTAGAGATGGGTGGAGGACACGGAAGGGTGACTCACCTTTTCACAGAGAGGCCAACTCAAGATTCTCTCTTGTGTGCCCCTTCCCTTCTCCCTCCTCTGGGAACCCCTTCCATTTCTAGCCAGACAAGAAGCAAGCAGAAAGGCCAGCAGTCACCCCAAGCTCCCTGGGAGGGATGGCACCCAAGAGGCTCGGTGCAGACAGAGGTCCCAACCATGACAGAGGCTGTTGATTTCCTTGGTCCTCCCAAAAGGCAGTCATTCACAGCAGGTGGATTTCTTCTTCCTTCCTCTCATCCATCTTCTCTGCTTGTTAACAGAACAAGAGCCTTCAGAGCATAATCAAAGGTGAAAGTCTCGTCAGCATCTCCCCCTCCATCGGGCCTCTTCCCCATTTCTTTTGGCACCTTGCTCACTTCGCCAGCCCTTCCCAAAGAGAATCACTTAAAATAGCAACAGTTGTAAAGCCATGCTTTATGTGTTGTTCCAGATAAATATCTGTATCAGAGTGGGGAAAGCATTTCCAAGCATAGAAATAAAGAAAGAGAACATAAAGTAAAAGATTGATATTAGAGCACATAAAAATTCAAAATGTTTATGCAATAAAACTGCCAAAAGCAAAATTGAACAGCACAAAACTAGATAGAAGAAAATTGGTACACCGTAAATAACAGACAATGGGTCATTATTCCTAATACAAAAGAATGCTCTTCTATGGAAGAAAGACACGGATATGCTAGTAAGAAAATTGGCAAAACTGTGAAAATCTGATGCACAAAAGAAAAAATACACATGGACAATGAAAATATTTCTTATTTCTTAGAGTTCAATTTGTGTGTGTGTGTGTGTGTGTGTGTGTGTGTGTGTGTGCTTAGCTGTGTCTGACTATTTGCAACCCCATGGACTGCATCCCACCAGGCTCCTCTGTCCATGGGGTTCTCCAGGCAAGAACACTGGAGTGGATTGCCATGTCCTCCTCCAGGGGATCTTCCCAACCCAGGGATTGACCCCAGGTCTCCCGCATTACAGGTAGATTCTTTACCCTCTGAGCCACCAGGGAAGCCAAAGAATACTGGAGTGGGTAGCCTATCCCTTCTCCAGGGGATCTCCCCGGCCCAGGAATTGAACTGGGGTCTCCTGCATTGCAGGCAGATTCTTTACCAGCTGAGATGCCAGGTGTGTGCTGAGGTGCTCAGTTGTGTCTGACACTTTGTGCCACCAGGGAAGCTGTGCAAATAAAAAACAGGGACTTTGAAACCAATGCCATTTTAACCCACCATAGTATCAATTATTTTTATGACAATATCCAGTGCTAAGAAAGTTATTAAAAAGTGAATATTTATATGCGAGTAGTGGAACTATTACCTGCCACATTTTTTTTGATAGGAAATACACCTATATGCATTAAAGAAATTAAAAAGCTGCACAGTGTTTACATTCCTAATTCTACCTCCAGGAATTTTTTTTTGTGAAAAAATAATCAAATATAAACAATTACTTATTAACAAAGATACTAAACTCAGAGTTATGGATAAAGAAAAGAGAGATGAAAACAACTTATAGATGTGATACCCTAAATGTCAAACAGAAATGTGGTGAGATGTCCATGACAAGGAATATTTGCCTTTTATTATAATTTTCATTTTAAAGAATATTTGATGACATGGATAAATAATAATATCATAAAGAATAAGTTAAAAAGTTATAAACAATAAGGGCCAAAAAATTATTTTTATATGTTTATTTGAATGTGTTTGTGTGCCTGTTATGTGAGTGTGTTTGTGTGTGTGTATTTTTCCCCTAGAAAGCTTAGCACATAAACCCATGGTGATCCAGGATAGGTATGACCATTCAAGACTGCAGTTTCTCATGGGAGCTTTTTCTCCTGTATTCTCCTAGTCCACAATGAATATGTATTTCTTCTATAAATATTATCAGAAAAAAATGTTATTTTTTAGAATTATATATGTGTTTTTACTTGATCAAAATGTCTCTCTTCATTGTATTATGCAACAGGTTATTTAATTCACTTTTTATTGTATTCATATCAAAATGCCTATCAAAGATGCTGCAGCCCTTGAGGAAGACATACTTCTGCTTAATGAAGCCCTGAAGTGGTTTGCCCTCTGTCCATCATCTTACAAGCAGATGTGCTCCATCTCGTCAGCCTCTGCAGCCCCATGGACTACAGCCTGCCAAATTCATCCAGTCGTGGGATTTCCCAGGCAAGAATACTGGAATGGGTTGCCATTTCCTTCTCTAGGGGATCTTCCTGACCCAGGGAGCAAGCCCACATTTCTTGCGTCTCCTGCATTGGCAGCAGATCTTCACCCCTAGCACTACCAAGGAAGCCCACACCAGCAGATAACTCTTGAAATAATTCTTGGAGCAGTTAGTGTCCAGAAAATAAATGTGACTGCTCAATGTCCAAATTAAGGCCTGTGGGTGACGATTACAAAGATCTCAAGTATTTTGGAAGCCTTGTCTATTTAAAATCAAGTTATAACCGTAAAGCTTTTAATTAATGGCAAAATAAGTTTAAAATTGCATTATTTAGAAAGCTCATTGAATTCTATAGGATAAAAATGTCCAAGGTAATCAAATTATGACATTTGTGTTTCCTCTTTATCTACAATTCCTCACCTAGAATTGTCAGATTTAAAGTGGTTCAGAGACTCAACCCTCAACATGGGGAGGAAGTTGACTGTAAGACAGGAATTGTGTACACACGGTGTCTCTAAGCTGCATACTGCTGCTGCTGTGTTATACTCAGTCATGTCCAACTCCATGTGACCCCCATGGACTATATAGTCCATCAGGCTCCTCTGTCCATGGCATTCTCCAGACGAGAATACTGGAGTGGGTTGCCATTTCCTTCTCCAGATCTTCCCAACCTAGGGATCAAATCCATGTCTCCTACATTGCAGTTGGATTCTTTACCGCTGAACCACCTGGGAAGCCCTAAGCTGCATGTGGCCTGGTTCAAATATGGCATTTTGTTATATCCTGATCCAACCAAAAAACAGATATTATAAAAATAATTATGCATCTGGCAGTAGCACATTTACACACAGAATTCTCCATCAGATGTCATGGAAGATGTGACTTCCCAGGTGGCCTGATCTAGTCTAGGTTTCCTCTCATCCTTTGTTTTTCCGAGAAATGGCAGCAGCTTTGCAGTGTGTCTTTCACGGTGAGCTGCGTCTTCTCCCAAGTGCAGCAGAGCATGGTTCCCTAAAATGTGTTAATCCTGGAGAGATTTACCTTTCTCTCCCAGAGCCTTCACTAAATCACCATCCTACTTCTGGTGTTTATCATTTTAATGAGGAGCCTTGGAAAGCAGCTAGTCAAAACAGACTCTCAGTTAGCACTTTTTAAAATAGCTAATGCCAATTCACTGATCCTTCAATATTTAAAGGTATTTTACTGGGAAAGATTTCTTGAGCCATTTCTAAAGCTGATGTAAAGGCTCTGATTTTTGTCTCACATTGACAAAAACAGAGTTGATCTAATCTAACCCAATTCTTCCTGGGATTCAATTTCTTTCTCTTAAAAATAAGAGATGGTATTGAAATGGATAGCCAACAAACAAAGGCCTACTGTATAGCACATGGAACTCTGCTCAAGGCTGTGTGGCAGCCTGGATGGGAGGGGAGTTTGGGGGAGAAGGATACGTGTATATGTGTGTCTGAGTTCTTTCGCCATCCACCTAAAACTCTCACAGTGTTGTTAATCAGCTATGATTTACTACAAAATAAAACATTTTTTAAAGACAAGAGAGCATTGTGCGTGTGCGTGCATGAGTGCATCTGTGTGCTGTACCCTTATCACATCTGTAGAGCCTCGGAGGATATACACTAACCTGTTAGTAATGACCCCATTTGGACAATGAGAAGATGGGCAATTTTTTTAGAATGTTCTTTTCACAAATATATGAAATGTTTATGGAACTAAATAATAATAAGCTCTAGATTTGCCCAACTATCCTAGATCATAAACCCTTTAAACTATTCATAAATATTTAATGCATTCATTAAACATTACATTGGTTTGTTTATAACATTTTAAAGATCTATGATTTGATAAAATAGGCTATATATACTTTTTATTATCTAGGAACAACACAATAGCTTTGAATATTGAATGAAAAATAAAAGCCTATATGAGTGGGCTAAAATTAAAAATATGTATATATACATACTATCTAGAAAGAACAACAAAAATTTCTTTCTTTTCTTCTCTTTCTTTAATATCTCGGATATTATTGTTTTTGTTTAGTCACTAAATCGTGTCCAACTCTTTGTGACCCCATGGAGTGTAGTCTTCTAGACTCCCTTGTCTGTGGGATATTCCAGGCAAGAATACTGAAATTGGGGTGCCATTTCCTTCTCCAGGAATATGTCTACTATAAGTTTCCAGAAAATCCTCTCAAACTAAAATGTAGATAATAAAAGGATATATTTTTAATTATTAATATCAAATTAAAGGAGATGTGACAAATTCTACTCCTCTTCCTTGACAAATTAGGAAACAGTTTAAAACTGGCAAAGCAGTAAGGCAGATAAAGAAGCAAAATATTACTGATACTGATGATAAAGTTGATATTGGATTAAATGGCCTATGTCTGATATAAGTAAATTTCTAATGCCGGATCCCCACACTGAGCTGACTTACACCCAAGACATTACAGGACTCCAGGCCCCCAGGCCTGAGCCACTGGGATATAATACACATATCCACATATATACATATCCACATATCCACACTATATACATATCCAGTAGGGAAGCTCCTACTAAGCTAACTCATGGAGCAACAGAGGAGAACATTGGCTCTCAATGGACAGGCCAACTCTCAGGAGAAAAGGGAGATGAAGAGGTCAGTATGCATGCAACTGCCTCCTCTTACTAGACTTTCTACTAAGGTACATTTAGGTGAAGGAATGGAGGAGGGAAGAAGAGGGAGAAGCATTACATGAGTATTACCTTTGACTGTGTGGATCACAACAAACTGCGGAAAATTCTTCAAGAGATAGGCATACCAGACCACCTTATCTGCCTCCTGAGAAATCTGTATGCAGGTCAAGAAGCAACAGCTAAAACCAGACATGGAACAACAGACTGGCTCCAAATTGGGAAAGGAGTACGTCTAGGTTGTATATTGTCACCCTGCTTATTTAACTTCTATGCAGAGTACATCATGAGAAACGCTGGGCTGGATGAAGCACAAGCTGGAATCAAGGCTGCCAGGAGAAATATCAATCACCTCGCAAACGCAGATGATATCACTCTTATGGCAGAAAGTGAAAAGGAACTAAAGGGCCTCTTGATGAAAGTGAAAGAGGAGAATGAAAAAGCCGGCTTAAAATTCAACACTCAGAAAACAAAGATCATGGCATCTGGGCCCATCACTTGGAAACAGGGACAGACTTCATTTTCTTGGTTTCCAAAATCGCTGCAGATGGTGACTGCAGCCATGAAATTAAAAACGCTTATTCCTTGGAAGAAAAGTTATGACCAACCTAGATAGCATATTGAAAAGCAGAGACATTACTTTTCCAAAAAAGGTCCATCTAGTCAAAGCTATGGTTTTTCCAGTAGTCATATATGGATGTGAGAGTTGGACCATAAAGAAGGCTGAGCACTGAAGAATTGATGATTTTGAACTGTGGTGTTGGAGAAGACTCTCGAGAGTCCCTTGGATTGCAAGGAGATGAAACCAGTCAATCCTAAAGGAAATCAGTCCTGAATTTTCACTGGATATTCACTGTTGCACTCCTTGGGGTTGCAAAGAGCCAGATACAACTGAGAGACTGAACTGAACTGAACACAGGAAATAATACAGCAAGGATTAAAAAGGATTCAGCAGCCTGGTACCATTGATGATGAAAATATTCCACATCCTTGAATTTCCCATCTAGCTGAATCCTATTCACCTAATATATGATTGGGTGATTATTCCAAATGTGCATCTCCCTTTCCTGCTTTATTAAATGGACTTTAGCAAGGGTGATGGTAAATTCAATTCTGAATCCAAAGTCCCTTTGACACCTGCCATCACACTCAGGTTTTCGTGTTTGTCAGCCAGGTGGCTGTTGTAAGAGCCTGGCTCCAGGAAGCCTTACCTATCACGATGGATCAGTCCGGCCAATGTTGAAACTTCAAAGTGGTCTTTATCTGGAGTCTAGGGTCTATTTCCTAGGGTCCAATCTAGCATGACCTCAGATTTCTAGCTTCTACTTCCTTTGCAGAAGACAAACCCCAAACTGGACCCCTTCCTAATATTACCAATTAAAGGAAAAGAATAAGAGAAGATACTAGCTATTTGGGGTTTCCCAGGTGGCACAGGGGTAAAGAATCTGCCTGCAAATGCAGAAGATGTGGGTTCTGTCTCTGAGTTGGGAAGATCCTCTGGAGTAGGAAATGGCAACTCACTCCAGTATTCTTGCCTGGGAAATTTCATAGGTATAGGAGCCTGGCAGGGTGCAGTCCAGGGATAATAAAGAGTCAAATACTACTGAGCAGCAGAGCACGTGCATACACACACACACACACACACACACACACACACACACACACGATTCTTTCTCTCCCTCTCCCCCCCAAGATGTCCCCAGTACAGTTGTCTCCTACAGGACTCCTAGACTTCTTCCCTCTTAGCTCAGTCGGTAAAGAGTCTGACTGCAATGCAGGACACCTGGATTCGATCCCTGTTTCGGGAAGATTCCCTGGAATCTGTTCTTGCCTGGAGAATCCCATGGACAGAGCAGCCTGGCAGGCTCCTGTCTATGGCGTCTTAAGAGTCGGACATGATGGAGTAACTAAGCATGCACAGAGATATATACCATTTCACTCCTCCAGTCAAGAAGCTTATATCCGTGGACATAGAAATAAAATGGGGGGAACTCCTCTGTTCCCTGGATGATGGAGTTTTTATTTTTCCTCTTCAGTTTTATTTCTCCAATGCCTCCATTTTTGTGCTTGTTACTTACCAGGACCCCTCCCCTCTGTGAGAGTAGGAGGAATAGGAGAAGGTAGAGTCATGTTGGTAGTGTTAAGACTGTTGTTTTCAGCATCTGTTACTGTAATGGATTATTTATGCTTTGCGACTTACATAGTGAGACCTCATGATAATACTTGGCAAATATTTAAATCCAGACAAATGTGGAATCAAATTCTTGCTCCACAGTTTAGTTCATGATGTGATTCATATCAAGTTAATTCAGTTCTGAAATTGGGCTGTTTGTAGAGACGTAGATAGACCCAGAGATTGTCATAGAGAATGAAGTCAGAAAGAGAAAAACAAATACCATATATTATATTGATACGTATATAAGGACTCTAGAAAAATGGTACAGATGATCTCATTTGCAAAACAGAGACACAGACAAAGAAAACAAATGTATGGATATCAACAGGGGGAAGGGGGGATGGGGATTGAGAGAATTTGGGAGATTGGGATTGAAATTATACACTATGGACATTATGTATACAATAGACAACTAGTGGGAACCTACTGTATAACTCAGGGAACTCTACTCCATGCTCTGTGGTGACCTAAATGGAAAGAAATCCAAAAAGTGGAGGGGGGGATATATACGTATAGCTGATTTACTTTGCTATACAGCAGAAACACACAACATTGTAAAGCAAGTGTACTCCAAAAAAAATTAATTTTTTTTATTTTCTAGCCCAGAATACTAGAGAGGGTAGCCTATCCCTTCTCCAGTGCATCTTCCTGACCCAGGAATCGAACTGGGGTCTTCTGCATTGCAGGTAGATTCTTTACCAACTGAGCTATCAGGGAAGCCCAATTTTAAAAAAATAAAAAAAGTTAATTCAGTTCTTTAAGCCATTCTTTCCTCTTTTACAAAATAGAAGCATCACCCTGATGATTAAATGACACGACTTAGAGGATGCAATAGAGCTCCTGGCTAGTGTCTTTCTCCCCGCTCTGGTACTTTCAGTGGTTATCAAAATAAGCAGGCTGTCTGACTGCACATAGCATCCTCAGCAAGGCTAATATCTTATTCGCGCCTCCTCTTTTGTTGGCAGGTGTCTCTGTTTACCATCACTGTCTGTCCTTCAGCTTCTAGCCAGCGTCTCCCCTCAACATGGCATTTGCTGACTGATGCCGAGAGCATCTGCCCTCCCCCCAGGGAGCAGAGGCATGGGCTTTGTGACAGCTTATCCCTTTGTCATGGATGTGTGTCACATCCGTGCTTCCCAGTGCCTTTTGAACGTCATTCCTGTGTTTCACGTGTCCCACTCACCAGGCGGTTACTAAGGTAGGGTCTCAGCTACAAACCAGCTCTTCCATAGTCCATTTTTTAACGCAGAACCAGGACTCTCTAAACCACACATCTACTTCACCCGTTGCTCCCTGATGGATTCTGCCAAAGGACACAAGGCTTGAGGAACAGAAAGGAGTGATGCCCCTCCTGCTCCAGTGAGCGACACTCAACCTTCTTCACTATGGCAGTAGCGCTTCATTCTGGTACTCGTGTTGGTTCCAGTTTTCGGTTTTCCCAACACCTGCAAAACCGGGCTCATTGCCCTCAGGGACACAGTAAGCACCAACCAGTCAATTTCCCCATCGGGAGTCTGGGTCCCCACCCAAAGGGACCACTGCTCTAAGGATCTAAGTTTTAATAAGTTCAATCTCTTCCTTTGATTCCTAAACCCTAGGGGTGGTCCTCATATCCTGTGGTTGCTAGTCTGAGGCATTAGTGGGATTTTTTTCCCCAATAATTCCTATACCTATTTAATACTTTTAAAAAAATTTTATTGGAGTAGAGTTGATTTACAATGTTGAGTTAGTTTCTGTTGTACAGCAAGGTGAATCAGTTACACATATACATATATGCACTCCTTTTTGGATTTTATTTCCATATAGGTCATTACTGGACTAGAAATGGCAACTCACTCCAGTGTTCTTGCCTGGAAAATGCCATGGAATGAGGAGCCTAGAAGGCTATAGTCCATGGGGTCACAAAGGGTCAGACATGACTAAGCACGCGCGCGTGCACACACACAGGTCACTACAGAGTATTAAGCAGAGTTCCCTGTGTTAACATGTTACTATTAGCTATATATTTAATACATAGCAGAGTGTATATGTCAATCCCCAAATCCAAACTTTTCCCTTCTCCCATTTCATCCTTGGTAACCAAAACTTTGTTTTCTGCATTAGTGACTCTATTTCTGTTTTGTAAATATGTTCATTCATATCATATTTTTAGATGGCACATATAAGTATATCATATATTTATCTGCCTCTGTCTGACTTCACTCAGTATGACAAACTCTAAGTCCATCCATGTCACAGAAAATGGCATTATTTCATTATTTATTATGATTTAGTAGCATTATATATACATATATATAATATACATATATATACATATATATGTATCTACATATGTATACATTAGAGAAGGAAATGGCAACCACTCCAGTGTTCTTGCCTGGAGAATCCCAGAGACAGGGGAGCCTGACTGGAGGCTGTCTATGGGGTCGCACAGAGTCGGACACGGCTGAAGTGACTTAGCAGCAGCATGTATACATATATATACATATATGTGCAGTAGTTTGAGCATTCTTTGGCATGCCTTTCTTTGAGATTGGAATGAAAACTGACCTTTTCCAGTCCTGTGGTCACTGCTGAGTTTTCCATATTTGCTGGCATATTGAGTGCAACACATTCACAGCATCATCTTTCAGGATTTGAAATAGCTCAACTGGAATTCCATCACCTCCACTAGCTCTGTTCGTAGTGATGCTTCCTAAGGCCCACTTGACTTCACATTCCAGGATGTCGGGCTCTAGGTGAGTGGTCACACCATCGTGATTATCTGAGTCATGAAGATCTTTTTTGTACTGTTCTTCTGTGTATTCTTGCCACCCCTTCTTAATATCTTCTGCTTCTGTTAGGTCCATACCACTTCTGTTCTTTATTGAGCCCATCTTTGCATGAAACATTCCCTTGGTATCTCTAATTTTCTTGAAGAGATCTCTAGTCTTTCCCATTCTGTTATTTTCCTCTATTTCTTTGCATTGATCACTGAGGAAGGCTTTCTTATCTCTCCTTGCTATTCTTTGGAACTCTGCATCCAAATGGGTATATCTTTCCTTTTCTCCTTTGTTTTTCACTTCTCATCTTTTCACAGCTATTTGTAAGTCCTCCTCAGACAGTCATTTTGCTTTTTTTGCATTTCTTTTTCTTGGGAATGGTCTTGATTGCTGTCTCCTGTACCATGTCATGAACCTCCATCCATAGTTCATCGGGCACTCTATCAGATCTAGTCCCTTAAATCTATTTCTCACTGTCACTATATAGTCATAAGGGATATGATTTAGGTCGTACCTGAATGGTCTAGTGGTTTTCTCCACTTTCTTCACTTTGAGTCTGAATTTGACAATAAGGAGTTCATGATCCGAGCCACAGTCAGCTCCCAGTCTTGTTTTTGCTGACTGTATAGAACTTCTCCATCTTTGGCTGCAAAGAATATAATCAATCTGATTTCGGTGTCGACCATCTGGTGATGTCCATGTGTAGAGTCTTCTCTTGTGTTGTTGAAAGAGAGTGCTTGCTATGACCATTGCATTCTCTTGGCAGAACTCTATCAGCCTTTACCCTGCTTCATTCTGTACTCCAAGGCCAAATTTGCCTATTACTCCAGGTGTTTCTTGACTTCCTACTTTTGCATTGCAGTCCCCTATAATGAAAAGGACATCTTTTTTGGGTGTTAGTCCTAAAAGGTCTTGTAGGTCTTCATAGAATTGTTCAACTTCAGTTTCGTCAGTGTTACTGGTCAGGACATAGACTTGGATTACCATGATAATGAATGGTTTGCCTTGGAAATGAATAGAGATAATTCTGTCGATTTTGAGATTGCATCCAAGTACTGTATTTCACACTCTTTTGTTGACCATGATGGCTACTCCATTTCTTCTAAGGGATTCCAGTCCATTTAATTCACTGATTCCTAGAATGTCGATGTTCACTCTTGCCATCTCCTGTTTGACCACTTCCAATTTGCCTTGATTCATGGACCTAACATTCCAGGTTCCTATGCAATATTGGTCTTAACAGCATTGAATCTTGCTTCTATCGCCAGTTCCATTCACAACTGAGTGTTGTTTTTGCTTTGGCTCCATCCCTTCATTCTTTCTGGAGTTATTTCTCCACTGATCTCCGTTAGCATATTGGGCACCTACCGACCTGGGGAGTTCATCTTTCAGTGTCCTATCTTTTTGCCTTTTCATACTGTTCATGGGGTTCCCAAGGTAAGAGTACTGAAGTGGTTTGCCATTCCCTTCTCCAGTGGACAACATTCTGTCAGACCTCTCCACCATGATCCATCCATCTTGTGTGGCCCCACATGGCATGGCTTAGTTTCATTGAGTTAGACAAGGCTGTGGTCCATGTGATCAGATTGGCTAGCTGTCCATGACTGTAGTTTCAGTCTGTCTGCCCCTGATCCCCTCTCTCAGTGCCTGCCTTCTTACCTGGGTTTCTCTTACCTTGGACTTCTTTATCCATTCTTCTGTCAAAGGATGTTTCAGTTGTTTCTATGTCCTGGCCATTGTATATAGTACTGCTATGAACATTGGAGTACATGTATCTTTTCATATCTTTCATATCTTTTCATATGGTTTTCTCCATATATATATATAAATATCCTGTTAAAATTACTGGTGTGATTACTCAGTCCGAACAGGACCCTGACTGATAAATCCCCATCAGAAGTCCCACCTCACCTGGGACTCATTTACAATAGGATAATGACAGCTAGAATACAGGTGTGTGTTCATCTACCCATTGGCACACATGTGTCATCAATTCATTGCACCTTGCAATGCTCAGAAGAGACCAGAGATTTCAATTGTAATTCTTTGGATTAGAGAAATAAGATATATAGAAAATGCCTGGTACTCCATATTTTTAACAGGTTTATTGGAGTATAACTGATATACAAAAAACTGCACATGTTTAGTGTATACAATTAATGGCACACTTTGTGCTTAGTCATTCAGTCATGTCCAACTCTTTGTGACCCCATGGACTGTAGCCCACCAGACTCCTTTGTCCATGGGGATTCTCCAAGCAAGAATACTGGATTGGGTTGCCATGCCCTCCTCCCAGGGATCTTTCCAACCCAGGAATCAAACCCAGGTGGATTCTTTACTGTCTTAGCCATCAGGGAAGCCCTCCAAAAGACTGAGCACCGAAGAAGTGATGCTTTTGAACTGTAGGGCTGGAGAAGACTCTTGAGCATCCCTTGTACAGCAAGGGGATTAAACCAGTCAACCCTAAAGGAAATCAACCCTGAATATTCATTGGAAGGACTGAACCTGAAGCTGAAATTCCATCCAATGCTTTGGCCACCTGGTGTGAATAGCAGACTCACTGGAAAAGACCCTGATGCTGGGAAAGATTGAAGGTAAGAGAAGGGGGTGACAGAGGATGAGATGGTTGGATGGTATCACCGACTCAATGGACACGAGTTTGAGCAAGCTCCAGGAGATCGTGAAGGACAGGGAAGCCTGATGTGCTGCTGTTTATGGGATCGTAAAATGTTGGACACAACTGAGCAACAGAACAACCAACAACAACTCTTCAAATACTGTAAGCATACTAAATCTATGATGTGGGATCTTTGAGAGTAAAACTCATATTCTGTATGCCTTCTGAATCCCCAGCATGACTGTCTTAGTCCACTCAGGCTCCATAACATAACCCCACAGTCTGGGCACCTTAAACAACAGATATTTATTTTCTCTCATTTTATTTCTTGGACCTGAAAGTCCAAGATCAAGGTATGGCAGGACTAGTTTCAGATGATATCTATGTTCTCAGCTGATAGATAGCATCTTCTCACTGGGTCTCATACAGCTTTTTCCCTATGCACACATGGAAAGAGACAGATCTCCGTTCTCTTTCTCTTCATATAAGGACACCAGTTCTGTTGGATCAGGGCCTCACTTCTATGACCTCATCAGTTCAATTCAGCTGCTCAGTCATGTCCGACTCTTTTCGACCCTATAGACTGTAGCCTACCAGGCTCCTCTGTCCATAGGATTCTCTGGGCAAAAATACTGGAAAGGGTTGCCATGCCCTCTTTCAGGGGATCTTCCAGACCCAGAGACCAAACCTGTGTCTCATAGCTTCCTGCATTGGCAGGCAATTTCTTTACCACTAGCACCACCTGCGAAGCCCTCATTTAACCTTAATTACTCCCTTTATAGACATCATTACCATACACAATTACATTGGCAGTTAAGGCTTCAATATGTGAATTTTGAGGAGACAATTCAGTTCATGACATTGATTATAAATGAACTGAGGATTCCTCAGTGTGTATTCCCAGCAGTGGGATTGCTAGGTCATAAGGCAGTTCTGTTTGCAGTTTTTTAAGGAATCTCCACACTGTTCTCCATAGTGGCTCTACTAGTTTGCATTCCTGCAAACAGTGTAAGAGGGTTCCCTTTTCTCCACACCCTCTCCAGCATTTATTGCTTGTAGACTTTTGGATCGCAGCCATTCTGACTGGTGTGAAGTGGTATCTCATTGTGGTCTTGATTTGCATTTCTCTGATAATGAGTGATGTTGAGCATCTTTTCATGTGTTTGTTAGCCATCCGTATGTCTTCTTTGGAGAAAGTCTATTTAGTTCTTTGGCTCATTTTTTGATTGGGTCATTCATTTTTCTGGAATTGAGCTGCAGGAGTTGTTTGTATACTTTTGAGATTAGTTGTTTGTCAGTTTCTTCATTTGCTATTATTTTCTCCCATTCCGAAGGCTGTCTTTTCACCTTGCTTATAGTTTCCTTTGTTGTGCAGAATTGAAAGAAACATGTGTACCCCAATGTTCATTGCAGCACTGTTTATAATAGCCAGGATATGGAAGCAACCTAGATGTCCATCAGCAGATGAATGGATAAGAAAGCTGTGGTACATATACACTATGGAGTATTACTCAGCCATTAAAAAGAATACATTTGAATCAGTGCTAATGAGGTGGATGAAACAGGAGCCTATTATACAGAGTGAAGTAAGCCAGAAAGAAAAACACCAATACAGTATACTAACACATATATATGGAATTTAGAAAGATGGTAATGATCACCCTGTATGTGAGACAGCAAAAGAGACACAGATGTGTAGAGCGGACTTTTGGACTCTGAGGGAGAGGGAGAGGGTGGGATGATTTGGGAGAATGGCATTGAAACATGTATACGATCATGTAAGAAATGAATTGCTAGTCTATGTTTGATACAGGATACAGGATGCTTGGGGCTGGTGCACTGGGATGACCCAGAGAGGTGATATAGGGAGGGTGATGGGAGGGGGGTTCAGAGTTGGGAACTCATGTACACCTGTGGTGGATTCATGTCAATGTATGGCAAAACTAATACAGTATTGTAAAGTAAAAAAATAAAAAATGTAAAATAAATGAATTGAGGAGTCTAAGTGTTACCTAAAATCTGTGGGATTCTATCTTTAAATTAATAGATATGGAATGATTTGGCAAATCCTTATTTTCAAAACCTAGTTTATTTTCTACTAATTTCAGTGTCTTAGATCTTACACCTTCTTCCCCATTCCATACCAAATAGTTTTCTTTCTTCAGAGATTAGTTTGGGATCCATGTCACTAACATAGGAGTTGACATCACTTTTCTAGAAGAGTGACAATTTTCCAAAGATCAACCATGAAGTGTTTTCCATATCTGTTCAGCAGGTCAGAAGTAAAATTTAATGGCTTCATATAACTTACAATCCTCATATTGTGTGTTCAAAATAAGTAGCACGGGCTTGCCTAGCCTGGCTGTGAATACCTGTCTTGAACAGTTTCTGAAATTACAGGAAAGTACCTCTGTCTATTGTGGTAAATGCATTATTAAGATTACAGCTGTACTCCAGGTGCCATTATGTGGTATTTGTCAATGTGAGGTGTCTCATTAATTAATTCTTTCTGAGCTTTCAAATAGGTACCAAAGGATACAACCAGCAGGAAGAAGGAAAACGACTTATAACACCTCTGTTGGTTTCATGTAGCTTAATGAAAATGTAAACACACTGAAAGCATTTGCACTTCTAAATTGAGGGTATATCTTGGGGTATATATTTTGCAACTGCAAAGTGTGATGAAATTGCATTTCTGGAAAAGCAGGAGAAAGAATAATAGAATTTTATTAATCGTGGTTTTCTTAAAAGAGTGGTTTCCTTTTATATTATTGCCAAGTTGCTATGACAATTCAAGAAAGTTGCATAATTTCATGACAGAACAATTTGTTAAGATGAAGGCAAAGTATAAATGTAGTGGGCACACTGGAATCACAGTCCCAGGGCATTACCATAAAGGAGACAGGATTTGCCCCTTAAAGATGTAACTGCCCACTGTGTTACCAACAGGAAGTTCAGACAAATATAATTGTCACCAATTCCACAGCTATTGTATTGGCAGTGACAATTGCAAGCCAATGATCAGATTACAAAATTATGAATCAATTAAAGAACTTATTTAGGTAAAATTCATAAAAATGTATGTACGAAGTATTAATGCAGGTAAGAGGGAAGCAACAAAAAATTTACTTTCCCTCTTTTAGTTGGCTCAGCTTCCCTGACCTCTTTCAGCATATCCAGAGGTCCATGCCTTGAATGAGGTGGTTAACAGCTCTTAATCATTGTGGTCTCAATTGAGTTATCACTTTCTGAAAAAAAATTGTTCCAGCAAGTATAGTCTAGGAGAAAAATGGAGCCTTATAGTCCCCATTCCAATCTTTTTAGAAATTTTTACTGGAGTATAGTTGTTTTCAATCCTGTGTCAGTTTCTGTGTGTGTGTGTCCTCAGTTGCTCAGCTGTGTCTGACTCTTTGCAACCCCATGGAATGTAGCCTGCCAGGCCCCTCTGTCCACAAGATTTTCCAGGCAACAAAACTGGAGTGGATTGTCATTTTGCCCTCCAGGAGATCTTCCCAACCCAGGGATCAAACCTGAGTCTCCTGCGTTGACAGGCGGATTTTTACCACTGGG
The DNA here is from genome assembly GCF_014754425.2 of Oryx dammah. Lineage (NCBI taxonomy): Eukaryota > Metazoa > Chordata > Mammalia > Artiodactyla > Bovidae > Oryx > Oryx dammah. The sequence goes on from NW_024070204.1 coordinate 12,065,429, forward strand.
TCACCTGGGAATCCCCGTGTTAGTTTCTGCTGTACAGCAAAGTAAATCAGTTATATATATACATATATCCACTCTTTTTTGGATTCCCTTCACATTTCAGTCACCACAGAGCAATCAGTAGAGTTCCTTGTGTTGTTCAATAAGTTCTCATTAATTGTCTATTTTATACATAGTAGTGTATATATGTCAGTCCCAATCTTTCAGTTCATCCCACCCCACCCCTCTTTCGCCCCTTGGTGTTCATATGCTTATTCTGTATGCCTGTATCTCTTTTTTGCTTCTTTGCAAATAGGTTTATCTGGATTATTTTTCTAGATTTCTCATATATGCATGTGAATTACCTGGAGGGAGAATTTTTCTGTAGATAGAAAACTAAGACAGGAGCAGACTCTATCAGCTGAAGGCATAGAAAGAAGTCCAGCATGGTGTGAGAGCAACAAGCAAGGGGGAGAGTAGTATAAGTAGAGAGGATCTCATGGAACAAACCACATGATCCCTTGAAGACAATGATAAAGATATTGGGTTTTCTTCCTGGAATAATAGGAAGCCCTATTATATATATAAAAATTGTATTTTTTACTGGCTAAGGATTAGGTTAAGAATAGAGAAAGGAGACCCCTCAAAAAACCATTGTAGGAATTCAAGCAAGATGGGATTATGGCCTGAAAGAGAATGATAGGAGCAACACCTATGAGAAGCAGTCGGATTGGGGATATATTTTAAAGGCAGAACCAATGTCATCACTGATAAATTGATAAAGGGATATAAGGAAAAGTAAGAGTTGAAAATGACTCCAAGGTTTGGGGTTTGGGCAACTAGATGGACAAAGGTCCCATTTACTGAGATGAGGAACCCAGGAGATGAAGAGCCCAGGTTTGGAGAGGGAATGGGGCATCAGAAGTTCTGTCCTGAAGATGTTAGGTTTGGGAGTCCTATTCATGGAACAGATTAACAGAGATATCAAATGGGCAGGTGAATGAACATGACCAGACTGGGGAAATCCGTGGATGAATGAGAATTTAGAGGGCATTAAAAGTCGCTGGTTTGAGGTTACTTAGACTAAGATCCACAAACTCTGGTTTGTGGTCAAATCAAGACACTTCTTTGTTTTGGTAAAAACACTTTGCTGGAACACAGGCCCATTCAGACCTTCATGCATTGTCTGTGGACACTTTTGTGCTACAACAGCAGAATTGAGTAGTTGTGACAGAGTCTGTATGGTCTGTAAAAGCCTAAAATATTCACTACCTGGACATTTACAGGAAAGAAAAGTTACCAATGATGCCTGACCTAGGGATGAGTAGAGATGAAGAGAGGAGGTCTGAGGACTGAGCTGTGGGATCTCCTAACATCTAAGTCAGTGAGAGCAGACGGATGCAGGAAAAGAGAATCAGAAGGAGCAGTGGTGAGAGAACCGGAAAATGGAAGCTTACTTCTTTTTTCACACTTGTACCTTTCACATCTAAAACAGAGCCTGCCTGGGGAAGATGCTCAATGAATGTTAATGGACATCAAACTAATGGATCAATACGGTCATAGAATTAATTTTTTTAAAATGATTGAAAATGTTTTTCCTTCCAGTCTGCCAATACTTCAGTATGATTCTTGGATGACAGATTGTGCAGCTACACAAAGTTTTCAGAGGAAAACTAATATTTTTCAGCTCATATATGGGTGAGAGAAAAACAGCAGGCTCTAGCATCAACTTTTGATCTTCTGTATTTCCCTCCTGATCCTAAAAATAGGTTCTGTATATTCTTATTGCAGGATCCAAACAAGAGGAGAGATTGCCCAAAATGAAAGGGCTCAGACTAACTCTGCTCTTCACATCCTATCACCAGAGAAGATGGGCATTTCAAAAGCCAATTTGTGTAGTGTAATTTATTCCAGCTGCCCAACAGAAATAAGTCATACTCTGAGGCCTTCTCATATTGAAAGATTTAAGCTGGACAAGCATTTCTCACATCTTTCATCTGCATTAAATATCTAAGGGGAAAATCTGTCACCCTGAGAAGTTATGCACTCTGCTTCCCAGGATCAGGCTTATCACCAAATATTCTGTACAGCAGGTGTTCTCTCTCCCTGCCTTCAGCTGACAGTCTTTCTGAAAAGTGAAGCTTTGTGAGAATAAGGATAAGTAGGAAAGGGAATTCCAGACCAGGGATCCCTTCAATTTTTGTAAGCTCTCTCTGTGTAATATCCCACCAAGTCTTCATATAAGATATAAGGAAATATATTCAATGTCAATAGTAATCATCATCAGGCTGTACTGAGCACTTTCCTTGCTAAATTGTCTCAGGAAATCCTTACAATAGCCTTTGGAAGAAGGGTTATTTTCTTTATATACAGAAGATAACTTGGGTTCAGACATACATGATAAAATTCAACTTGCAATGCAATGAGCTAGACTTTTACTTTAAAGTTTTGTATTTGTGCTTTTGTTTTCTTTTTACCTCAGCACATGCTTCCACAAAGCTCACCACTGAGCCATAAATGAATTGAAAAGAACCTAGACAAGATTTCTTAGGAAGGAATTAAACAGTTTAAGGGCCCACTCAAAACAAAGACCCCATTTCCTTCTGACTTGTTTTAAAAGATAAACTGAGGCACATTAACATTTTCAATTTTCTTTGAGCATGCATAGATACAGATAAGGCAACACTAAACCAGAGATGACTGAAAGCACTCCACCAACAGGAGTTAAGGAAGAAGGTTTCACTGAGCTGTGAAAGCAAAGCAAGGACATTATTTCATTGGCTGTAGGTTAAGTGGGTGCCTCATTTGGGAAAACCTGGTTGATTGTGATATGTTGTTTTAACTTTCATTTTCTCAAATTCAAGTACACTGGCTCTGGCTTAGGTTTTACTTTGCTAGTGTAAGCTACCAAGACTTTAGAGCCACCCCCATCTAATGGGCTCCTTGTTTAATTACTTTAACTCTTGCCCGGGTGGTTATGAAACCATGCCAAGTCATAAGATCCAGTGCCAATAAATTTGATGGTAATTAACTTAAGTAGTTTTGAGACAAGCCGTCACTAAGCCATCACTAAGTTGAATGGGGTAAGATCAAATAACAGTCTCTGATTTTAAAACCATGCATGGTTACACTGATAAGCTTTTATTTCTACTGAAAGTCATGCCAAGGAAATATTATCAACTAAGAAACTTCAGGGTGCGTTTCTGTAATCTTTACTAATTATTTTGTTTACTAAGCAAAACCAAAATTCTTATCCAGAACAAGCACTTTCTAAAAAAGATCTTGCACTCCGCAGCTTCTTTCATATACAGTAGCAGATATCTCACCTGATAGTCCTTGGCAAAATGTTTCATCTTTAATCTGTGGGTTTAAATCCTTCCATGCCATTTTTTAATCATCATTTAACTTCTCTTACTGTTTAATTTATCCTGCAGTGAGGAGTGAAGCTGTGAGATTCTGCAAATAAAATTCCCTTGTGTGTATTAATTTTTTTTAATAGGGAAAAAAATACTTCCTCATGTTCTTCCAACTTCTAAACTATTCAAAAGTACCTACTTACTCTCTAACCTCAAAAAACATAGTTCTGAATGTCTGTCCCTTACCATAAGAGATTTTCTTCACAATGCCTCATGTATTTATCAATTACCAGTCACCAGCAGTTAAAAGAAAAGGTGTGATTCTTCCTTTATCTATATTCTGTTAGATTACATTAAATGCATTATAATTCTACAAGACTATATCAGAAATCTAAGATGTGCTTTATAGAGTGGTAGGCCATTTCAAATCCTAAAGATGATGCTGTTAAAGTGCTCCACTCAATATGCCGGCAAATTTGGAAAACAACAATGGCCACAGGACTGGAAAAGGTCAGTTTTCATTCCAATCCCAAAGAAGGACAATGCCAAAGAATGTTCCAACTATCACACAACTGCATTCATTTCACATGCTAGTAAGGTCATGCTCAAAATCCTTGAAGTTAGGCTTCAACAGTATGTGAACTGAGAATTTCCAGATGTACAAATTGGATTTAGAAAAGGCAGAGGAACCATAAATCAAATTGCCAACATCTGCTGGAAAATAGAAAAAGCAAGAGAATTCCAAAAAAACAATTACTTCTGCTTCACTGACTACACTAAAGCCTTTGACTGAGAATATCACAACAAACTGGAAAATTCTTAAAGAGGTGGGAATATCAGACCACCTTACCTGCCTCCTGTGAAACCTGTATGCAGGTCAAGAAGTAACAGTTAGAACCAGACATGAAACAACTAACCATTTCAAGATTGGGAAAGGAGTAGTACATCAAGACTGTATATTGTCACCTGATTATTTAACTTATAAGCAAGTATATCATGCAAAATGCCCAGCTGGATGAAGCACAACCTGGAATCAAGATTGCCGGGAGAAATATCAATAACCTCAGATATGCAGATGACACCACCCTTATGGCAGAAAGTGAAGAGGAACTAAAGAGCCTCTTGATGAAAGTGAAAGAGGGGAGTGAAAAATCTGGCTTAAAACTCATCATTCAGAAAGCTAAGATCATGGCATCTGGTCCTATCACTTCATGGGAAATAGATGGGGAAGCAATGGAAACAGTGATAGACTTTATTTTCTTGGGCTCCAACAACCCTGTGGATGGTGAATGCTGCCATTAAATTGAAAGACTCTTGCTCCTTGGAAGAAAAGCATGACAAACCTAGACAGTGTATTAATAAGCAGAGACAGTACCTTGGTGAAAATGGTCCAGCTAGTTAAAGCTACAGTTTTTCCAGTAGTCACGTATGGATGTGAGAGTTGGACCATAAAGAAGGCTCAGTGCTGAAGAATTGATGCTTTTGAACTGTGGTGTTGGAGAAGACTCTTGAGAGTCCCTTGGACAGCAAGGATATCAAACCAGTCCATCCTAAAGGAAATCAGTCCTGAATATTCATTGGAATGACTGATGCTGAAGCTGAAGCCCCAGTACTTTGGCCCCCTAATGCAAAGAACTGACTCACTTGAAAAGACCCTTATGCTGGGGAAGATTAAAGGCAGGAGAAGATGAGGACAGAGGATGAGATGGTTGGATGGCATCACTGACTCTATGGACATGAGTCTGAGCAAGCTCCAGGAGTTGGTGATGAACAGGGAAGCCTGGCATGCTGCTGTCCATGGGGATCACAGAGTTGGACACAACTGAGCTACTGTACTGAACTGATATAAATACATTACATATGCAAAACATGCATATTTCTATAGATATATATATATCACATATATATAAATCATTGTCTATAGCAATATATTGGGCTTCCCTGGTGGCTCAGATGGTAAAAGCATCTGCCTCCAATGCAAGAGACCTGGGTTTGATCCCTGGGTCAGGAAGATCCCCTGGAAAAGGAAATGGCAACCCACTCCAGTACTCTTGCCTGGAAAATTCCATGGATGGAGGAGCTTTGTGGGCTACAGTCCATGGGGTTGCAAAGAGTCGGACATGACCAAGTGACTTCACTTTCACTTATCATTTTCATAGCAATATATTGGGATTCCTAGTTGGAGCCTGGTAAAAAAAATCCGCCTGCCAGTGCAGAAAACATAAGAGAAGCAGATTCAATGCCTGGGTCAGTAAGATGCTCTGGAGGTCGGCATGGCAACACCCTCTAGTATTCTTGCTTGGAACATCTCAAGGACAGAGGAGACTGGTCCATGAGGCCACAAACAGTTGGACATAACTGAGCAACGGAGGACTTATTTGTTGATTGGAGATCATTTTTCCAGAGCAAAGCTGTGTTTAACATTAAGATGAAGGAAATCACACATCAACTGTGTGGGGGTTTTTTTTCAGTCAAACCAGAGCTCACTCTCTCTTCCATTTCACTACTCATGCTGAGCCCAGCAGTAAAAGTTCACACAACAAATGTGATTGTATTGTATGGTTCTAGGTACTGTGATCAGTTCAGTTCAGTTCAGTTGCTCAGTCGTGTCTGACTCTTTGCAACCCCATGGACTGCCAGCATGCCAGGCCTCCCTGTCCATCACCATCTCCAGGAGTTTACTCAAACTCATGTCCATTGAGCTGGTGATGCTATCAAACCATCTCATCTTCTGTCATCCCCTTCTCCTCCAACACCACAGTTCAAAAGTACCCCACTTCCAAGGGCAGAGAATCCCTAGCAAGACAGTAGGTGCTGGAGCAGTGGCTGTGCTGAACTGGAGCAACTGTGAGGAGATACCTCACGTCCAAGGGCAAAGGAGAAGCCCCAGCAAGATGGTAGGAGGGGCAAAATCACATTTAGAATCAAACCCCATACCTGCCAGAGATGCTCAGAGGGCTCAAACAAACCTTGTGCGCACCAGGAGCCAGAGACCCACAGAGACTGAGACAGAACTGCGTTTGGGTGTCTCCTGAGGAGGTACAGGTCAGCAGTGGACTGCTGCAGGGGCAGGGGCTCTGTCTTGGGTGGCCCTACATGGCATGTCTAACTCAATGAAATTATGAGCCCTGCCATGTAGGGCCACCCAAGATGGACAGCTCATAGTGGAGAGTTCTGACAAAACGTGGTCCCCTTGAGATGGGAACAGCAAACCACTTCAGTGTTCTTGCCTTGAGAACGCCATGAACAGTATAAAATGGTACTGTAATAGAGACAAACAAAGCCCTTAGCCCTGCGTAGCTTACATCCCTGTAGAAACAGACAGTCCATGAAAGTAGCAGACAAATAGCTAAACAATATTTACCTCTCAGGGAAACTATGGTATATTAGTTTCTTGGAGTTTCCACAATAAAGCAACAGAACTGGGTGGCTTTGTGCTCAGCCATTCAGTTGTGTCTGAATTTTTGTGACCCTCTGTCCATGGGATTTCCCAGGCAGGAATACTGGAATGGATTGCCATATTCTCCTCCAGGGGATCTTCCTGACCTGGGGATTGAACCAGCATCCTCTGCAACTACTGCATTGGCAGGCAGATTATTTTACCACTAAGCCACCTGGGAAGCCCTAGGTGGCTTTAACAACAAATATTTACTATCCCCTGGTTCTGAAGACTAAAAATCTGAAATCAAGTGTTAACTGAAAAAGAAAAAAAAAAAGCACAACCTAAAAGTTGAGAATTATGTTTTATTCAGTGAACTTACTGAGGACTGTATCACAGATAGCTCCGAGGTACTATTTCAAAGAGGTAAGGGGGATGCCAGAATACATAGGAGTTTTTGCTAGGAAAAAATATGTATATAGTTGAACATCAAAAGATTCCTACTTATCACACACACACACACACAAAAAAAAGTCAGATATCTCAAGCTAATGTTTTTAGTGCTTTTCTATGTGCAGGAAGATGCAACCTTTTGGGCTCATTGAAGTTATTCCTTAAACATGCAGCTTAACTATCTAGAGCCATTATCCTGTTTTTCTCCACCCTGAGTCCCCTCCTGGTGCATCACTGGGGCAACTCCAGGGGCTGGGGACTTCATGGCTGCAGTATCCTTGGTTTACTGAAATGGCAGTTATGTTTTGTCCACACAAGGTTTTAACAGGGTCGGTTCCTCTGAGTGCTGTGAAAGAGAATCTATCCCATGTCCCCACCCTAGTTTCTGTTAACCTCAAGTCTCCCCTGGCTTGTGGATGTCTATATCCCTGTGTCTTTCTGTCGTATTTCCTCCACACCTGTGTCTCTGCATCCAAATTTCTCCTTTCTATAAAGACATCAGTTGGATTAGAGCCCACTCCAGTGATGTCACCTTTCCTTGATCATCTGCAAAGATCCTATTTCCAAATAAGTTTCGCTTGAAGTACTAGTGGTTAGAACTTCAGTATCTTTGTGAGAAGTGATTGGGGGAGGGGACATAATTCAAGCAATAGCAGGTAGAAGAGAAGGCTCTGAAACCAACTAATTGGTGCTCAGTCGCTCAGACATGTCTGATTCTTAGTGAACCCACGAACTACAGCCCGCAGGGCTCCTCAGTCCATAGAATTTCCCAGGAAAGAATGCTAGAGTGGATTGCCGTTTCCTGCTGTACAACTAACTGGAAGTGCAGAGAATGTATCTTTGGGATGTCTGCCACCAGCCCTCCCTGGTGTTTCAACAGCTCCAGCTCTTTTACCAAGATTTTTCTTTCACTTACTTACTCACACTCCCTCTGGCATTAGGTTCCTCCAAGTTTTTAGAATCTCTTCTTCAAATCTCTGTAGTTTTCACCTTCTCTGATTTCACCATTACCCCGGATCTGTATTATAACTTTTAACCTGATCATCTTCCCGGGCAGGCAAGTCTTTTGCACCCAGTTCATTCAGATCACAAATTGACTTAGTTTGGCTTAAATTATGGTTGGCTTGAATTATGTTTTCTTTAAACATTTGCAAGCAACTTTTGCTCATATCTGAAAGTGAGAGAGCAATAGAACAACAATGCGCATATTTCTGTAGTGCTTTATAAAGAGCTTCCCTACAGAAATTTCTCTTTTTGTCTCTCAGCAACTCTAGGAGTTGTAAATTATGTTCTCCCTCAATGCAGACAGTTAGCCTGAAAGATCACAAGCTTCTGAATGGATTCAAAAGCAAGTTGGGATCATTTTGCTGCTAAAACATGGCTTCAGATCATCTGTCACTTGAAATTATTTGGAATTGGAAAAGGTGGTCATGATGGGGGTGAAAAACCAGTAGAGTGTTACCCTACTATTTACCAGATAAAATTTTCACCAAAATTATTTCTTCCTGGTGCATCACACTTCCTTTAGGTGAACTGAAAAATCATCCCTTCAGGATTTAACCTCTCTCATGACTGTAGAATTGATAAATCTTTCTTCCTTATGAGAGACATGTCATAATCAATATTTTCCTGCATTGGACAACCCTATGTTTTATCACAAAAATATCTAGTTTCTAACCTAATTCCCTTTCATTCACCTATTCAGATTTTTTTTAAGACATACCAAGTGGAGTTTTCAGAAGGCAAATTATCATTCTCACATGAGAGTGCTGCTCTAATGTGCTTCAAAGAGAGTTTGATGCTGTCAATATCACTCAAAAGGATAACCAGTCAGTAGGTGGTTATTAATTGAAAAGAGTATTGTCTGTGTGCTCCAAAAAAGGAAGAAAAGGCTCACTTCTCATTAGAGCTCTGTCCTCTGTTTTCTCCATGGCCCTTGCTGGAACTTGCTAGGTGGCAGGGCAGTGCACAAGCTCCAGGAAAACAGAAGAGAATACTTACCTGGAATAGGTCAAAAACTACACCCCCTTATAATGAAATCTCAGAAAGGAGCATTTAATTCCAATGCTGGAAAGTTTGAAAAGGTTAATAGCAGGGAAAATCCATTCCCAGCATAAAGTCAAGTTCACACCTGGAGAGTGCATGTGCCTGTGTTAACTGAGAAGAAAGCTCTGTCTGCCAACCCACAGTGTGAAAGTAAGGAAACAAATCTCTGGCATGATTCATGCTTCTTCGTTTTCTTGATTGTTGCCCAAGTTGAATATATTCTTGGCTTAGCTGGCTTCTCGGCACTTGTTTTGAAAAAAGTGCATGACTTCTGCTCTAAAAATTAATTGGTTTCTCCATCTTTTTATATTCTGTCATGTCATGTTAATAAAAAAGACAATAACTTCTGCCCAAGGGCTTATTAGAAAGTTTTACAAACAAAAACCTGCTTGTCATAAAAAAACATAGCTGCACTGGAAACTGTTCAAAAACAGCCTCTAGGTTTCCCTTGAAATGATACTTAATAAATGATCAGAAATGTAAACTTGTCAACTCTTTGAGAAGGAGAGCTGATCATAATCCAAGTGACTTACAAAGATGCCCTCAAATAATGTACCTATCACCACGATATTTAAAACCTAGCTTTTTCAAAAAGCAACAGTGACATCCAGTTAAACTCGGGTCTTTTGAGAGCTAAGCAATTAAGAGAGAGTTTTGAAGAGAATTTGCTCAGTAACGTTAAGCAGAGACTGTCTTACATCTCTGTAGCACTTTACAGATTACAAAGGACTTGTATGACATCCTCTGACTCCTCCTCCCTACCCAACCCAAAAGGTAGATCTCCTCATTTTATAGAGCAGGAAATTGAAGCTGAGTAAGTCAGTACAACTTGCTTCAGTTTCAGTTAGTAATTGGCACAGATGGAGCTCTGATTCCTTGTCTGGGCTACATTATAACTCATTGATTAAAAAATATTCTTTTAGCAAAAGGACTATCACAGGCTTCCTATATCATTTATTGTTTCAGTGACAATTAAAGACTGATGATTCCCAAGTTTATATCTGTGGGCAGGTCTATACACTGGGCTTCCTACTGGACATATACACTCGGATAGGCCACAGGCAGCTCAGATTCAACATATTCAAAGCTAAACACATGACTAGATGGGGCTCCTTCTCACTGCACCACTTTACTTGGTAAAGATAGATACGCAAAGAAATTGTTGCCGGAATTTCCCAGCACTAGCCAAATGCAATCCGTTTCATGAGCCTCTCTCAACAGTCTCAGCATTTACAATTTGTAGCATTTATGCAATTATGAATTTTCCCACTATGCCATCTTGTGCTCACACCTATATCCTCCTCAATATTTTGAAGATATGGCAGATAGAGTCCACGTATCTATTGTTTGGTGTGCATGCCATGTATGTTTGCTAAAATTGATCTGAAATTAACATAAAACTCTTAAATTAGAAAGACTTTTTTAATGAAGTTTCTATTTCAGAATAGTTTGAGGTTTAAATAAAAGTACAAGAGTAATACAGAGAGTCCTCACATGCCTCACAGCTTCACCTATTATCACCACTTTACATCAGTATGGTACATTTATCACCAACACTGTTAAAGCACCAACATTGATTGCAGTTAACTAAATTCCATACTTTATTTTGAATTCTTTAGTTTTTACCTAATCTCATTTTTCTGTTCTAGGATCCCATTCACAATTCCACGTTACATTCTTTTGCCATGCTTTCTTAGGCTCTTCTTGGCTGTGAGACTTTCTCAGATTTTCCTTGCTTTTGATGACCTTGACAGTTTTTAGGAAATATTGTCAGATTTTTCCACCCCAAAGTTATTCCCTCCCTCCCCTTTCCATTCTATATTCTTTGGAAAGATGTCCCTGTGAATAGCCCACACATAAGAGGGGGAGCTATGGTCCACTTCCCTGAGGGCAGAATATCTACATGAATTATTTGCAATTCTGAACAGATCTGTCTCTTCTTTCCCATTGATTTATTAATTCAATTACTTATTTATGTCAGTATAAACTCATAGATATTTATTTAACACTTTGAATTATAGTTCAATACTTGCTTATTTATTTTCTGGCTCAAATTGTTCCAGCTTTGGCCTCTGGGAGTTCTTTCAGTTGGAAGAAGTCTTTGTTCATAAAAATAAAAATATCATTTATGGATGCAAGCTGGTTTTTACCATTTGAGAAAATGACATAAGTTATGTAGTTTAGATGCTTAAGATCTGATTTTAATAAACAAAAATATTTGGATTTCTATTCTTTGTTTCATACTTTCCTCCTCCTTTCCTTATTTTAACAGTTGTAAAAATATGTAATCCCTACTCATCTTCATATTGTACCTAACTAATCCCCACATCCAGCAGGGCATGATAACGAAGGACTTTTATCTCTGTTTTACAGATGAGAAACTAAGACACAGAACAGCTAAATGGCATGCCTTAAGGCCTTGCATGCCATACTAGGGAAATCAAATCTGTAAGACATCACGCCCAACCATCTTGCAGAGAGCTGGGTCACCTTTGCCTCCCTCCCTTCTCCAATTATGGTGGACTTTGCAATCAATGAGGTGGTGATCATGCCCTTTGCAAAGGCTCAAGCTCTCCAGCAAAAGGTCAGCCAGTGTTTTGCAGCTCCTCTGGCAATGTTTTGCCTTCTTCTGCATGTAAAGCCCAGCAGAGCAGGGAAATTTCTGCCACTTTTCAGGACCACCTGGAGTTCTCAATTTCCAGCTTCCCCAAAAAGCTTCACAAACAAGCTCCTTGTTTTTGCCCTGATCCCACAAGACCTTTAATTCAACATCCAGTTGCATGGTATGCTTAGCTTTCTTTTCAAAACAAATAGCACTCATTTCTGTTCTGAAAAGCTAAGTTCTACTAAGCCACTGTCCAACACTGACAGGAGAGGAGATTTTGCATTCTCAGTGCTAGATAACACAAGGGTTGAAAAGGAGGCTGAAGAAGAAAAAAATGCACAAAGTGGGTAAAACAAAAAGTGCTTCTGGTTCTATTTGGTGTTTTGCCTGTAATTAGCTTTGTGACTCTCCCGCCCCACCCCCTTCATTCCCTCTGGACCTCATTCTCTCCATCTATAAAATGAAAAGGTTACGGACCTGAACCCTGTGTAGCCTTGCAAATTAAAGCCTTTACAAGAACGGTTTCATTTTATCCACACGTCATTGAAATAGTTTCACTAACTTGCCCTTTTCATGTGTGGCTACTTCGATATTTCACATTCTATTCCATATCTTTTTTTTTTTTTTTAATGTAAGTGATCTGGAATCTAGTAATACTTTTGTCCTAGCCCATGAATGGATTATGAACTGCAGTCCCTTTTGTTTTTAACTGGAGGAAAATTTATTTACAATGTTGTGTTGATTTTTACTGTTCAACAACATGAATCAGTTACAATTTTATATATCCCCTCCCTCAGGAGCGTCCCTCCCCTCCTCCCATCCCACCCCTCTGGGTTATCACAGAACTCTGGGCTGGGCTCCTTTTGTTATACAGAAGGCAATGGCAACCCACTCCAGTACTCTTGCCTGGAAAATCCCGTGGATGGAGGAACCTGGGTGGCTGCAGTCCATGGGGTCGCACAGAGTCGGACACGACTGAAGTGACTTAGCAGCAACTTCCCCCTAGCTATCTATTTTATACATGATAGTGTATATTGACATTGTATATGTGTCAAGGCTACTTTCTCAGTTCTTCCTACCCTCTCCACTCCAGGCTGTGTGCACAAGTCCGTTCTCTAAATCTGTATCTCCATTCCTCCCCTGTAAATGGATTCATCAGTACCATTTTTCTAGATCCTACCATCGACTAAAAAAGATGCACAACTTGAGAGTTGCAACTTAAGTTTTATTTGGAGCAAAATGAGCCCTGGAGGTGGCATCTCAGATAGCTCCAAGAGACTGCTCCAAAGAGGCAGCTGGGGAAGGTCAATATATAAGATTTCGGTGAAGGGCGGAGTTCAATGCAGTCAAGCACTTACTTTACAAGAGGTTTTCTACGAGTCAGGAGGATCTGGTGTCATCATGAAGGGATTCCCTTTTTTTCTAGAAAAAGAGATGCAAAGACTGGGATTATGAAATCAGTTCCTGAAAATATCCAACTATCTAAAGACCTGTTCCATCAGATTCCCTGGAGGACAGAGGGCCTCACTCCACCCTGAAATCCCTCAGGCAGCAGCACAAGATTCAATCTGCACAGAAAGTAGAAGTGAAGTCGCTAAGCCCTGTATGACTCTTTGCGACCCCATAGACTGTAGCCTACCATAGACTGTAGCCTACAGGCTTCAGTGGGTTGCCATTTCCTTCTCCAGGGGATCTTCCCCACCCAGGGATTGAACCCGGTCTCCCACATTGCGGTCAGACGTTTTACCCTCTGAGCTACCAAGGAAGCCCAATGTGCACAGAGGCAGATGGCAAATGCCCTTGTTGTTCAGTCGCTGCCAATGCTCTTGGCAAGTGTCCATTTGTAGTTGACAGGAAAGTGTCAATCTGTAGTTGACACCGCGTATATACATTAATGGATATATTTGTTTTTCTGTTTCTGACTTACTTCACTCTGTATACGAGCATGAGCTGCAGTTCTAAAGGTCTTGGATCCAGGTGATACCTGAGATGCTGCCCAGGGCTCAAACTTCCAAATCAGTGTTGGAAGGGATACTTACTGTCAGTCATTTGCCACATCCACAACTTTGTCCACTTGCCCTCGATTTCATTCTGATTCTGTATTAGCTGTGAGACCTGGAGCAAGGTACACAACTTTCTCAGCCTAGGTGTTTTCACCTCGAATGAAGGCTTTATCAGATAGTGCAACTAGCAATGCCTCAATGTTTCATTTCAAAATATGTGGTGTTATTATTGTTATACAAGACTGCAGGGAAAAATTCTTCTTATCTAGGAAGAGGCATTCTCCCTGAGTAGGGACTGAGCAGTGCAGACTTTCCAGAGGAGGACTCTTGGGGAATCAGCTAAATTCTTGAACACTTTTAGGCATGGTTCTTTCCCAGTTATGCCTGTTGGCCATATTTTGAGGGTGTTGTGGAGTTATATGGATGCTGAGAGCTAGTCAGACTCTTGGATACCCCTCAAGGATATACAGGAAGTTGGCATCAAGTTGCAAAATCAATATCTAACTTTATCATATTAAAATTAAATTCTCATATTTTATCAGGATTTATCATATAATGTGGGCTTCCCAGGTGGCTCAGTGGAAAAGAATCCACCCGCCAATGCAGGAGACATAGGAGATGTGGGTTCAATCCTTGGGTCAGGAAGATCCCCTGGAGGAGGAAATGGCAACCCACTCCAGTATTCTCGCTTGGAAAATCTCATGGACAGAGGAACCTGGTGGGCTACAGTCATAGGGTCACAGAGTCAGACATGACTGAGCACACTCACGCATGCACTCACACATCATATCATGTCTGTCATACCTTATAAAATAGAGAAAATATTAACAAAAACAACAACAGAATCACTTTTAAATCTTTTTTAACCCTGCCTGGAAATCTCCCTCAAGCAATCCTTCACTCTATGCAAGTGTGAATTCTTACAAGTCCCGACCTCCTTATCCACCCATTCCACACCCATCAATCTCCAGATTTCTCAGGCATCCAGAAGCATTTTCCAGCACAAGAGCAGGCCAGCCTAACCAAGGCAACCAAGCTAGCACCTCAGGAGTTGTTATCTTTATATAAAGTCCTCTACAAGGAGTAAGGATTCTTTTTTCTCTCTGAAATGGCACCCCACTCCAGTACTCTTGCCTGGAAAATCCCATGGACGGAGGAGCCTGGTGGGCTGCAGTCCATGGGGTCGCTACGAGTCAGACAAGACTGAGCGACTTCACTTTCACTTTTCACTTGCATGCATTGGAGAAGGAAATGGCAACCCACTCCAGTGTTCTTGCCTGGAGAATCCCAGGGACGGCGGAGCCTGGTGGGCTGCCCACCATGGGGTCGCACAGAGTCGGATACGACTGAAGCGACTTAGCAGCAGTAGCAGCAGCAAGGGCAAATGCAATAAGGGATGAAACTCCACCCTCCTCTCTCTTTTCTTAGAGCAACTACTTTAGGAAAATTATAATTGTAAGTTCTTTGTTGCTCTGTGATGACCTAGAGGGTTGGCGGGAATATATATATATATATATATATATAGCTGAACCACTTCATTGTACAGCAAAAACCAACACATTATAAAACAATTCTATTCCAATAAAAAATTATATCTTTTTAAAAGCTAAATAGGCCTCTAGCTTTAAGTCTAATGTCTTTCTCAAGGACCTGGAAGCCATCTCTTTGAACTGTGATAATCAAAGGAACTAGAGCCTTAAATCTGCACCTGCCAGGCTAGGGGTGCAGGTAGAAGGGGTGGGCATAATTCCATGGCTTCTTCCCTCAGTGGGATGGGGATGTTCACGAAAGTGACCAAAGAAAAATCAACAACTGCAATGATTAGTATCCTGCTGTAGAAGCTGAAATAACTTTGAGGAGGTGAGCTGAGTTTTGCATTAAAGGCCATTGCAACTCCTTCGAGAACTTTATCCAGTCCCTTGTTGTTGTTTAATCATTAAGTCATGGCCTGCTCTTTTGCAACCCCATGGGCTGCAGCCCACCAGCCTTCTCTGTCCATGAGATTTTCCAGGCAGGAATACTAGAGCAGATTGCCATTTCCTTCTCCAGGGAATCTTCCCAACCCAGGGACTGAACCCGCGTCTCCTGCATTGGCTGGCAGATTCTTTACCGCTGAGCCCCCAGGGAAGCCCATCCAGTCCTTTAGAAGCATATGAAAAGGAGCCTCCCCTCTGTCTTGCACCCTTTCCAGCCTCTTTGCCACCTGAGAGGATGGAAGCATATGGTAAGAAATGTTGGTGGCTATGATGAGCTCATTTCAAAAGTGTGATCTGACACAGAATGACAGTTATGTGGGTCCAGAGGTACAGCTAGGATCCAACAGAGATTCAAAGTCTGGGAAAAGAACAGCCATGGGCAGGTGCCAGGTGCCTGGTGGAACAATGACAAACATCCATTGACTGCTACCTCTATGAAGTATACCCTGCTAGGTGTTATTTGACTATCACAACAGCCATGAGATGCAACTGCTATTAGTCCCAATTTACACAAAAAAGGAACTAAAGCTTAGATCCTTTAAGCAACTGATAGAAGTGAAAATTCTAATCCCATACCTGGGGATTTCAAAGCACAGATGGTAACCTCTGTAGTACAGCTCTAGGGTTCAGAGATGCGGGTTCTTTCCTGCTCAGTGTGAACTTGGAGAAGGCTTAAACATCTCTGGTCCTCAATACGTTCATCTGAAATGAGGTTTATTAACAAGAGTCCTGATGCCTCCGAAGATCAAGGCACACGGCAGAGAGGAAAGTGCTTGGAAAGGTCTAAAGTGTGTGAATTGTTTATTTATCCTGAGAGTTGAAAGGGCAGGAAATCAGGAGGGAGCTCTGCTCACTGGAAATTTTATTAATGCACAGAGACAAGAATAGAGTGAAGGTTTTCTGGACAGCAACCCCTGGCTTCCAGGTTTCCAGGAAACTGAGGATCATATCCAACTGTGGGGCCATGTCAGATCCACAGCTCCATCAGAAGAAGCTTCCAGAGGATTCTTCAGTGTTCAATTCACAAGTCAGGAAAGATCAAGGTTGTCACCTTGCAACAAGGTCTCCAATAGGGGTATTTTACATCTGAGACCTGGCACATGATTCTTCTTCAGAAATACAGGAAGACAAACGTGAGGTTCCCAAAGACACCAGTGCAGTATCTCTCAAAGTAGTGAGACAGTCTGATTAGGTCACAGTGGGAGTGAGGTAGAACTTGGGCAGGTGACCCTCAGTGTATACAGGCTAAGCAGCTGCAATAAACATCTCTTTATCTTGTAAACCAGCGAGTGGCTGGCAGTCCTTGGTGAATCAGCAGTAAAGAATTCTTTTGCCAGTGCAGGAGATGCAGATCAGTCCCTGGGTTGGGAAGATCCCCTGGGGGAAGAAATGGCAACCCACTCCAGTATTCTTGCCTGGGAAATACCATGGACAGAGGAGCCTGGCAGGCTAGAGTCCATGAGGTCACAAAGAGTTGGACATGACTGAGCAACTAAACAACAGCAAGTGAGTGGTTGACATGAGATTGAAGTTGTTTCTCATCCATGAGATGGTCCAGGTGAAGAGGAAGCTCTCCTACATGGGGATCCAGGCTGGAAGGGAAACTCAACATAGTGGTAGGCTGATAAAAGCCTACAGCTAGCTCTCAAATTTAAAAAAAAGAAAATGAACTACAACAAAATAGGAAAAAGAATACATTAAGGCTGTATATTGTCACCCTGCTTATTTAACTTATATGCAAAGTACATTATGAGAAATGCTGGGCTGGATGAAGCAAGCTGGAATCAAGATTGCCAGGAGAAATATCAATAACCTCAGACATGCAGATGATACCACCCTTATGGCAGAAAGCCAAGAAGAACTAAAGAGCCTCTTGATGAAAGTGAAAGAAGAGACTGAAAAAGTTGGCTTCAAGCTCAACATTCAGAAAACTAAGATCATGGCATCTGGTCCCATCACTTCATGGGAAATAGATGGGGAAACGGTGGAAACAGTGTCAGACTTTATTTTGGGGGGCTCCAAAATCACTGCAGATGGTGATTGCAGCCATGAAATTAAAAGTTGCTTACTCCTTGGAAGGAAAGTTATGACCAACCTAGACAGCATATTAAAAAGCAGAGACATTACTTTGCCCACAAAGGTCTGTCTAGTCAAGGCTATGGTTTTTCCAGTAGTCATGTATGAATGTGAGATTTGGACTATAAAGAAGGCTGAGCACCAAAGAATTGATGCTTTTGAACTGTAGTGTTGGAGAAGACTCTTGAGAGTCCCTTGGACTGCAAGGAGATCTAACCAGTACATCCTAAAGGAAATCAGTCCTTAATACTCATTGGAAGGACTGATGTTGAAGCTGAAACTCCAATACTTTGGCCACCTGATGCAAAGAGCACAGCATTTTCATTGGAGAAGGCCCTGATCCTGAGAAAGATTGAAGGCAAGAGAAGAAGGGAGCAGCAGAGGATGAGATGGTTGCATGGCATCACTGACTCAGTGGACATGAGTTTGAGTAAACTCTGGGAGCTGGTGATGGACAGGGAGGCTAGGCATGCTGCAGTCCATAGGGTCTCAAAGAGTCAGACACGACTGAGTGACTGGACTGAACTGAACTGAACTGAAAACAAAATATTCCTGATTTGTAGCATTTACCAGTTTCCATGATGTAAATACTCCAGCATGGCCAATGCAAGATACCAAGACACTAAAAAAATGCAGAGTATGGAGGAGACTGCACAGTTGGCTCTTGTGCACCTTATCAGCCATCCCCATCATATCACTGTTCCCATCTATTACCATCTTCTTCCAGGAAGCACCTCCAGCTTCTGCTATTTCCCAGATGGTGGAAAGGGAGTTAGGGAGAATGACAGTAACTGTCTTCCTTATAAAAATGTGATATCACACCCCTGAAACAGGGTCACATGGCAGTGCTTTGCTGCACAGGAAGGTTAGAAATATAGGGGCCTCTAGAGTGAGTCAGTATTGCATGCACCTACTCAGTTGGGGAAAAAAAAGGAATATATATTTCCTTTTTTTGCCTTAGTCTTAAATCCCCTAAAATGACAAATTTTCTCCCTCCCTACCCCTTACCTGCATTCCAGGGAAGTTCTGTTTGTCTGTCTTTGGATGGAAGAACCACATTGTCACGGTCTTACCTCCTCCATCTAAGGAGTGAGAAGTCCAGGCTGAAATAAGTGTCAAGGGCAGGATAATCAAGTTGCTTGGAGCAAAGAGATATTCATTTAAACAATGGAAGCTTTTACTTAAATTCATTGAGGTAGAGAAATAAAGCTGTGCTTATGTCATGACAAATAAGCAGGTGAGAATAACAAAAGTACAAACAAACCAATATTCCTCCAAATTTGAGTACTGGACCATTGTTAAGCCAGTGACTTTTCACTTCCTCTCCCCACGTGATTCTCTTCAATACAGCCTGAAAATGTGTCCTCATGGAGAGTTATGGTGTCACTTGTAGGTTGAGTTCACATATCATTCATTTTAAAAAACTTTCCAAATATCTGTGGTATTCTGGTTCTTAGCTATGTTCAGTTCAGTTCAGTCACTGAGTCATGTCCGACTCTTTGCAACCCCATGGACTGCAACATGCCAGGCTTCCCTGTCCATCACCAACTTTTGGAACTTGTTCAAACTCATGTCCATTGAGTCGGTGATGCCATCCAACCATCTCATCCTCTGTAGCAAGGCCATAGTGATACCCTGGAGGAGGTCATGGCAACCCACTCCAGTATTCTTGCCTGGAGAATCCCCATGAACATAGTAGTCTGATGGGCTACAATCCATGGGGTCACAAAGAGTCGAACGTGACTGAGGAACTAAGCACAGAGCCGTAGTGATGAGACCTTCACATTAGGTGTTCATAATGCCATGGGAAACTCAGGTGTGCAATAATTCATCAAGTCTGCTGACAAAAGTCACTAACAATATGTCAAGTTGGGCAGCATACACTGAGAGTTTCATGCCAGTGGAGGTTCTATTGACATTTGAGGGCTGTGTGCATGTGTATGTGTGTGCTCAGTTGTGTCTGACTCTTTGTGACCCCATGGGCTATAGCCCTCCAGGCTCCTCTGTCAATGGAATTTTCCAGGCAAGAATACTGGAGCAAGTTGCCATTTCCTACTCAAGGGATCTTCCCAACCCAGAGATCTCTCCTGCATGGGCAGGCAGATTCTTTACCACTGTGCCACCTGGGAATGGGCTAATATTTCTGCCTTCCCAAAATCCATATGTTGAAATTCTCATCCCCAAAGTGATGGTATTAGAAGGAGGAGACTCAGAGAGATAATTAAGCCATGAGAGAGGTACCATCAGGAATGGGATCAGTGCCCTCATAAGAAGAGACATGACAGCTTGCTCCCTCTCTGCTGTCTGCCATGTGAAATTACAAAGAGAAGACAGACACTCGCAAACTAGGCAGTAGTGTCTCCCCAGACACCATTTCTGCAGGCACTCGTCTTGCATTTCCAGCCTCCAGAACTGTAAGAAGTAAACGTCTGTTGTTTAGTCACCTAGTCTACGGTAATCCATTACAGCAGGCTGGACTGTCTTCTTTTAGACCAAGCTGATTTTATTTTTGTTATTAATTTCTGAGTAACAAATTACCACAAACCTGATGACTTTAAACAAATACATTTAGTTCTCCCAGTTTCTCTGGATCAGTAGTCTGGACACGACTTAGCTTGGTTCTCCAGGAAGATACAATCAAGGAATCAGCAAGGATTGGATTCTCTTCTGAGGCATGACTGGGGAAGGGGCCCACTCTGAGTCAAGACGATTATTAGTTGCTTGCAGTTTCTTGCAGGCTTCCAGTGTGAGGGTCTCAGGTTCTTGCTGGTGGTTGACCAAGGCCATTCTCATTTCCTTCAAAGCATGGCCCTCTCTGTAGGGCAGCCAAGAAAGTGGCAGCTAGCACTTTCAAAGCAAAGGGGAGAGTTCTTAGCAAGACATATTATAACCCTTTATAATATAACCACACGTGCCTAGTCACATGTGTCCTGTCACTTTTTGTTGTACTCCACTAGCTAGAAGCATGTCATATACCCCTCCC
This sequence comes from Oryx dammah, assembly GCF_014754425.2. NCBI lineage: Eukaryota > Metazoa > Chordata > Mammalia > Artiodactyla > Bovidae > Oryx > Oryx dammah. Next base: position 12,086,282 of record NW_024070204.1, read on the forward strand.
ACACTCAAAGGGTATGGATTTCATAATAGCATGATTCCCAAGAGGGGTCATGGGGGCATCTTAGACTCCGTCTACCACAGGGTGGGACAATTATTCCTGGGGTGGTACTGTCCCCTACACATCAATGGATAACAACCCTCCCCCCTGCATACAAAATGCCACGATGCCCCCTCCCCCCCGGTCGTTTTGACAAACAAAGCTGTCCCTAGGTATTTCCAAATACATGTCATATGCCTGAGAACCACTGCAGTTTCTGCTTATCAAACAGGCACAAAATTGCTAAGTTTATATTCCGTTTGTGTTCAGCGGATATGACCACTAACTAACAAGAAAATCTGTTTTCATATTTTCACCTCACAAGCAACATAGGCAGTATAACCAATCCAACCAGCTGTGAGTTGCATTTAGTAAAATTTAATTGGAATGGAGACCTTTAAATAAGTCACCCTAAAAGTATATTTATTTCATCATGAAAAACATGGTTTGTTTTATGTAAGGAAACATAAAAGACAGTGGATTCAAAGAAATTTTTATTCATGAAACATTCATAAAACTAGACCACCATTTTTCTGGTGAAAAACCTTTGCAAACTTCTACTTAACTCTTTTGAAACTAAAGTATTCACTTCCTCCCATAGCATAGCGGCACAGTTGGTAGACTACAGGTTCAAATTCCTCAGAGGACAGACTTCATTTAAAGTCTTTCCAAACTCTCCTCAGAATCACTGGTACAGGAAAATATAATTGTGTCATTTTTCATTCTCATCACACTTCCAAGATTGTTCTGACAATGGATTTATTTGATGCCTTTCAGAGTTCTCCTCAAAGATACAATCAAAAGAAAGAGAGTGCATCAAAGAATCTGGGGCATTTTTTGTTGTCCTTCATCCTTCATGATGAGACAAATTAAAAATAGAAAAAGACTCCAAATGAGATCTATTCTTGTTACCTCACGTTTCTTCTGGGACTAGCTTGCTAGTGATAAAAGCCACCTTTCTTTGTTGAAATCTAACTTCTGCACATGTTTAAGTTTTCTGAAACATGTAGACAGGACCTCATGACCTTTTCTAAGATATAATTGCTCTATAAATGCACTTCATATAAGCTTTGTAAATTTAGAGGAAATTTAGAACCACTTTCATTTTAGAAACTCACAGAATCTCAAGCTTGATAATTCTACTTTAAACAAAGTCTTCTTCTAGGATCAGGCAAACACAAAGGTTAAGATAACCCTGGTTTGAAAGTCTGATCTCTTAAGGACATTTCTCAAACTTTATGGGCACACAAACCACTCTGAGATCTTGTTAAAATACAGGTTCCAATTCAATATTTCTGGGATGGGACTTGAAATTCTTGTATCTAATAAGCTCCCAGGAGATGGTAGTGCTCTTGATCAGGATTTAGGGTGAGAAAAGGGAGGTACTTGCCTCTAGCACAAAAAAAATTAAGAAGTTGACCTAAACCTCTATAATAAAAATGTTGAAAAGTTTTAAAGGCAATATTTTAAACAATCAAAATGAATGCAAAAATACCCCTGATCAAAACATATCAAATACTTTAACAAAGACAGGCAGTATTTTTCATTACAGCCCTACAATATTTTAGAGCAGAAACCCTTATTCCCAACCCATGCTACCTTGCAGATCCTACCATGCATGCTTACGAGGGTAAAAATTGGATGGGAGCAGATTGGGCATGGTGGGGCTTAATATATGGTAATTTTTCTTTAATTGTAGAGATTTTATTAACATTTTTCCATTTAATATCCATGAAATGCATAGAATATTTGATAAGCGTATATAAAGGCACATTTTCCCTTTGACCCCAAGCTCTAACACAGCTCTGCAGGGCATTGCTGCAGGTCTTCAGATCATTCTTGGAGCCACAAGGCAGTCCTGGCTGTCTGAGCAAAGAGCCTCCTTCTGGTCTACACCTGAGACTGCCTACTCAACATGGGTCATCAGCAGCAGCATGGACATCATCATTGGGAAGCTATGTAGAAATTTAGACTTTCAGGACCCTCCTATTTCAGAACTTCACAATCAGGAGCTGCATTTTAACATGATCCAGAGATGATTTTATGTACAATAAAATCTGAGAAGTCTGGCTTTATAAATTTCCAATCTCTCTCATCAGGATGTGAGCTCTTATTTCTCACATCCTTACGTATGCCTTCTCTCTAGATCTGAGCCTGTGTGCTTGGGTGGTTTTTGCATGTCTTAAGTAAAAAAAGAAAGCAAATTTCCTGTGGCATGATATCTTTTTATATTCCTAATTGTGTTTCTGAGCCAACAATGATAAATGGCCTCTAGAAAGAATCCTATCCTCACATGAAAGAAAGAGAAGGAATGAAAAATATGAGGTTTACGGCCACAGGAATGTTTGATGTCTGCTCACTACCAACTCTTCTCTTGCAGAGAGATGGATAATTTTTCAAGAAGAATGTCAGGACTGACTGCACTAACCTTGAAACATCAGTCCATTTGGGCTGTAAATTTCTACAAACTCACCAGTGAGTCTTTTTGAAAGAGAAGAGCAGAAGGGAAAAAGTGGGAATGGAGGAAATAATCTTTCCTCAGAAACAAAAAGGAGAGACTTGGGAACTAAAATCTGGGCAGTCCCATGGCCAAAAAAGGCATTTATCTTCCCCATTCACCTGAATGAAATGCACGCATTCCATAGGTAAAAATATGATCATCTACCACTCCCCTAAGGTAAACATGTCTTTACTAGAAAAGTTTAAAATAAAGGAGTATAAGACTTCCTTATACACTGATGATGGAAGTGTAAATTGGTTCAGCCACTGTGGAAAACAGTATGGAGGTTCAACCCCAAATTGATAAATAGAATAGCCATATGATCCAATGATTCTACAACTGTGTGTGTATTTGAAAAAAAAATCACTATCTATCTTGAAAAGATATCTGCATCTTCCTGTTCATAGCCATATTATTTAAAATAGCCAAGATATGGAAAAAACCTGCATCCACTGATGAATATACATATATAGATAGATAGATATATGGCTTCCCTGGTCGCTCAGACAATAAAGAACCTGCCTGCAATGTGGAAGACCCAGGTTTGATCCCTGGATTGGGAAGTTCCCATGGAAAAGGAAATGCAATGCACTCAGTTTTCTTGCCTAGAGAATTTCATATACAGAGGAACCTGGCAGGCTATAGCCCATGGGATGAAAAAGTATCAGACATAACTGAGCAACTAAAACTTTCAAGTATTTATATACTTGAATATTGTCAGCTATATAAAGAAGGAAATCCCACCATTGCAAAAATATGGATGGACTTGAAAACATTCAGTCGGTTCAGTTGCTCAGTCATGTCTGACTCTGTGCAACCCCATAGAATGTAGCATGCCAGGCTTCCCTGTACATCACCAGCTCCAGGAGCTTGATCAAACTCATGTCCGTCAAGTCAGTGATACCATCCAACCACCCATCCTCTGTCGTTCCCTTCTCCTCCTGGCTTCAGTCTTTCCCAGCATCAAGATCTTTTCCAGTGAGTCAGTTCTTCACATCAGGTGGCCAAAGTATTGAAGTTTCAGCTTCAACCTCAGTCTTTCCAATGAATATTCAGGACTGATTTTCTTTAGGATGGACTGGTTGGATCTCCTTGCAGTCCAAGGGACTCTCAAGAGTCTTCTCCAACACCACACTTCAAAAGCATCAATTCTTCAGTTCTCAGCTTTCTTTATGGTCCAACTCTCACATCCATGCATGACAACTGGAAAAACTATAGCTTTGACTAGATGGACCTTTGTTAAGAAGGTAATGTTTCTGCTTTTTAATATGTTGTCTAGGTTGGTCATAACTTTTCTTCCAAGGAGCAAATTTCTTTTAATTTCATGGCTGCAGTCACTATCTGCAGTGAATTTGAAGCCAAGGAAATTAAAGTCTCTCACTGTATCCATTGTTTCCCCATCTATTTGCCATGAAGTGATGGGACCAGATGCCATGATCTTAGTTTTCTGAATGTTGAGTTTTAAGCCAACTTTTTCACTCTCCTCTTTCACTTTCATCAAGAGGCTTTTTAGTTCTTCTTGGCTTTCTGCCATAAGGGTGGTGTCATATGCATGTCTGAGGTTATTGATATTTCTCCTGGCAATCCTGATTCCAGCTTGTGCTTCCTCCAGCCCAGTGTTTCTCATGATGTACTCTGCATATAAGTTAAATAAGTAGGGTGACAATATACAGCCTTGAAGTTCTCCTTTCCTGATTTGGAACCAGTCTGTTGTTCCATGTCCAGTTCTAACTGTTGCTTCTTGAACTGCATACAGTTTTCTCAGGAGGCAGGTCAGGTGGTCTGGTATTCTCATCTCTTTGAGAATTTTCCACAGTTTGTTGTGGTCCAAACAGTCAAAGACTTTGGCATAGTCAATGAAGTAGAAATAGATGTTTTTCTGGAACTTTCTTGCTTTATCGATGATCCAACGGATGTTGGCAATTTGATATCTGATTCCCCTGTGTTTTCTAAATCCAGCTTAAACATCTGGAAGTTCATGGTTCACATATTGCTGAAGCCTGGCTTGGAGAATTTTGAACATTACTTTGCTAGCTTAGGAGATGAGTGCAATTGTGCGGTAGTTTGAACATTCTTTGGAATTGCCTTTCTTTGGGATTGGAATGATAACTGACCTTTTCCAGTCCTGTGGCCACTGCTGAGTTTTCCAAATTTGCTGGCATATTGAGGATAGCTTTTTCACAGAATCATCTTTTAGGATTTGAGATAGCTCAACTGGAATTCCATCACCTCCACTAGCTTTGTTCTTAGTGATGCTTCCTAAGGCCCACTTGACTTCTCATTCCAGATGTCTGGCTCTAGGTGAGTGATCACACCATTGTGGTTATCTGGATCATGAAGATCTTTTTTGTATAGTTCTTCTGTGTATTGTTGCCACCTCTTCTTAATATCTTCGGCTTCTGTGAGGTCCGTACCATTTCTGTCCTTTATTGAGCCCATCTTTGCATGAAATGTTCCCTTGGTATCTCCAATTTTCTTAAAGATATCTCTAATCTTTCCCATTCTATTGTTTTCCTCTATTTCTTTGTATTGATGACTGAGGAAGACTTTCTTATCTCTCCTTGCTCTTCTTTGGAACTCTGCATTCAAATGGAATTCAAATTGAAAACATTATGCTAAGTGAAATAAGTCACAGAGAAAGCCAAATGACTTTACTTATAATGTGAAATGAGAAAAAAAAAAACTCATAAAAATGGAGAAAAAATAAGTGGTTGTCAGAGACGGGGGTGGGGCATGGGGGAAATGGGTGATGGTAGTGAAAAGGCACAGAACTTCCAGTTACAGAGCAGATAAGCCTTGGGGATGTAATGTAGGACACGAAGATTATAACTAACAATTTTGTATTCTGTATTTGGAAGTTAAGAGAATACATATGAAAAGTTCTGATGGAAATTAACTAACTAAATCTATTATGGTTATTTTGCAATGTGTATATGCGTCAAGTCATCATATTGTACAGTTTAATACAATGTTATATGTCAATTATTACTTCATCTCAGTAAAACTAGAAAAAATTTTTAAAAGATAAAAAAGCATTTACTCCTTTTCACCAGTGGGGAACTAAAATTTTGAAGAATTGAACAACTTAAAACATCATGGATTACAGAGTTCTCATGTTGAAGAATGCTTAGATAGCTATTTGCCAATGATTATTTACAATCCAGAAACCTGAAATAATATCTTGGTTTGCCATTATAGAGGATCAATGTTTTATAGAGTTCATTGTTATCCAAACAGTGAAATAGAATATTATAGTGATTCCTCAATCTATACTCAGAGAACTAATCACAGTGACATCTGGTGAACAGTTGAAGGGATGTAAGTAGTGAAGTGAAATTAGATACATAATGAAGCTGGGTGGAGTGGGGGTTGGGAAATCAATGAGGTTTTGGATAGAGTTTATTTCTTCTGGAAATGAAGTGCCAGTTGTTTATTTTATGTCATATAATGTGCCTCTAAAACCACAATTCAATTGGCGTACAAGTTTTAGAGATTCCTCTGCCACTGCCCTTGACATAAATTGGTTCATAAAACTTAATATCAGAAAGCAAGAAAGTGTTAGCATAAAAAGAATCATCTTCCATTTAAATAGCTATCTAGCAAGGAAGGGTTAAATCTCAGAAATCGCAACTGAAAAATAGCATTTTTCTTTTGACAGTTCAGGTCACTAGAACTACCATTCAGTAACTGCACATTTTAAGCTGTAAAATCACTTTTCCCCTCCAGTGTTCTTTCCTTTCATTGCAGGATATATACCACCCAGTTTGCTTTGTCTGATATTTGCTTTGACTGTGATCCACTTCATTCCTGCCCTCTCCTTCCTATTTTGTTGAGGATTTTTTTTTTTTTTTTTTTTTGTGGTGCTTGCTAAAGGACTGGGATTGACATTCCAAGAGACCAAAATCCTCTGTTTATCCAGAGGAAAGGTAAGGAGACAAGCAATGAGACTGTTAGTTTGGCTGACACCCAGGGCAGCCTCAGTCTTGCTGCTGAGTCCCAACTCTCAAGAAGCTCGCCCACTGGACACTCTTTAGTTCTTCCCCAAGGTCCTGGTGACCTATGGGGCAAGGCACACTAGCATAGATACTAACTTTTAGGGAACTGCCTAATGTCTTGGTATTCAATGTGGATGGTAGATGAAATCTGCAAGAAGATATGGAACAAACACATGGGTCTCTTAGCTCTCCCGTTTCTCCCACCCAAACTACAGTGGGTTTTGGCACAACTCAGTAACAAGCTTGCAAAACTGTGTGTAGGCATGCATGTGGTGTGTAGGTGTGTATGTGCGTCGAATCATGGCTGACTCTTTGGAACCCCACGGACCGTAGCCCACCAGGCTCCTCTGTTCATGGAATTCTCCAGCCAAGAATATTGGAGTGGGTAACCATTCCCTTCTCTAGGGGGGTTGAACACGGGTCTCCTGCATTGCAGGCAGATTCTTTACCATCTGAGCCACCAGGGAAGCCTCACTGTAGTGAATTCTCAAACTTTCCATCTTTTCTGTCACCTGGAGATCTTGTTAAATTTCAGACTCTAATTAAAATGCTCTAATATGTGTCCTGAAATTCTTCATTTTTAATAAGTTCTCAAGGCGATGTTGGTCCAGTGACCATATTTTAAGTGACAAGGGCTTTATTTAAGAAAGACCAAGAGGTACTTCTCACCAATCAAGTGCCTCCCTCAGTCATTTCTAGTTTATTTCATGATAAAAGTAAGGAAGTTACCTTGATATGTAAACCACTAAATCCCTCTAGAGTGAGCATCATCACCTCTGCATTAGTTCATTTCATTGTGGTGATGAACACTGATAGGATAAGGAACCCATAATTCAGGAAGAAACTATGTATCTATTTGCCAAATAGATACTCTGGACTAGGAACACTATACCCATGAGCCTGAAGAATACAGGATGCTCACATCCTGCCCTCATCCTTAAACTTGGGCTATAAGTTAATTGGCACAAGTCCTCTCTGCTGCTTGGGAGCTTGCCCTAGGAGTCTCCAGTCAATATGAATCATTTATTAACCCCCTTTCAACTGCAGAGTAGACCAAATTTTATTTTCCAAACAACAGGCACTATTTTCCAACAACAACAATAGGCACTATCGTCTGCTTTTATCCTAGTGGATTGATCTCAATATGTTACCATTTTAAACAATGAGAAATATGTATAGTTTTTTTTTAAGTAACTGGAAATGTCTCTTATCCAATAGCTAGATGTTAATTTTTTAACTTTGGAAGAATTAAATATCTCATACAAGCCCACCCTCAAGGCAAAATTCTAGGACACTTGCTTATATAAAGATGTGACGAGGTCTGTATTAGCATTCCCTAGTCAAAATACTAAATTTGTTTCCTCATAATTGTGGGTCAGAACAGAAAACTCTGACCCATAATATAACTCCTCATCAAATCTCCAAGGAACTCCCTTTCCAAAGTGGCTTAAAAATCTATCAGTAGAAAATGCACATTGAGGAGAAAACCTTTTATACGGAAAATTTTTTTAAGGTTGGAAGTTGAGAGATTCTGAATGGAAAATTATCAAAAGGTGTCACAGTTGGTGGACTTCCCAGGTGGCACCAGTGGTGAAAAAAAAAAAAAAAACACAAGGAGACTTAAGAGATTTAAGAGATGTAGTTTTGATCCCTAGGTCAGGAAGATCCCCTGAAAGAAGGCATGGCAACTCACTCCAGTATTCTTGCCTGGAGAATCCCATGGACAGAGGAGCCTGGTGGGCTACAGTCCATGGGGTCACAAAGAGTCAGACACAACTGAAGCGACTTAGCACATACAGCATCACAGTCGGTAGACTCTTCTTGAAAAATAATGACACATTCTCTCTCTTCATGTCTGTAAACATCAGAAACCCTTACACATATGTATACCATGAGAAAACAAAATCAAAAAGTAAGCAAAAATGCCCTGTCATTTTCCTTTTATTTTTAATTTTTTTCTTGGTTATTTTTATGTTTTTTTAATCGACCACCCACTTCAGAGCCTAATCAGCAAGATACCAGCCATCTGCTTAAATCCTCACAACACAGCATTTACATCCTTGTCTTACCTCTTCTGAGTTTATTCCTCTCCATTTTCTTATGGTCTCTGAATGTTATATTACTATACATTTATATCAAAAGAACTGATGTGACCATCTCTTCACTCTAGAAAAATAAACATTACATTATTTTGCTTGAGGGTTTATTCTCAAATAAGCAGATCAGATTTTTGCTCTTTAAGTTCTTTCTTATTTTGTGCTTTAAAACTTTTTGCTAAAAAATTAAGAAAAATACCTTCTGCCTTGTCCAACAAACTCCATTAAGAATAAAGCAATGATCACTTTTCATATTCAATACACATCATATTTATTTTCAGAAACTTCCAGGTTTGAGGTCACTGGGTTACTGAGGCTGTAAAACTCTGCAATAAGGTCATATTATAAAAAAAAAAAAAGAATAATACTCTAAATATGGATCATGCTATCTTAGAAACCATTTTTCATTTAAGTGTAAGATCTCTAGGTCCTTACTTTATCTGCCTGGTGGATCGGACTGTAAAGAATCTGCCTGCAATGCAGAAGACCTGGGTTTGATCCCTGGGTAGGGAAGATCCCCTGGAGAAGAGAATGGAAACCCTCTCCAGTAGTCTTGCCTGGAGAATTCCATGAGCAGAGAAGCCTGGTGGGCTACAGTCCATGGGGTCCCAAAGAGTTGGTCACAACTGAATGACTAACACTTTCACTCCTCTAAAAAAGGTGATGTATCTCAAAAAGTTGTTAAGAAGGATGCCTAGAACTACTTTTCCAAATCATGTTTCTCATAACAATATTAGCAATATGTATTCTAAAAACTAAATCATAATCAAGTAAGTTAGGAAAACATGAAGTCAAACACAATTCAACAGAATTTATTGCAGGAATTCTCTGAGCTTTTAGAGTTCTGCAGTAGAAATGGGCAAGGCACTGACCACTTCTCTTTTTTGCACATAGACACATTGAATTGCCACATCTTCCAACTGCTTTATTAGTAAGGTTGCAGCCATTTGACTGGTTCTATCCAATAGAACATGATCAGACTGATATGCCATTTCCAGGTACCACCTCATTCTCTTTACTTGCTTCACTGTTTGGGAAGCTGAAGGCAAAGGATCCATTAGAGTCTTCAAAGGAAATGGGATGGTTATGTAAGAACCTAATTTGGAAAATAATTTGAAAAAAAATAGATACATGTATATGTTTCACTGAACCACTTTGCTGTACACCTGAAACTAACACAACGTTAATTAACTATACTCCAAAATGAAATAAAAATTTTTTAAATAAAGTAGAATAAAAGTGTCCAAACAGGCAGAAAAATCAAGTAAAATCATAGCTTCACAGCAATATAAAAACTTATTTTAAATTAAATAAAACTATTAAAATGACTTAAAGTCCTAAATGTAAGGCCAAAAACTATAAAACTCTTAGAAGAATATAGGCAGAACACTCTTTGACATAAATCACAACAAGGTCCTCTATGACTCACCTCTTAGACTAATGGAAATAAAAACAAAATAAACAAATGGGACCTAATTAAACTTAAAAGCTTTTGCACAACAAAGGAAACTATAAACAAGATGAAAAGAAAACCCTCAGAATGAAGAAAATAATAACGAATGAAACAGCTGACAAAGGATTAATCTCCAAAATATATAAGCAACTCATGCAGCTTAATACTAGAAAAACAAAGAACCCAATCAAAAAAATGGGCAGAAGATCTTAACAGACATTTCTCCAAAGAAGACTTACAGATGGCTAACAAACATAGGAAAAGATGCTCAACATAGCTCATTATTAGAGAAATGAAAATCAAAACTACAATGAAGTATCTCTTCACACAAGTCAGAATGGCCATCATCAAAAAAAAATCTACAAACAATAAATGCTGGAGAGGGTGTGGAAAAATGGGAATCCTCCTACATTGTTGATGGGAATGTAAATTTAAAAAAAAATGCGCACCATACCTTACTCGAAGACTCTTGATGAACTCAGATGTTAAGTGATCTGCAGTGGATAGAGTGGGGTGTAAGTGGATGGTGTTATAAGTATAATGTATGTTATGTGAAAGGTAAACACAGGGTACAAAGTGTTTGGTCTTCTTTTCCTTGTTTTGTTTTTAGGAAACTTTGCAATGAAGAAAAGGCATAAGGGCATAGCTAGATGTAGACAAGGGAATGTCTGTTACACAAGGAGGATTTAAATATATTTCTACCATGAAGAGAAAGATTCTTTAGAGCAAAGAGGATGAACAATAGCAGAGCAGGAATGATTGATTATAAAAGTTCTCCCGGAGACCCTGGAACTCCAATTACCAGAGGATTAGCCTTCAATAGGAAAAAGCTTCCATCTTTTTCAAGATCTCAGAGCAGGGAAGAAGGCTGAGCAGAGAGACATATGTTTTTAGTGGCAGGGAGTCCAATCAACAGAGAGCTCCCTCAGTGGTTTTGGGATTTTCTCAGTAGGTTAAAGGCATTGTAATTGGCAAGTAGAAAAGAGGAGATGTGAGTGTTATTAGGATAGTCTCAGACAGTTACACTGAACCAATATAATTAAGAAGTAGTTATTTGAATGGTAACTGTAATAAATTAAGGCAATAGTGTCTTGCGGTTTTTGGAGCAATCACATTATTTTTGAAAAATCATTTCTCTTTTTCCTTTGTAATAAAAAAGAACATTAGTAAAATTGCAAGGCTTTGCTAGTGGTTTTTAAAAGTGAATTATAGCTCTGCCATCTTCTAGGTATTTTCAGCCAATTTCTACGATTTATTTGGGAAGAGAACCAAAAAAAAAAAAAAACCCAGAGAGCCATATTTTCAACTACACAATCAGGAAAGAAAAATCACCAACTAATAACATTTCTCTATCTCAGTCAGTGCTAGACTGCGTCATTACTTATTTGTAATAAATGTCTGAGTCCCCTTTTCTTGCCTCTGCTTCATTTTCTTCCTTGCTGTTACAAACCAAGTAAGGATGTGCTTTTTTCTCCTAGAGGAGAGGGCTCCAGCCCTGTTCTCAGGAACTAGAGACACAGCCTGCTCTGCAAGTGTTCCAGAGGCAGAACCAACACTTGGGGGCTTAAGAGACAGGGAAGCAGGAAGGGGGCGTGTCACCATCACAACCGCCAGGCTTATCAGTAAGCCCCAGGAGAGAACTAAATGGAATACAAATGTGACTGAAGACATGTAAGACTGCAGAAGCATGGTCAGAAAACCCTTTGATTAAAACAGAACCAAAATGCAGATGCCACGTAAGATGCCACGTAATAGCAGGAGGGTGCCTTCTACTATGGCCCTCCAGCCAGGCTGCTCTTGAAAGCAATTCTATGTATTCCCAAACTATGTTTGTCAGCAAGATTAAGTACATCAGGGAAGTACTAAGATGTACTAGAAATGGCTCCATGCTTGGTTCAGCGACTCTGTTTGTTACCATGGGTTACAACTGAATACCAACTGTTGGGGGCCAGCGTGAGGAACTCCACCCATGGCAAAGGTCATGAGGAAGGAAGCTTGGCATACCCAAAGGCGTGATCAAGCCTCAAGAAACCCCCTGTTCCCGAGCATCTACCCCCAAAACCAGAGTACTTTACGGGGAGCTCTCCCCCATAACCATTTCTCTCAGAGAAGGAGTTAACTTGCAGCTCCAGTTAATAAAAATTCCTGGGCGTGACAAGAGTGTTTCAACTTACGAACTCTGAAGTTTCTCTGGCCTGCCTGATCAGGCTCGTCCGGCCGCATGTGATTGTTTACAGCCTCCCAACTGTGAGAGGCACTGGATGTTTTAAAACTTTCTAAATACAGACTCTTTTGAAAAGTTAGAAGATCATTAGTATAGTATTAGTGGGTTGATTAGGAATTATATTGGTGAAGGGTTTTTTCATTTGTCGTGCCAATAATTACTGCTAATTCCCTGCCCTGAGTGTGACAAGGATGTCTCAGGTCAAACCTCTCTGCTGACAGACTAGCTTGTGTGACAACCCCTCAACCATAAACAGCACAGAGAGTTTGGAGTATTAGCATAGGGCTTTTTTCATTGATGAGTCAATGATTGCCATCAGGCCTCCATATCCTTAGGTACCTGGGAATATATTAATCAATGTATTTGGAATATAGAAAAGGAAATATAGTAGTTTTTGATGTTAGCAATACTAGACTTTTTGAGTTAATGAATTTTCTCTTTTATTATAGATCACTGTACTTTGTTATAAATCACTGTGTCCTTGCTATGCAAAAATGTAACTTTATCACTATCTTAAGACAAAATAGATCTTAAGGGGAACATTGGTGAAGGGTTTACATTTGTTGAGCCAATATTTGCTGCTAAATCTTCATATTCCTGCCCTTATACTCCAGTACTCTTGCCTGGAAAATCCCATGGACAGAGGAGCCTGGTGGGCTTCCGTCTATGGGGTCACATAGAGTCGGACACGACTGAAGTGACTTAGCAGCAACAGCAGCAGCAGCAGTATAATGAATATAACTAGCATATAGGAGAAATAAGTATTAACCTTTAAGATTAATCATGTTAAACCTTAGGGTAAGTAAATTCCTTTCTTGATTGTAACTCACTACACCCTCACCCTATAGGAATGCAACTTTATTTGGAGGGTGGCGCCTGATTTAAGAAAAAATCACCCCTGGAAAAATAAGTTTTCTGGATAACTGACCGGTATCAGAAAGGGCCATAAAATGTCAGCAGACCTCATGGCCAGAAGATGATGAAACTCATAAGACCTTTGTATAATTTTATATGAAGCACCTGATTGTGACAAGGGTCAGGTCTGCTGACCCCCGCGTGACTCTGTATTCATCCCTATGTATAACAAAAAGGTATATAAACAAACCTGAAAAATAAAGAAATCGGATCAGTTTCTGGAAAGACTGATTCCCCCGTGTCGTTTCTTTCTTGCTCCCCGCTTTCCTGGCTGAATTACCATCTGAAATGTGGGTACTCACCAAGCTTGCTAATTCTGCCTGGGCTTCTGAGATCGGACCGAGGAGGCCTCAGTGCCTCCTCTCCTCTGGGAGAATGGAAAGACGCCTGTGGCCTACGTAGGTGGTGATTGGTATTCCATGTAAACCAGTTATTCAGCCTTTTTTCTCCACTAATTCTCCTACCACACTATCTGTTTCTAATCTCCCTCTATATCTGTAATTAAATAAGTTTTTTCCAGGACGCCGACTCCGTCCCCACCTTCGAATTACCCTGGATCCACGGGGGCAAGACCCCAGCAACCAACCTCTCGGAGAAAAGTCAGAGTGAGGTCACTCAGTCGTGTCTGACTCTTTGCAACCCCATGGACTGTACAGCCTACCAGGCTCCTCAATCCATGGGATTTTCCAGGCAAGAGTACTGGAGTGGCAACCCACTCCAGTACTCCAGAGTTCTTGCCTAGAGTATTCTTGCCTGGAGAATCCCCATGAACAAAAGAGCTTGGAGGGTTACAGTCCATGGGGTTGCAAAGAGTCATATATGACTGAACTGCTAAACACCAACATTGAGGTGAAATTACCCAGAGAAGAACCAGAGACAGGCTGGAAACAGGAAACTCTTGCATGCTACTCCAAAGGCAATAAAGCACCCATTTATATTATTATACTTTCCACTTTACACACCAAAAAAAGGAATCATTGGATGATTCTGGAAAAGAGCCAGGTGATCCTTGCCCTAAGCCCACCCACAATTTGATTCAAGGCTTTTTCAAGTAACTTGGCCTCTTTTGAGCTCAGACTTTCTTTACAAAGGAAATTAAATTAGATCTATGATTTTCTGAGGTCCAGACACATTCAGGAATCTAATGGAGGGCTTCGCTAGTGGCTCAGTTGTAAGGAATCTACCTGCCAATGCAGGAGACATGGGTTGGATCCCTGATCCAGGAAGATCCCACATGCCTTGGAACAACTAAGTCCATGAGCCACAACTATTAAGCCTGTGCTCCAGAACTCAGGAGCCACAACTGCTGAGCCCATGTGCCCTAGAATCTGTGCTCCACAACAAGAGAAGCCACTGCAATGGGAAGCCGGCACACTGCAACTAGAGAGTAACCCCCACTCTCTACAACTAGAGAAAAAAAGTCTGCACTGCAATGAAGACCCAGCATAGCCAAAATTAAATAAATAAATAACATTTTTTTAAAAAAAGAACACATTGGAAGTGATGGTGTCACCCCCTGACGTATGAACTTGTAGATAGATAGACACAAAGATTTCAGAGCTTCCCTGGTAGCTCATCCGGTAAAGAATCCGCCTGCAATTCAGGAGACACCAGCTCGATCCCTGGGTTGGGAAGATCCACTGGAGAAGGGATAAGCTACCCACTCCAGTATTCTTGGGCTTCCCTTGTGGCTTAGCCGGTAAAAGAATCCACCTGCAATGCACTCTATTCTGGCCTGGAGAATTCCCTGCACTGTCCATGGGGTGGCAAAGAGTCGGAGCCACTGAGCGACTTTCACTTCTCACTACACAGATTTCAGATACTTCACTAGCCCTCATAGTCCAGCTATTGATCCTATTGTGGGTTGAACTGTGTCTCCTAGTAAGATATGTTTAAGTCCTAATCCTCGATACTTGTAAAGCAACCTTGTTTGAAAATTGGGTCTTCTCAGATAACATCATCCTGGATGGGAGACCGAAGGTGGTTTGCCTGTGAAATGAAAATATCTCCTGCCATGTCAGTAAACAAGAAATGTCACAGCCATCAACGACTTCTGGCCTCCAAATGTGAGTGAGGGCTCCCCAAGACTGAGATCCAGTGGATGCTGCCACCTATCAAGGTGATTGCTGAGGAGCTGGGGGTATGCAAGAAGCAGTCATCTGCCACTCCTTAAGGTGAACAATGAAACAGGATTTGGTCTCAGAAGGCTGAGGTGCTTATGAAAGGACTGATTTCAGTGGGCCCAGAGGCTTGCATCTTCCCATATATAGAACACTGCTACTAAGTCGCTTCAGTCATGTCCGACTCTGTACGACCCCATAGACGGCAGCCCACCAGGCTCTCCTGTCCCTGGGATTCTCCAGGCAAGAATACTGGAGTGGGTTGCCATTTCCTTCTCCAATGCATGAAAGTGAAAAGTGAAAGTGAAGTCACTCAGTCGTGTCCGACTCAGCGACCCCATGGACTGCAGCGCACCAGGCTCCTCCGTCCATGGGATGTTCCAGGCAAGAGTACTGGAGTGGGGTGCCATTGCCTTCTCCGATATAGAACACTAAATTCCTTAACTTGTTCTCTGGATGTTCAGATTGTCTGTTCCCTTTGTTGCTAACTTATATACAGCCTGACTCCCCCTCTTATTGGAGCAGTTTTCTGAGAGCTACTGAGATGCTGTCTCCTGGGCTCAGAGTTCTAAACATTCCTATCAAATAAAATAACTCTCTACTTTCAGGTTGTTTCCATATATTTTCATCAACAGCCCTGAGCCATATCTATTTGTGTGCTTCCAAGAAGAGGAGAAGAGACAGAAATACTTCATGTGATGATGGAGGCAGAGATTGAAGTGGAGCATTGACACGCTAAGGAATGCCAAGTATTGCTAGAAACCACCAGTCTATCCTAAAGGAGATCAACCCTGAATATTCATTGGAAGGACTGATGCTGAAGCTGAAGCTCCAATACTTTGGCCACCTGATGCGAAGAACTGACTCATTTGAAAAGACCCTGATGCTGGGAAAGATTGAGTGCAGGAGAAGGAGACAACAGAGGATAAGATGGTTGGATGGCATCACAGACTCAATGGACATGAGTTTGAGCAAACTCCAGGAGATAATGAAGGACAGGGAAGCCTGGTGTGCTGCAGTTCATGGGATGGCAAAGATTCAGACACGACTGAGTGACTGAACAACCAGAAGCTGGAGGAGGCAAGGAAGGACCTTCCCCTAGAGACTTCAGAGAGGGTGTGGCCCTAAAGAAAAGCCCACACAGCTGACACCTTATTTCAGACTTCCAGCCTCCAGAACTGGGAGAGAATAAATTTCTCTCCCAGTTGCTTTAAGCTGCCCAGTTTGTGGTACTTTGTTATGCAGCCCTCAGATCTAATACAGACCAAGCAATGTGACTCCCGAGACAAGTAACTGTTAGTTCATCTCTAAGACTCACGCACACCCCATCAGCAAATCTTCTTTGACATTACCTGCAGATTATATCCAGACTTGGATCATTTCACAACCTCCCACTCTAGTTCTCTGGTCCAAGCCTCTGTCAATCACCTCTTGCTTAGATATCACATTTTTCTACTTTAGTCAGTGTTAGGCTGTTCCATTACTTATTGTTAATAAACTTCATGTTCCCCTTTTTTGCTCACCTCTTCATTTTTCATTTTCTATTACAAATCAGTGCAGACATGTTTTCCTGCCCTTGGAGCTTGCATGTCTTTATCTCAACCAGAGGGCGGCAACTAGGACACGTGTGGGCCCACCCCCAAGGAGAGATTCTAATTAATAAGATTTTCCAGGGGAACTCCATGATCTACTAGGTTTATGTATGCCATGTCCCAGTCACCATCAAGACTCAAGAGAGAAGTGACTTCCAGGAGCCCCTTGTGTTTACAAATTAACTTGTTTTTAAATAAATTTTTATTGAACACAACCATGACTATTCATTGATATATTGTCCACAGCCACTTTCATGCTACAACAGCAAAGCTGAGTAGTTGCAACAGAGACTATCTGCCTCACAAAGACTAAACTATTTACTCTCTGACCCTTAATTGAAAATGTTTGCTCCCTGCTCTAGACTACCTGGGACTCTGAAATTCTCTGTCCAAAAGGCTCAGAGTCCCCTTCCAGGGGCCGCATGAACTTCTGTAACTATGAAGATACTTCTTTTAAAATTAACTTTATTCACTCTGTTTCCCAACTAGGCATCAGATAAAGTTCTATATAAATCACTGTGATTATTATGCATATATAAAACAAACACTTAGACTTTGCCAGTGGCTACCCTTATAAGTGGCTCTGGTGAAGTATTCCAGACATTGGCTACGACAAGAGTCATTGTTGAGTTTTCTGCTAGAGACTCTCATACCATTCATTCAATAGATTTTCAATAATGATGATATCTAAGCTGTGCACAAAAATAGAATTACTAATCATGCACCAATGGGGATATATCTCAGAATAATGTAGATATACTCCATGCTGTCATGAAGTCCACAGCCAAGTAAGGAATCCAGAAATCAAACAAACATTAGTATAAAAAATACCTACTTGAATTTCTCTTACATGCTAGAAAGGACAGTGAGGGGTTGCAAAGCAATTAGAAGGGGTGAACCAACGTTGATTGGCAGGGAGGGAGGAGATCACAGGAGGCTTCTTTGAGGAAATGACATTTAAACTGAGCCCAGTGGGATGTGCAGATGTGAGCAGAGCAAGGACAGAACATTTGTCATGGCCCTGAAGCACAGGAGAGCTTTGATCAACTGTAGGAAGACCAGTGTGGCTGGAGTGGAGTGAGCAAGGTGGCAATGGTGTTAGACTAGACTGAAGACAGCTGTAGATCCCAGATCAAAGACATTCTTCTACACAGAGTTCACACACTTTTCTGTAAAGGACCAGAAGGTTAGTATTTTAGATTTTGTAGACCAAGTAGCAAAATCAACAATATATGCAGTCAGTCAGGATAGAGAAGAAATTCTCACACATTTTTATTGACAAAATACAATAACAATACAGTACAATTTTTATTTGTAATACAGATTTACTAATCAGAAGAATGGAATTCTTTGGGGGGAGGATATACTTTTGTTTGCAGCTTCAAAGTTAGTATTTCCTATGATTAAAATTGGTTAGATTTTATGTGTTTCATCTCTGAAAATGTCTTTTCACACATATAGGTACTACCAAATACCAATATAAACCCATGAGCCTATGATTTCACTTGAACATCTCTATCACTTGGAATCAGGCATTTGTAGAATTCTGTTATACTTTTCTCTTGATATTTGCCTTTTAGTGTACCTTTATGTTGCATATTAATCATTTCCAACCAAAAGTTAGGTGGAGGCTTCTCAATTGCACAATCAAATGGATTTCGAAACACAAAGTTTCCTTTGCACATGCATTGAGGTCTGAAAAGCACTGCTGGCATTGTAGATAGACTCTGCTGAAAGGTCATTTGTTTTATCATATTTAATGATGCTGGATAATCTTTCTTATCAAGCAACAAGTTGATAAAAAATATAAGACTCTAGACCACAATTCAATAGCAGGTTTTTAATCTTATATGATTTACAGTTTTGTCAGTTTATCAAATGTTTGTCTTATTCCCTTACTGGAAACCAAAGTTTTAATTTTCCACAATCCAATTTATAGAGCATACTCAGTTTCAATTAAGAGCTTTATTCAGTATGGCTTCAGACAGTAAAGAATCTGCCTTACAGTGCAGGAGACCAGAGTTTGATCCCTGGGTCAGGAAGGTCCCCCTGGAGAAGGAAATGGCAACCCCCTCCAATATTCTTGCCTGGAGACTCCCATGGACAGAAAAGCCTTGTTGGGCTACAGTACATGGGGTCACAAAGAGTCAGATGTGACTGAGGGACTAACTTTTATACAGTATATATATATTTATCAATCCAGAACATAAAATGACCAGGAAACAGGATCAACAGTCCAGCTGTGGACAGTCAGAACCAGAAATATGTCATCCTACATCCATTTCTTTCTTTGCTGTTCTCACAGCATTTCTCACCATAGGTGAGTCCTTAGCACAGATGGTCTTTTACTCAAAATTCTGTTTCAAGAACCTCAGAGGAACTTTCCACCAAATTATCCTAAATGCTTAGATGGCAATAAAGCCAGCAAGCAAGTGTTTGTTATAACAGTTTTGCAAGAATTTAATGAATTTCTGCAGTCTGCAGTCTGCTGAGAAAACCTCCCACATACTGACATGACTGGGTGGAGAGATCGACTCAGATTCTGCTTCTCACTGTGCCATATCCCCATCCCTTTAAAGATAAGCAAAGGACCCCCCAAATAAAACAGCATTGGCAGATGGACTTGAGAGCTGAAAGCTGAAGATAGAAAGTGATCCTTCATAAATGTGTACCTGTTTTCATTTTCTAGTGACCATAAAGTCAGAGGTATAAAGCAATACTGGTTCTTTAGCTCAGTTTCATAAAAAGATCCATCATGGTCTGACCGGGTCCTCTGCTTGAAGCTGAAACTGATGGGAGTGAGTTCTCATCTGGAGGGTCTGGGGAAAACTCTTCCAAGCTTACTCTTGTCAGAAATCAAAGACTGCAGGTTGAGGGACTATTAGCTGGGACCACACTTCTCAGTTCATTTAGGCTGCAATATTTCTTAACAGAGGACTTCCCTGGTGGCTCAGTGGTAAAGAATCCTCCTACTAACGCAGGAGACCGGGGTTCGCTCTCTGGGTGGGGAAAATCCCCTGGAGATGGGAATAGCTACACACTCCAGTATTCTTGTCTGAAGAATTCCATGGACAGAGGAGCCTGGTGAACCATAGTCCATGAGCTCACAAAGAGTCAGACACAGCTTAGTGACTAAACAACAACATTTCTCAACAGGTGACACCCAGTCCAGCCCATCCAGATAATCATTAATTGTGCCACATAACAACCCAAGCAAAGGAGAAAAATACATCTGATTCATATTCCTATAGATTGTGAAGAGTGTGTACACAGTGGGAGGGAGAATTTGGAGGGTGGGATTCCAAGAGAAAAACAGAAGTTTAATACAATGTAGGTATACAGGCACCAGGGTACAATTCTTTTTGCCTTTTGATGTTTTAGATTTCATTTCTGAATCTCGAAAAGTAATCTTCATACTAGAAATGGTTTTGCAGTGCAAGATTTGTAGCTGAGTACTATGATGATTCCATAAATTTAAAAAATGGTAAAATATCAGAGGGCAGAAGAGCTCCATGGACATGAGAGCTCAAATAATAATTTCATTTCTAAAGCAAACATCACTCTTCTGTCAACCAAAAACTTCCTTCTCAACAAAACATTTTCTGCACAAGGATTATAGTCATTGAGAAAAGTTAGCTATAAATATGCAAAGGTGAATATTTGAGAGTGTAATAGTCAATATATTCAAATGTTTGTAAATTGATTTAATCCTAATTTTTTAAGAGAATAAAATTATTTGGAGTCATGAAAAGTATCCTCTTGTAGGGAATGCCTGTATATTGTATAAAAGGAATCCATTACTTCCCTAAAATACATATTTTTCACAGAGTGAACATTAAGGGTAAGCACTTTTTAAATTATGAGTTTGAATCTTTGCAACCCCATGGACTGCCCTAAGCTAGGCTTCCCTGTCCTTCACCATCTCCAGGAGTTTGTTCAAACTCATGTCCCTTGAGTTGCTGATGCCATCCAACCATCTCATGCTTTATCACCCTCTTCTTCTCCTGCTCTGAATCTCTCCCAGCATCAGGGTCTTTTCCAATGAGTTGTCTCTTCACATCAGGTGGTTGAACTGTTGGAACTTCAGCTTCAACATCAGTCTTTCCAATGAATATTCAAGATTGATTTCCTTTAGAATTGACTGGTTAGATCTCCTTGCTGTACAAGGAACTCTCAAGAGTCCTCTCCAGCACCACAATTCAAAATCAGTTCTTCAACACTCAGCCTTCTTTATGGTCCAACTCTCACATCCATACATGACTCCTGGGCGGGGGGGAGGACATAGCTTTGACTATATGGACCTCAGTCAGCAAAGTGATGTCTCTGCCTTTTAAAACACTGTCTAGGTTTGTCATAGCTTTCTTTCCAAGGAGCAAGCATCTTTTAATTTCATGATTGCAGTCACCATCCACAGTGATTTTGAAGCCCAGGAAAATAAAATTTTCCACTGTCTCCACTTTTCCCCCATTTACTTGCCATGAAATGATGGGAATGGATGTCATGATTTTAGCTTTTTGAATGTTGAGTTTTAGGCTATTAACCATTTAGGCTGACAATACACTTATATGTGTACCTTCACTTATCAAAAAAAATCATAGTTTTTTAATTTTACATTTTAATGGCTCATATTGGATGTTCAATGTCAAAATATTTTATTAATTTACTATTTCAGGTACAGTGCTTAGTGCACCCAACACTCATTAGGTGTTTAAATCTAGTATTGTAGCTGAATTGCATTTAAAATATTCTCTTAAATGATAATCTAGTATAAGACCTCTAAGAAAATTTTGAAACATTATAATAGGAAATAGATCCATATACATCTTTTAATCACTGGAATCAACAAAAATGCATCTGCATATAAAATATTTTACAGAAATTTTGCTATAATTATTCAGATTCTCTGGGGAAAAGTTCAAGATATCAAGAAACCTAAACATTAAATTCAGAAGGAATGTATTTATAGAAAAAGAGAAAGATTGATTGAAAGCCAAGAAGCAGTGTATAAATCAATTCAAGATTATCCAGATTGGCTGCAAGGATTTTTTTGCTTTCAATGTAAACTTTAAAAATAAGAGTTTTGTCTCAGTTGCCATGGAAAGTCAGCTTTTCTGTACTGATATTTGTTTGCAATCTATTTGTTTTTCTGATTAATATGCTCTTTTCTAATATAAGGGAAGTCTAAAAAATTAGTTGTTTTTTTTTTTTTGAGTGAGAAAGAAAACTTTATTAGATGTCTCTAAATTGACTAGATGAATTTTTTTTTTTGTCTCATCTACCACAATCAACTAACTGCCAGCTCAGTTTGTAGTCTGTTCCAGTTATCTACTGCTATATAAGTGTCATCCTAAAATTTAGTCATTTAAAAAATTAACGTTGTTATTAATCTTATGCTTTCTATGGGTCAGAAATCCAGAAAGCATTTGATGGCAGTGACTTATCTCTACTCCACTGTGTCTGGAGATTCAGCTGGGATGAAATGACAGAGGGTAACTCAACCAGATAGGACCTTGAATCATCAGGAAGCCTCTACACTCATCTTGTTCTGGGTTGGAATGATGTGAAGATCGGTATCAACTGTACTGTCTACACGTAGCCTCTCCATGTGGCTTAGGCTTCTTTCATAGTGTGGCAGCCTCAGAGTAGTTGGTTTCTCTGAGGCGGCACATGGATCATAGAGACAACATCCCAGGAAACAAGATAAAAGCTAGGTAACCTAACCTCTGAAGTAACATAGCATCAGTTCCTCACTATTGGTTAAAATAGTCATAAGCCCCTCCTGAATTCAAGAGGAGGAGACATACACCCATATTGCAGTGGGATGAGTATCAAGGAAATTCTTGCCAAATTTTAAATCCAATACACAGTTTACCACCATTCAGTTCAGTTCAGTCACTCAATCATGTCCTACTCTATGACCCCATGGACTGCAGCACATCAGGCCTCCCTGTCCATCACCAACTCCTGGAATTTACTCAAACTCATGTCCATCAAGTCAGTGATGCCATCCAACCATCTCATTCTTTGTTGTCCCCTTCTCCTGACTTCAGTGTTTCCCAGCATCAGGGTCTTTTCAAATAAGTCAGTTCTTCTCATCAGGTGGCCAAAGTATTGGAGTTTCAGCCTCAGCATCAGTTCTTCCAATGAATATTCAGGGCTGATTTCCTTTAGGATGGACTGGTTGGTTCTCCTTGTAATCCAAGGGACTCTCAAAAGTCTCTCCAACACCACAGATCAAAAGCATCAATTCTTTGGCACTTAGCTTTCTTTATAGTCCAACTCTCCTATCCATATATGACTACTGGAAAAACCTTAGCTTTGACTAGACAGACCTTTGTTGGCAAAGTCAAAAATATAGTCTGTCACTATTTCCACTATTCCCTCATCTATTTGCCATGAGGTGATGGGACCAGATGCCATTATCTTAGTTTTCTGAATGTTGAGTTTTAAGAAAACTTTTTCACTCTCCTCTTTCACTTTCATCAAGAGGCTCTTTAGTTCTTCTTAGCTTTATGCCATAAGGTTTTTTCATCTGTACATCTGGCAATCTTGATTCCAGCTTGTGTTTCATCCAGTCCAGCATTTTGCATGATGTACTCTGCATATAATTTAAATAAGCAGGGTGACAATATACAGTCTTGACATACTCCTGTCCCGATTTGGAACCAGTCTATTGTTCCATGTCCAGTTCTAACTGTTGCTTCTTGACCTGCATACAGATTTCTTGGGAGGCAGGTAAGATGGTCTGAAGAATTCATCTCCTGCAGAATCTTCCACAGTTTATTGTGATCCACACAAAGACTTTGGCATAGTCAATAAACATAAGTAGATGTTTTTCTGGAACTCTCTTGCTTTTTTGATGATCCAGTGGATGTTGGCAACTTGGTTCCTCTGCCTTTGCTAAATTCAGCTTGAACATTTTGAAATTCACAATTCATGTACTGTTGAAGCCTGGCTTGGAGAATTTTGAGCATTACTTTGCTAGTGTGTGAGAAGAGTGCAATTGTGCAAGTAGTTTGAACATTCTTTGGCATTGCCTTTCTTTGGGATTGGAATGAAAACTGACATTTTCCAGTCCTGTGGCCACTGCTGAATTTTCCAAATTTGCTGGCATATTGAGTGCAGCACTTTCACAGCATCATCTTTTAGCATTTGAGATAGCTCAACTGGAATTCTATTACCTCCACTAGCTTTGTTCATAGTGATGCTTCCTAAGGCACACTTTCTTGCTAGCTTGAAGAATTTCGAGCATTACCTCAAATAAGTGCAATTGTACGGTGGTTTAAACATTCTTTGGCATTGACATTCCCTGGGATTGTAATGAAAATTGACCTTTTACAGTCCTACTCCACTGCTGAGTTTCCCAACTTATTGACATATTGAGTGCAGCACTTTAACAACATCTTCTTTTAGGATTTTAAATTGCTTATCTGGAATTTCATCACCTCCACTAGTTTTGTTCACAGAGTAACTGTACTTCAAGACAAAACTTAGCACACATAAATATACAACCTGACTTCCCAATTCCCAGCCATATTTGTATCAAAATCAGAACGTGGATGGTATACCCCTGGATTTTGGCTAAAATTTGAGTAAAACAAAAGCAGTGAAAATAACCCTCAATCCAAACATTCAGATTTCACAAAATTTAGTAAGATACCTCAAACTCAAAGTCCTGTGGGAGAATGGCTAACATGGGCACAGTCTCACCACCTGCTTTCACCATCTTAAACAACAAACTGGGTAAGTCCAAATGCCCTAATTACTGTCTATATAATAAAATTTTGATGTATATTTCTGGTAGTCCTTGAAACTCCTCCTTACAGAGGCAAATTGTGTCAACAGCATGAGAAACTCTAGAAGTATCTAACTATCCAGTAAAAATCAGTTTTCCTAGGCAAACGTATTCCCTAATTGTGGCTACTTCCTTTTGTGAAATAGCTTTTGGCTCACCATTTGTCTTTCATTTATACTTTCACCTCATTATTAATTATTAAAGTATCAGATAATTAATTTAAAACATTCTGTTATAATATGGAATCACCATGTTGATATCTGACCCTTTTATCTAGTAGGAATTTCATGTAATGGTGTTAAAATTACACCAAAATAAAAACTACAGATGGCTACTTAGTGTGTGGATAACTCAGTATTAGTTAACAGCTAATACAGAGACAATTTACTGTCTACCAACTTTAGAGCTTCCTCTCGTATTCCTGAAGTTGCCATTACAATGTGCCAGCCCACTAAGAACTGCATTTTCCGACTGCTGCCTTGCCTCTACCTTGCACAAGGTAGACATGTTCATGTTGCATATTCTATAGAAAGGTTCCATCTAAAGAATATGAACCAAGTGTTATGTGTCCCTCTCGGGCAGAAGTATCTAAGAAGCATTTTTGTCTTCTCCCTCTTCTCTCTCCTTCTGTGATTTCGTCTTCTGCTTCTCTCTCCTATGCACAGCACTCCCAGGCTGTAGGAGGTGACTAGACCACAGAAGAAATAAACCTGAGTCACTGAATCACTTCAAGTAGACAAACGGCCAGGAGTACCTACACTGATTAGTATTATACAATGAGAAATTAACTTTATCCCCCAAATCTTAGAGGTTATTTGTTACAGTAGCTGGTGTCAACTTAATTAATAGATTTTTTAAATGAACATGAATGCCTTGTCTCAATATCCTTAGCAGTGATGTACAGACAATAAAAGCTACCTTGGAGTATTGTTGCCAGAAAAAAAAATGAGATAATATATAAGCAGGCAGCCCAGTGCCTGGCATACTATAGGTGCTAAGTTAAGAACAGTAACAATGCCGCTTGTGCCCTTAATTTTAAACCATGCCTTTTCCCACCTAGTTTAATAGTAATCCTCCCAAAATAATTACAATTAATTTTGTGGGGGAAAAAAAAAAACAGTGTTTAGTTGCTATGATCTCTTGCTTTTCAGACATTAGGGGAAAATCTTACTTTAATATAGCAGACCACAACCCACTCATCCTACACACACATACATATACACAAACAACACAAGCATAAAACCTCTCTCTTCCTATAATGGTGTTTTCAACTGCCAAGGGTTCTTAAAGAGATGGGAATACCAGACCACCTTACCTGTCTCTTGAGAAACCTTAGTGTAGATCAAAAAGCAACAGAAAAACTAGACATGGAACAACTGACTGGTCCAAATTGGGAAAGGCGTACAACAGGGCTTACTTACTTAACTTCTATGCAGAGTACATTACTCCAAATGCCGAGCTGGATGAAGCAGAAGCTAGAATCAAGATTGCCAGGAGAAATAACAACCTCAGATATGCAGATGATACCAGTCTAATGGCAGAAAGTGAAGAGGAACTAAAGAGCTTCTTGATGAGAGTGACAAAGGAGAGTGAAAAAGCTAGCTTAAAACTCAACATTCAAAAAACAAAGATCGTGACATTCAGTCCCATCTCTTCATGGCAAAGAGATGGGGAAACAATGGAAACAGTGATAGACTTTATTTTCTTGGTTTCCAAAATCACTGCAGATGGTGATAGCAACCATGAAATTAAGGGTGCTTGCTCCTTGGAAGAAAAATTATGACAAACCTAGACAGTATATTAAAAAGCAGAGACATTACTTTGCCAACAAAGGTCCGTCTAGTCTCATTTATGGTTTTTCCAGTGGTCATGTATGGATGTGAGAGTTGAACCATAAAGAAGGCTGAACACTGAAGAATCAATGCTTTTGAACTATGGTACTGGAGAAGACTCTTGAGAGTCCCCTGGACTACAAGGAGATCAAACCAGTCAATCGTAATGGAAATCAGTCCTGAATATTCATTGGAAGGACTGATGATACTTTATCCATCTGATGTGAAGAGCTGACTCATTAGAAAAGACCCTCATTCTGGGAAAGAAAGAAAGCAGGAGGAGAAGGGGATGGCTGGACAGCATCACTGACTCAGTGGACACAAGTTTGAGCAATCTCTGGGAGATGGTGAAGGATAGGGAAGGCTGGCATGCTGCAGCCCAGGGAATCTCAAAGAGTCAGACACAACTGAGCAACTGAACAGCAACATACCTACTCTTATTAGTTACCTCTCACTATTGTCAGCCCAAGGTATTTTTGCCCAGGACTTAACACTAAAACACACATGCACACACACACACACAAACACACAACACACACACAAAATAAAACTGCACAACACAATTACCAAGTAAAGATTGTTTCCTTCTTGTTGGTTTTGATTGCTCTAACTGCATCCATCTGTCTCAGTATCTTCAATCAAGATAACTAGTTTTGTGAGAAAATTGTTGAAATATAAATTCTGAAGCTATTTTGAGAGAATGCATGCCCAAGAAGAGTAGTGTTAAATTTTAAATTTATGCTAATAAAAAATGTATTTTGCAACACATAACCATCTGGCTCTTTGCAACCCCATGGACTATACAGTCCGTGGAATTCTCTAGGCCAGAATACGGGAGTGGGTAGCCTTTCCCCTCTCCAAGGGATCTTCCCATACCAGGGACTGAACCCAGTCTCCCACATTGCACGTAGATTCTTTACCCACTGAGACACAAGTGAATCCCAAGTATACTGCAGTGGGTAGACTATCCCTTCTCCAGCAGATCTTCCTGACCCAGGAATCAAACCAGAGTCTCCTGCATTGCAGGCAGATTCTTTACCAACTGAACTATCAGGGAAGCCCTATTATGGTATACAGAATTCATCTTTTAAGTTGCTTTTAGTCAGTCCAGCGGTGAAACCAGTCATTGCCTTGTCAGTGCTTTCCCCAGCTTCCACTAAGCCTGGAAGTCAATGTCCCCTGCCAAGATGATTCATTTCCTTGGACATCATGGCTTTGGCAACTGTGATTGATCAAGGCCCAAACACATCTGATCAGTCAAGCTATAAAGGGGAGACACTATGTAAATTACACAGAACACTGATGCTTATAAGGTATTTTATTTTATTTTTACAATCCTTTTATTTTTTTAATATAAATTTATTTATTTTAATTGGAGGTTAATTACTTTACAGTATTGTATTGGTTTTGCATCTCAATTATGCACTATTTTCAACTTGCCTATATTAAACAATTTAGAAAATAAAAAGAAGAAAAATAAAATTTCACACTCCAGTGTCACTACTGCTAGCTTGTTAGAATTCTTTCTATGTCTACCTTTGTAAATGCAGAGTATATGCAACTTTTACACTAATATATATGTTAAAGTCACAATTACGTGCTTTCCAAAGATCACCTTAGTAGATGGCTTACAATTATTCTAAGAGTAAGCAATTTCTTTTCCAGAGCCACTCTGTGTGCCATCAGCCGAAATGGTATTACAGAACTCATGCTGTGTGGTTGGAGGTTTTTGCTTTTTTGAAAAAGTCTACAGTAGAAGTGCTTTATCTTCTGCCTTGGCATCATGCTGGGTGAGGTCAATTTCTCAGCCCTTTCTTCCTGTGGAAAACTACCAGATACCATTCTCCATGGGTTTACCTGGAAAATACATGTTTATATTCTCTCTCCAGACATCTTCAAAATAATTGTATATGAAAGGAGACTTTCCAGAACAATTCTGCTTGTTTTCAGGTTCTACACTGTTAAGCAAAAGAAAATGATGTTCCTAACAATCATAAATGTCCAGAAAAGGAAAAATTCTCTCTGTGCAAAAATCTCAAATAATAGTAGGTTGTATCGTTAAAGCAAGAGAAATTGAACTCTGAGTAGAAACCTATGAACTTTTGCCAGTACATAGAAATCCACTTAAAACTGGGGAAATTGATTGAAAACCACTAAAAATCTGCAAAAGAAAACACCATTAAAGCCAAATATTACATGATTGCATTGTACAAAATTACGGAAATAATTATGGATAATCACTTAGGTTCAAAATATTTAGAAATTAAAGAATTCACATGTATTTTTCCCCCTGGGGGTCCATAATAAAGTATCATAGCTTGATTTGACAACAGAAATGTAGTCTCATAATTCTGGAGGTTAGAAATCGGAAACCAATAGGTTGCCAGAGTTAGTTCCTTCTGATGGCTTTGGGGAAAAAACATTTCTTCCAATCCTTTCCCCGAAATTGCTGGTAGCCTCAGGTGTTCCTTGGGTTTCCTTGGTAGCTCAGACACTAAAGAATCCACCTTCAATGCAGAAGACCCAGGTTCGATCCCTGGTTAAGGAAGATCCCTGGAGAAGAAAATAGCTACCCACACCAGTATTATTGCCTGGAGAATCCCATGGACAGAGGAGTCTCACCAGCTACAGTCCACTGGGGCTGCAAAGAGTCGGACATGACTGAAGTACCTCACACTTTCACGTATGGTGTTCCTTGGCTTGTAGATGGTATTTTCCAGTCTTCACATCACCTTCTCTCTGTGTGTCTGTCTCTGTGTCCAGATCTCTCCCGTCTTTTTATAAGCACACAGTCATTGAATTAAGGCCTACCCTAATGACTTCATTTTAACTTGACTATCTACAAAGACCCTATTTCCAGATAAGTCATAATCATAGGGACTGGGATTTAACCATTCTCACTTTGAAAATCAGTAAAGTAAGAAAGGGGAATGAATTGAAAAACCATGGTATCTCAATACCCATTTTAAAGGATTATATCACTGTAAATATAGATTATGTATCAGGTTATATAATAACCTAAACAACAAGCCCCAAAAGGAGCTTTTGGGACAATAACCTAAGATGTTTTATGCTTTTACTTATTAGTTACATCACCTAGAGCAGCACTCCCCAAGCTTTTTGGCCCCAGGGATTAGTGTCAAAGAAGACAATTTTTCCATGGACCAGGTAGAGGGGGAACGTTTCGGGATGATTCAAGTACATTACATTTATTATGCGGCTGCTGATCTGACAGGAGGTGGAGCTCAGATGCTAATGTGAGCAGTGGAGAGCAGCTTTAATACAAAGGAAGCTTTGCTCACCCACAGCTGTGTGGCCCTATTCCTAACAGACCACAGACTGGTAACAGTCCATGGCCTGGGACTTGGAGACACATGACCTAGAGGACAGGTTTGTTGACAAGTTATTAATTCAGAAAAGCACATGTATAACCTATCATAAAAGATTTCTTCTTTTAGACAGCAAGATGGATTTTTAATTTTTTTTCTTGGACAAATTGTCAGCAATTCCTGCATGTATCTTTTGAAAATTCAAGTTCTATCTGCTGCTTTATCACAGCAATTACTTCACTAACACTAAGAAGTGAATTGCCAAGTGGTTTTACTTCTGCTTACAGATCTGGATAAACAGCATTATTCTAATTTTGACTTTGGTTGAAGGACACACAATATTGACATAGGACAGTCGGTTTCACTGATACTCAACAAGCCTTAAACAACATCTATTATTATTCCCTTAGTTTACAGATCAGCTGCAATTTCCATTAGAATTTGACCCAGAACTGGTACACCAGAGTCTGTCAGAGTCCTGAGATCCTTGTTCTATGGGACCCTGAGAATACCCTTCAGCTGGGTGCAATAAATTATAGATTGCTTATGTTGCATGCTCTGCTTAAAATCTAGAATTTAACACAGTTCTCATAATTTGTATCAGTAAAACCTATCAAATCCTAGACAAGATTTGCTATTTATGATTTGCTATTATAAAGGTTATTTTCTAAAAGGATCTGTGTGAATAAACTTGCATCTTTCAGAACTGAAGTTAACCTACCTTTCCAAGGAAATTGTCAAGGAAAAAACCATGAATCATTTATTCTGGGTGTGTTTGGAAATTCTATTATCTGTGTGTGTGTGTGTTTTGTTATCACTGTCATTAAAGAGGCACAGGCACACATTTCAGTGCACATATACTGCAAAGAATTGAAAGGGATGAGATGGAAGGGATGGGCAAGACTGGCAGGCAAAATTCTGAGGATGGCAGGACTGCTGAACACCCCTTATAATCCCTTCTCCCTGAGGGTAGATGGAATCCATGAACTTGATGGGCTATCACCTCCATGATTACATTACCATATAGTGCAAAGGTGAAAACAATTTAGCAGATGTAATAAAGGTCCCTCATCAGTTGACTGTGAGTTCAAAAGAGAGAGAGATTTAAAAAAAGATAGAGAGAGAGTCCTAGGTGACCAGACCTAATGAAAGTGAAAGTCCCTGAGTCCTGTGCAACTCTTTGCAACCCCAAGGATCATACAGTCCGTGGAATTCTCTAGGCCAGAATACTGGAGTGGGTAGCCTTTCCATTCTCCAGGGGATCTTCCCAACCCAGGGATCAAACCCAGGTCACCAGCATTGCAGGCATGTTCTTTACCATCTGAGCCACCAGGGAAGCCCAGACCTAATGAGGTAAGCCCTTCAAAGGGACTGGGTCTTTCCTGGAGTCAGATATTAGAAGCACAAGAGAGATTCTTCTAGCAGTCTTGAAGTATGCCAAAACCAATACAGTATTGTAAAGTAAAATAAAGTAAAAATAAACATTTAAATTAAAAAAAAAAAAGAGCAACTGCCATGTAAGAGAGAGGGCCCATGGAAACATCATATAGGAGGGAGTGGTGGGCAGCTCTAGGTACTGAGAATGTATCTCACCTCACAGCCACTGAGAAAAGGGAGGACTCAGTCCTACAATCTCAAGGAAATTACTTCTGTCAACAGCCTAGGAGCTTGGAGAAGGACCTTGAGTCTGAAGCCAGACTGAACTTCCACTGACACCTTGATTTAAGTCTAGGAGACCCTAAACTGAAAACTCAGTCAGTCCACCTGACCTCCTAACCCCTGGAAACTATGAGATAGTAAATATATGTTGTTTGAAGCCCCTCAGATTATGGTTTTTTCAATGCATCACTGGGCAACCAGTAAAGAATATACTAAAAGGAAAAGGTCCTCAAGGGAAAAAGAGAGGAAATGTTAATCAACAGATGAGGTTCACCTTCCACTCTGCTTTGAAGGCTGAGCACCGAAGAATTGATGCTTTCAAATTGTGGTACTGGAGAAGACTCTTGAGAGCCCCTTGGACTGCAAGGAGATCAAAGTGGTCAATCCTAAAGAAAATCAACCCTGAATATTCGTTGAAAGGACTGATGCTGAAGCTGAAGCTCTAATACTTTGGCCACCTTATGCAAAGAAATGATTCATTGGAAAAGACTGATGCTGGGAAAGATTAAAAGCAAAAGGAAAAGAGAGAGGAAGTGGATGAGATGGTTGGATGGCATCATCGACTCAATGGACACGAGTTTAAGCAAGCTCGGGAGACAGTGAAGGGCAGGGAAGCCTGGCATGCAGCAGTCCATGGAGTTGCAAAGTGTCAGACATGACATAACGACTAAAAAACAGCAAATACAAGGTGGGTCAGGAAGAACATACTTGGAGTCTGAAAATGTG
The DNA here is from genome assembly GCF_014754425.2 of Oryx dammah. Lineage (NCBI taxonomy): Eukaryota > Metazoa > Chordata > Mammalia > Artiodactyla > Bovidae > Oryx > Oryx dammah. Next base: position 12,118,554 of record NW_024070204.1, read on the forward strand.
TTAATATCTTAGTACTTTTGTCTCCATGGAATTTTTTTCAGTGATGAAAGTTGCTGTGGCAACATCACAGGATTCCAAATGATTGCTTCTAATTCATTGAAATAGTCAAACAAGACATGCAGTGAGCAGTGCTTAGACTCAGTGAGAGTCCCAGTCACTGGCTGTGATAAATCTCTTCCCATTACTCCACTTGTCACTTGAAAACATCCCAATAAGAACTTCAAAAGACTGAGTAGATTTTACATGTTCAAAGGAACCAAATTTCCCCCAAGAGAAATACAACTGCCCATGTTACAAGCGGCTTACTATAATCGCGGAAATTATTCTTCATTAAGCTATCTTAAAACTAAATTCCAGTGAAACTCATTCAATTCTGCTTAGTTAACTATCAATACAGAAACAAGTAAGTTGTTCGGATCTTTTGCCTTTAGCTAATTGTTTCTATTACAAAATGAGACATTTTATTAGAAGATTTATTTTAAGCAAAACTAATAGTTTGGCCATATTTCAAGATTTAACAAAGTTAAATGGAGCTCCCAAAGAAATGAGGTGTCATTTTGGTAGCTGATTGAGCACAATGTAATAATGGTTTGACCCTTACAATTTCTCTTACCATCAGATTGGAAAGGAATAAGAAAGCTGTTGCTGCTGCTGCTGCTAAGTCGCTTCAGTCATGTCTGACTCTGTGCGACCCCATAGACAGAAGCCCACCAGGCTCCCCCGTCCCTGGGATTCTCCAGGCAAGAACACTGGAGTGGGTTGCCATTTCCTTCTCCAATGCATGAAAGTGAAAGTGAAGTCACTCAGTCTTGCCGACTCATAGCGACCCCATGGACTGCAGCCCACCAGGCTCCTCCGTCCATGGGATTTTCCAGGCAAGAGTACTGGAGTGGGGTGCCATTGCCTTCTCCAAATAAGAAAGCTGGAAAATCTCTAAGTGCCTTCTTATAAGCAGGCACTACTATGCCACCTGGTGGCACTAGTGGTAAAGAAATCACCTGCCAATGCAAGAGACCAAGAGACTAGGGTTCGATCCCTGGGTCAAGAAGGTCCCCCAGAAGAGGATATAGCAACCCACTCCAGTATTTCTTGCCTGGAGAATCCCATGGCCAGAGGAGCCTGGCGGACTACAGTCCATGGTGTTGGAAAGAGTCAGATATGACTGAAGTCACTTAGCACATTATGCAGCGTACCAAATAAAACAGTAAATATTGAGACCTGCAGTGTGAGTTGCTTACCTATCAGCCACTGCCCACTCCATTTCTGTAAACAAAATCCTGATTTTGTCCAATGTTTGGTGACTGTGCACTTGTGGGAAAGATGTACTTCTCCCTAACCTAGAGGGTAAATTGGCATTCAGTCTAAGCCAGTTGTCCTCAATTTTTATCTCTCATCAGCCTACCCTGGAGGGCTTATTAGCATGGTTTGCTGGGCCCACTCTCAGAGTTTTTGACCCAGTAGGTCTAGGATGGGGCCCAAGAATGTGCATTGCTAACAAGCCCTTGGATGATACTAATGCTACTGGCCAGAGGTTGTTCTTGTTCTTTAGTTGCTAAGCTGTGTCTGACTCTTCTGAGACCCCCATGGACTATAGCCTGCCAGGATCTTCTGTCCATGGGGTTCTCAAGGCAAGAATCCTGAGGTGGATTGCCATTTTCCTCCCCAGGGAATCTTCCCAACCCAAGAATCAAACCCTAGTCTCCTACATGTCTTGCGTTGCCAGGCAGATTCTTTACCAATGAGCCACCTGGGAAGCCCAATGGCAAAGGGACACCGATGTAAAAAACAAGCCAATCATTTCTCTCCCTAGTGAATGATTTATTTAAATGGGAACCAATGATACCATTCTGAACAATAAGCTGAGAGGGAAAAACTGCTAAGGATATTGGAAAGATTTTCATGATTTTTTTTTAAAAAAGTGCAGCTGAAACTAATAGCATTGTAAATCAGCTATACTTCAAATTTTTAAAAATAAACAAAATAATTTTTAATAAAAACAAAAATAAAAGCAGATTTGCTCCCTTTATGCTTCTGAACATTTTTTAAATTCTATCTGAAGCTAGAACATGGATGCATATCTTACAGCTAGACAGCTAGAGCTGCCCGGCTAACCAGCCATGGAATGCTCTCCTTCTGAACTTGTTACTGCTCATGGTTTATTAGCTTTAAGCCAACATTGGTTCAGTTTCCTGTTACTTGAAGTCTAAATCACCTTAACAGAACCATCAAAAGTTGGAACACTCTATTAGTTATTTTAGGGCTTAGATTAAATAAATAAGAAAATATAATTATTAAAGAACTGTTTATTGTTTACTCTGCACATTATTTGTATTCTGCTTCCTATTGTCCTAGATATTGAAATAATTAGTCTCCTATTATGAAAACTGGTCGGGTTCCAAACATTATTGTTGAGAGATTATGAGAGTCGGAGGGGAGAGTAATACAAAAATAATAAAATGTAAAGCTAAACGTATAAATATGCTTCAAGATATTAGTATTCCAAACTTAAGTTCTAAGCGTTTCATTACAGTCAATAGTGAGTTGTTGTCCCATCGCTCAGTCATGTCCAACTCTTTGCGACTTCACGGACTGCAGCATGCCAGGTTTCCCAGAGCTTGCTAAAATTCATGTCCATTGAGTCCTTTATGCCATCCAGCCATCTTGCCCTCTGTTGTCCCCTTCTTCTCCTGCCTTCAATCTTTCCCAGCATCAGGGTCTTTTCTAATGAATCACCTCTTCACATCAGGTGGCCAAAAGATTGGAACTTTAGTTTCAGCATCAGTCTTTCCAATGAATATTCAAAATTGATTTCCTTTAGGATTGACTGGTTTGATCTATTTGCAGTCCAGGGGACTCTCAAGACTCTTCTCTAACACCAAAGTTCAAAAGCATCAATTCTTCAGTACTCAGCCTTCTTGATGGTCCAATATACGACTACTGGAAAAACCATAGCTTTGACTATAGGGACCTTTGTTGGCAAAGTAATGTCTCTGCTTTTTAATATGATATCTAGGTTGGGCATAGCTCTTCTTCCAAGAAGCAAGTGTCTTAATTTCATGACTGCATTCATCATCTGATTTTGGAGCCCAAGAAAAGAAAGTCCATCACTGTTTCAATTGTCTCCATGTTTATTTGCCAAGAATGATGGAACCAGATGCCATGATCTTCCTTTTCTGAATGCTGAGTTTTAAGTCAGCTTTTTACTCTCCTCTTTCACTTTCATCAAGAGGCTTTTTAGTTCCTCTTCACTTTCTGCCATAATGGTGGTATCATCTGCATATGTGAGATTAGTGACATTTCTTCCAGCAATCTTGATTCCAGCTTGTGCTGCATCCAGCCTGGCATTTCGCATGATGTACTCTGCATGTAATTTAAATAAGAAGGGTGACAATATGCAACCTTGATGTACTCCTTTCCCAGTTGGAACCAGTCCATTGTTCCATGTCCAGTCCTAACTGTTGCTTCTTGACCTGCATGCAAGTTTCTCAGGAGGCAAGTAAGGTGGTCTGGTATTCCCTTTTCTTTAAGAATTTTCCAGTTTTTGTGATCCACATGGCCAAAGGCTTTAGCATAGTCCATGAAGCAGAAGTAAGTGTTTTTCTGGAATTCTCTTGCTTTTTCTATGATCCAACAGATGTTTGCAGTTTGATCTCTGGTTCCTCTGCCTTTTCTAAATCCAGCTTGAACATCTGGAAGTTCTTGGTTCACATACTGTTGAACCCTAGTTTGGAGAATTTTGAGCATTACTTTGCTAGTGTGGGAAATGAGTGCAATTGTGCAGTAGTTTGAAATTCTTTGACATTGCCTATGTTTGAGATTAGAATGAAAACTGACCTTTTCCAGTCCTGTGGCCACTGTTGAATTTTCCAAATTTGCTGGCATATTGAGTGCAGCACCTTCACAGCATCATCTATTAGGATTTGAAATAGGTCAACTGGAATTCCACCACCTCCACTAGCTTTGTTTTTAGTGATGCTTCCTAAGGCCCACTTGACTTTGCACTCCAGAATGTCTGGCTCTAGGTGATGTAACTGATTAAAATTAAGAGATTGAAAAGTTGGCTTGTAAACAAGTTTCTGTTGTCTTTTCATTTGTCCTTTCTAGGTTGATTCTCTGTTTTATTCAGATGGGTGAGTCTAAGGCATTTGGGCTTCTTCCTGTCCTGCCTGTTCCTGCATATGGAACATCACCTTTTATATAACAATGGGGCTGGTTCTCTGGGCTTTCAAGTCCAGCTTCAGGCTGGTATCCTAGTTAAGGATTCTTTGGGCAGTAAAATTGACAGCAGAATATTTGACTTTGTACACTTTGGTGAGGACATCATTCTGGGGACTCCAGCTCCTCCCCCAGGAGATACCCATGTAGTGTCCTGGGTGAGTTCTACAGGATCCAAAGACATCTGAGTCACCCCCTCTGGTGGAGTCTTTCCCACCCAAGGAACTCTTTTCTAGAAGTAACAGCAAGCACCACACCTTTGACTGTGCTGCAAATGGGCTTATCTTTGTGTTCTCTGCCATGGGCAGGGTGCAGCAACTGCTTGGTCAGGACCACAAACAGCTCTCTAGCCAGCATTAAGCTCAGAGCCTGCCAGCACCAGGACTCTGCCCAGTGGGGCTGGCCTTGCTGTTGACTCCTGGGACTGGGATCTGCCATGGCCATGGAAATCAACCCTAAATATTCATTGGAAGGACTGATGCTGAAGCTGAAGCTCCAATACTTTGACCACCTGATGCAAAAAGCTGACAATTGGAAAAGCCCCTGATGCTGGGAAAGATTGAGTGCAGCAAGAGAAGTGGGCGACAGAGGATGAGATGGTTGGATGGCATCACCAATTCAATGGACATGAGTTTGAGCAAACTCCAGGAGATAGGGAAGGACAGAGAAGCCTGACATGCTGCAGTCCATGGGGTCCCAAAGAGTCAGACATGACTTAGTGTCTGAATAACAATAAAAACAATGGTGAGTGCACAGAGCCTGGTGACTTGCAGCCTGGGAAGTGAAGTCCAGTGCCCCTGCCTGAGGTCCCAGAACCCCACCCCACATGCCTGTCACTTTGTCATTTTATTTGAGCCTACTATGGTAAAGCCTACCTTGGCAATCCCAAAGTCTAAATATTTGCAAATAAAAGTTCACTGGGATATCAGTTTATAACTAATTCCTCAGAAAGGATCAAATCCCAGCTATGAGAAAAATCCTGCAAAACTCATCATGAATCCTCCACTATGTGAAAGACAATGGACACTTCTTAAGTTCTACCCCAGGTAATTCAGTTACCACAATACTACAAGAACCTCATTATTGAGCAGCTGGAGGGTTCCCTACAAAGCTTTGACATGCTAATTACTGTCCATCTTTTTTTTTTTTTTTAAGGAGCTTTATCTTGTCCTTTTTTTAAAAAAAAAAGGTGTCATCTTGTTTAACGTCAAAAATGACAAAAATACACCAGTTTAGAGACAGAGGTGGAGAAGTGGATCTCCTGAGATACATTTAAATCAAGTTCTATCATTTTAAGAAAACAATTTATCTCGAGATTTTCTCCTAGACAAAGCTGTCTTTTGATCTCTGTACATCATTGCTTATTTATTTTCTAATGCAGTTATTTTCTTAGAATTCCCTCTGCCATACACAGGACTGTATACAGTCATAAAGTACAGTGAAACTAGAAAAAAAAGTGAATAGTCATTTGAAACATGAGATCAATGTTTTTCTAACTGACGCTCCACAGAAGAGCTTAAAGAATTCCCCCCAAGAATAAAGCATTTTTCACCAACAATGACTATTTGAACTGCTTGAAAAACCTACTCAGTGAGCCTACCATATTAATCTATTAGGAACATGAATAGCATTTCATCGATTTTTTTTTTAAGTCCACTGTGTAAAAAGGAAGAAAAGAGAAGAAAACAAAATCACAGCACTAAAGCAAAAAACTATTAGTCTATTTGAACACTAAACTTTTTAAAGAAACTTTAACTCATTACTTCTCTGGACTCTAGAGACTTAAAGTTTTTCAGAATGTGCCCTATTTCCAGGTTTCATATTTGTGTTCTTTCTCCCAGTGACTTTGGAAAGTCTCAATCAGTTATTCTTCTCTAGGAAAGAAAACTCCATGAAAAATATATTGTTAAATTTAATTTGTTTTAAAGTAAAATGTATTTTTCAATTTCAGAAGCAATATCTATGGAAAATGGGAAAAAAAAGAGAAAGAGAAAGGAACCATTCATATTTTAAGCGCCCAAAGACACACAGCACTGATTTCACATTTAATTCCTTTAAAGTATTTTGCTGTTTTAATCTTTATATTTTTCAAAATTAACAAATTCAGGTTTATTCTCTGGCAATGGTTTTTCACTGCCTTTAGCTCTTTTCTCTTATTGTGCCTGCCTATTAAATTTTGGTATCCTTTAATTTCTGGCCTTAACTCTTTTCTACTCTCACTTGCTGCTTAATATAATCAATATGCCTGGTTTTATCCCATCTATAAGCTGATAAATCCCAAACAAAGGTCTTCTACTTATACAACTTTCTGGTGATTAAATTCATGTTCCATTTCCTTACTGGATAACTCCACCCTAATGTCTTTAAAATTAAATATTTAAGCCTGCCCTTTCTTCTCTACTCTCTTAAGATTATTTTAGTTTCAAGTAAAAGAAATCCAAAGTCAAACTTGTGTAAATAAAAGCAAAACTAAAAATACTTATTCGGATAGCAGTGAGAAACTGCTGTATAGCACAGGGAAATCAGCTTGGTGCTCTGTTGTGACCAAGAAGGGTGGGATGGAGTGGGTGGGAGGGGGGATCAAGAGGGAGGGGAAATTGTGTACATATAGCTGGCTCACTTTGTTGTACAGCAGGAACTAACACAACGCTGCAAAACAATTATACTCCATTAAAAAACAGTGGGCTTCCCTGGTAGCTCAGCCTAAAGAATCTGCCTGCAATGAGGAGACCCGGGTTCAATCTCAAGGTCAGAAAGATCCCCTGGTACACAGGTGGCCTCCCATCCTGAACCCCACCCAATGGCTAATTCTTGTCTATGTATGGGAAAACCCACCACAATATTGTAAAGCATTTATCCTCCAATTAAAATAAATTAATTTTTAAAAAAGGAAAGTCCCCCTGGAAAAGGAAATGGCTACCCACTCCAGTATTCTTTCCTGGAGAACCCCATGGACAGAGGAACCCTGGTGGGCTACAATCCATGGGGTCGCAAAGAGTTGGACACAACTGAGTGACTAACATTCAAATCAAGGCTCTGTAACAACCTAGAGGGATGGGATGGGGAGGAAGGTGGGAGGGACATTCAAAAGTGAGAAGCCATAGGTATACCTATGGGTGATTCATGTTGATGTTTGGCAGAAACCAACACAATTCTGTAAAAACAATTACCCTTCAATTGAAAATAAATAATTTTTTTTAATTTGAGGAAAAAGAGAAATATATTTAGATATAAACGTGGATTGTATTAAGTGGTTACCAAATTGCTTCCATTAAACAGGTAAAAAAAAAAAAAACACTATATTGATATGATAGATTTCTTATGTGCCCAACACTATCATTTTAGCACACAGGAGTTTGACTTAAAATGCTGGTGACTAAATAGATTGCAATAGTCTCTATTCATTGCACTCTTGATCCACACTTTCACAGACATAAATATTCAGTACTTCTTTTATAACAAAAATAAATAAATAATCTATTGGCTCCAGGACAGAACTGGCTGAATAGAGAAGCTCTAGCACTAATATCAAGTCTGTCCAGGCATGCTCAGTCTCTGTTCTGCTAGTTGCTTTTCATTTATTTTTTTTAATTTCACCTTCAGATTATAGCTATTTGTGACTACCAGATGGCTAGCACCATCGCCCCAGTCTGCATGCTTCCAGGTTCTAATCAGGCAGAAAAAAAAAAAAAAAAGTGGCTTCCACTTTCATTCTTTTTCCAGTGTCCCCACCGAAGTTCTGAGAGGCACTCAGATTAGACTGGCACACAGATTGGACATGTCCAACATTTAAAAAAATCACATTGGCCGTAGAGATGCTATGGGATGCTCGGTTTGGCTCTTGGGTCTCATGCTTTATTGGGCTCGTGGGGACCTCCCGTGGGCTGAGAGTCAGGGAACGAGAAACAGAATTACAGATGAAAATCAGAGCTGCTGCCAAAATCAAGCAAGTGAATGCCAGGCATTAACAAATACTGTCTCACTTTCCTTTAGATAATGACACTCACTCACTGAATTCCGGTACCTCCCTCCCATTGTACCCAAAGAGTGAAAAGCTTTGTCATTATAGTCCTGCAATTTTTTTTGTTGTTTTAGTCCTGCAATTTTATTCAAGCCATTCTCTCCCTGCATTCCCAATGCTACTTCCTCGAAGCTGGCTTTCTCAGTTCCTCACAACTGACTCTGTCTAACACTAGTCTTATTGCGGTTGTTGTTGTTCAGTTGCTGAGTCATGTCCAACTCTTGGTGACTGCACAGGCCCCAGCATTGCAGGCATGCCTGTTCCTTCACCATCTCCCAGAGTTTGGTCAAATTCATGTCCTTTGAGTCAATAATGCATCCAACCATCTCATCCTGTCATACTCTTCTCCTGCACTCAATCTTTCCCAGCATCAGGGTCTTTTCCAATGAGCTGTCTTTTCACATTAGGTGGCCAAAGTATTGGAGCTTCAGCTTATACCCACAACATTTATTGAGCCACCACTGATTTATCCAGAATGTGTATATGATTCTGCTACTTCAGCAGTTTAATGGGTTCTCTCACCTCCTAGACAAGAACAGCACCTTTGCACCTCCCTTTAGTTGTGGCCTCATCCAGCCTTGCAGCAAGCTTCTGAATATGTTCTGATAGTCACAACTTCTTATAGACACATGGTACAGTGGCTCAAACAGTAAAGAATCCGCCTGCAATGCGGGAGACCTGGGTTCAATCCCTGGGTTGGGAAGATCCCCTGGAGAATGAAATGGCAACCCACTCCAGTATTCTTTCCTGGGGAATTCCACAGACAGAGAAGCCAGGTGGGCTACAGTCCATGGAGTCAGAGTTGGACACGATTGAGCTACTAGCACTTTCACTTCCACTTCACAAACAGTCTATAATGGGCTTCCCAGGTGACTCAGCAATAAAGAACCTGCTTGCCAGCGCAGGAGACACAGCAGACATGTGTGTGTTCCCTGGGTCGGGAAGATACCCTGCAGGAGGACATGGCAACCCACTCCAGTATCCTTGCCCGGGAAATCCCAGGGACAGAGGAGCATGGTGGGCTAAGGTCCATGGGATTGCAGAGTTGAACACAACTTAGCAATTGAACATACACACACACACACACCCCACCAGTTTATACACTTATATGCTTCTATCTATTCCAATTTCTTTTTTCTTCCCTGAAATATCTTTCCTTCATGCCTCCACCCTTACCATTATTTCCCACCACCCATTGATAACAATCTAATTTCCACTGCATTTACTTTCTCTTGCTCCTGTAAGAAATTACAACAAACTTGGGGGCTTTACTACAACACAACTGTATTATATTGAAGTTTTGGAGGTCAGAATTTAAGAGCAGGTCTATGGAGCTCAAACTGAGGTGTCAGCGGAGTTTCATTCTCTCTGAAGACTCTGGGAGAGAGTGTGCTTTCTTGCCTGTCCAGATACTGAAAGCTGCCCACATTCCTTGGCTCATGGCCTCCTTTCATCTTCAAAGCCAACAATAATGTCACTCTGACCTCTGCCTGCATCATCACTGTGTTGGGTTTAGTAGCTCAGTTGTGTCCAACTCTTTGCAACTCCATAGACTGTAGCCTACCAGGCTCCTCTGTCCATGGGATTCTCCAGCAAGCATACTGGAGTGGATTGCCACACCCTTCTCCAAGGGATCTTGCCAATCCAGGTATCGAACCCAGGTCCCCTGCATTGCAGGCAAATTCTTTGGCATCTGAGCCACCAAAGAAGCACATCATCACATCTCTTTGTATAATTCTTCTGCCTCCTACTTTCACTTGTAATGTCCCTGAGTCACACTGGACTCACGCAGAAAATCCAGGATAATCTCTCCACCTCAGTATCCTTAATTTGACTCATTCATACAAAGTCCATTTCACCATATAAAGTAACATAACATCTTAGCAGGTTTTAGGGATGTGGACATTATTGAGGAATCATGATTTTACCTACATCACCCACATTTTCTTGAAGAACCATCTGCAGCATGACCTGCTTTTAGACATGTGTTCTGCCCTTGTGTCTATTCTGGGTTTCTCCTCTTTGTTTTCATAACACCTGTATCCTTCACTTTGGCACTCAATATCCATTCTGTCGCTCATGCAACCTTAGGAGTTCCCCATGCATAACAACCTGGATTTATTCATTTCTGAGTGATAATGTGTGTCTGGCACAGCTGAGGAAATTAACAAATGCATTATAGTTCCATAATCCTCTGTCAACCTAAAAGCTTGATAGTTTTTGAGAACCAAATCTCAAGCTAACCTAAATGTGTTCCAGAGTGACTCATAATTAGCTTATTGTACACTGGAATGGAATTTACCAAATTTTACTTCATTTTCTATAATTTAAACCAATAAATTTTATCTCTGAATTTTGGTCTTTAATAAAATAATATGTTATCACTCTTGGTCAGTTAAGAAACAAAAACACTAAATTCTTAAACCAAGCAACCTATAGAATAAGAGAAGATATTTGCAAACCATATATCAGATATGGGGTTAATGTCCAAAATATATAAAGAACTCATCAGTTCAGTTCAGTCACTCAGTCATGTCCAACTCTTTGCGATCCCATGAATCGCAGCATGCCAGGCCTCCCTGTCCATTACCAACTCCCAGAGTTCACTCTGACTCACGTCCATCTAGTCAGTGATGCCATCCAGCCATCTTATCTTCTGTCGTCCCCTTCTCCTCCTGGCCCCTATCTCTCCCAGAATCAGAGTCTTTTCCAATGAGTCAACTCTTTGCATGAGGTGGCCAGAGTACTGGAGTTTCAGCTTTAGCATCATTCCTTCCAAAGAAATCCAGGGCTGATCTCCTTCAGAATGGATTGGTTGGATCTCCTTGCAGTCCAAGGGACTCTCAAGAGTCTCCTCCAACACCACAGTTCAAAAGCATCAATTCTTTGGCACTCAGCCCTCTTCACAGTGCAACTCTCACATCCATACACGACCACAGGAAAAACCATAGCCTTGACTAGACGGACCTTAGTCGGCAAAGTAATGTCTCTGCTTTTAAATATGCTATCTAGGTTGGTCAGAACTTTTCTTCCAAGGACTCATATAACTCAATAAAAACAGCAACAAAAAAACAGCGACTCTGATTTAAAAGAGTGAGCAGAGAAACTATTATAAAAAGATATTTTTTTCTGACTAAGATGGACAAATAACCAACAGACACACAAAAAGATGCTTGGAATCACTAATAATCAGGGAAATGCAAATCAAAACCACAGTGAGATATTACTTCACACCTGTTAGAATGGCCATCTCCAAGAAGAGGTTATATGTCAATTAAATCTTTATAAAAATAAATAAAAGTCTATAACTTCCCAAATAAAATAAATACTTATGAGTGCATACTGATTCACATATATGATTAAATAAATAAATAGACAGAAGGAAGAGCATAAACACATTCCCATACGGAAAGATTTTAAACAATTTACAAAGTTGTTCCACCTTCAAGAAGTAGAGAATAACTTCCCACTTTGTAAGTATGGTCTTTACATGGTGACTTCCTTCCAAAATGTACATTATGGAAATGGGAGAAAAAGTAAATGTACATAGAAAATACCTAAAAACACTACCTCAGAAAGATAATCAAAGTAAACAACAGTGACAAGTGATGTTGAGAGTACTTACTCATAATGTGATGAAAATGGTGCTTCATCTCTGTGATTTTCTCCAAGAAAATTCATAATCACAGTCTAATCATTTAAATAAAATCAAGCAAACCCCAATAATGGAACTAATCAGTAATTCTCAAAGTTGTCAAGGTTCTCAAGGTCAAGCGAAGTTTGAGAAACTGTCAAAATGAAGAGAACCATAAACATGACAACTAAATGTGGTGTATACTAGAGTGGGAAATGAATATTATGCTAAAAGCTAAGGGAATACAAATGAAACAAAGACTTGAGTTGATAATAATGTATCAGTACTGACATGTTAATGTACCAACTTTAACAATGGTACAAATGTACCATCCTAATGTAAGATGTTAATTAAAAAAACTCAGTGTGGGGAGATGGAACCTCTCCATAGTCTCTTTGCATTTTCCTATAAAATCAAAACTGTTCTAAAATTAAAAGTTTATTTTTTTAATATCAGCACTAAAATTGATAAAAATCTAATTCTCCTCCTTATCCTCACCTTTCTCAACTGGTTCAAACTCTGGGGTTTTATTCATCCTCTTGCCCTCAAGGTCATCAAATGCCAACATTCATCTTTACAGTGTAATCTGTTTTTTTCTTTAATACATGTGAAGAATCATATTCCTGGAGCATCTGTGAGCTCTTTCCATTTTCAACCAGTTGGACCACTAACTCAGCTAGCTGGACCATTACGTCAAGAATTTCTTCTCATTGAACACTACAAATTAAAATGAAATGTACAGAAATATATGCAAACATGTGCTCATTCATTCAGTCGAGTCCAGCTGTTTGCAACTCCATGGACTGTAGCCTGTCAGGTACCTCTGTCCAAGGAATTTTCCAGGCAAGAATACTGGAGTGGGTAGGAATTACTCCAAGAAGGGGATCTTCTTAACACAGGGTTTGAACCTGCATCACTTGCGTCCCCTGCTTTGGCAAGGGGATTCTTTCTATTGAGCCACCTGGGAAGCTCACAGAAGTATGATTTCAGTCAATATAGAGTAGAGAAACTTGATTTCCTGAAACAATTCCATGCATTTTTTTACACCTGTATTTCACTGTAAAGGACTGAACAAAAACCTAAAATTTTAATCATCACTTTTAAAATAACACAAATATTTATGACACTGTGGTTTATTTACTAGATACTCAAGGTTTTAAAAAGAAATGTTTCAATAGACTTCCAATATCTAGTTCATGTTAATATCTGAAATTTCTTGTATTTTATTAAAGTTGATGTGCCTGTGGTATTATTCATGTTTATTAATGTTAATGCTTGCTGTGTTGCAAAATTGTGTAAGTCATGATGTTAGGTTTGTGGCTGATGGTCTGAGTTTCTTGTGTCTAACTATAAATTATATGAAAGATGTTTCTTGGCTTCAGTGGAGAGTAAATTCTGTTAAAAAAAAAAAAGAGAAACTTTTGGGTATTTTTTTAATGATATTACTGGACTTATCCATTCTTTGAAAGAGCCCTGTCGTCATATTTGTCATGCGCCTTCTTTGATTTGCTCGGCCTATTTATTGAAAGAAAGGAAATTCATCAAAAACACATTTAAATTGCATAGTCTAAACTAGAAAAATGACATCATTTTCTCTCAGATCTAGAAAATAGCACAGTTGCAGTTTATTTCTTGTTTCAAAAGTCTCTCTCATTATTATGGACAACCACATATCAGTTAAAGCATTTGTCAAGAGTTACTGATAAGAAATCATCTAAGCCACTGACTGAATGCAGATTCATTCATTACTTAGTCGTGGACAGAGGAATTTCGGCCTGCTGGTGATTATTCAACCATTTAGTTCAGCAAATATCAAGCATGTTCTTCTGTCCCCTGCATGTAGCAGAGAGTAGGTATCAGTATATTCCTGTAAAGGGCCAGAGAACAAATATTTCAGACTTTGCAAGCCTTAAAGAGCCTGTTACATTTGCTCAACTTTGTTGCCATAGCATGAAAGCAGCCATAGAAAATATGTAAATGAATGGGGTTGGAGTGTGCCCATAAACTTAATTTACATACAGGCATCTGGTGCATCAAGTCAGATTTGGCCCCTGGACTGTAGTTTGGCAACCACTGTCAAACAATGTGGCAGAGAAAAAAAATGGAGATGGAGACTGGTCTCTATCTGAGATTCAAAATGTTCTTTGCTTCCTTCTCTGACTTGGGCTTCCCTTGTGGCTCAGCAGGTAAAGAATCTGCCTGCAATGCGGGAGACCTGGGTTCAATCCCTGGGTTGGGAAGATCCCCTAGAGAAGGGAAACACTACTTACTTCAGTATTCTGGCCTAGAGAATTCCATAGAGTGTATAGTCCATGGAGTCAAAATGAGCCGGACCCGACTGAGCGACTTTCACTTTCGCTGACTTAAAAAAAAATCCCCTCTCACTTTACCACACCAGCTCATGTGTCCCTTCTTCCAGAAGATTGTTCTCAGTTTCACCAGACAGAGTTAGTTTTCTCTTTTTCACACTGTACTATTATGACTGTTAGTTTTCATTTTCCATTCTTGCCGAAAACAATGGGAAAAGGCCAGCTCTGTCATCCAGCTAAATTCATGCTGTGCAAAATGTGTCCAGTTCCCCTGGAACTGAGCCTCACGGTAGCCCTTCTTGGGGACAGAAAAAATACCCCATTCATCTCTATATCCTAGTACATTGCAGAATGCCATTATTTAGTGAACACATTAAAGATAAATATAAAGAAGTGATGAGTAAAACGTGTAGGACAACAACATGCTGCATGAACTGAGAGGAAGTAGAGAGTGCCTTCAAAGGGAGGGATAAAATCTGCTTGTCATCTAGCACCTTGCAGAGGCTTCAGTTTTAACATCAAGTTACAGTGTAAGCAGAGTTTCAGTTTAAGGGAATTCATCTAGGGATGCAGGTGAAATTGAAGCCTCAAGGCACTGCAGGAGAGAGCCTTGAGGAAGTGTTACTAAATAATCTAAGCAACAGATAAGTGAGGTCCAAACTAGGGCGGTTGTAGTGGGAAAAAAAATTAGGAAGAATGTCTCAAGAGTCATGGTGGAGGTAGATTGATAGGAACAGAATGAATGTGAATAGGAAAAAAGACTTGAGAACTGGGAAGAAAATTCTGGTCTATAACCGAAATCAAAATTCAGATGGAGTGCATTTGAAGGGAAAACAGGAGGATCAAGCCTGGAGCTCTCCAGACACTGTGGCAATAATTGGTAGAGACAAATATCAGGAAGTTAGAAAACAGGTCTCCGAATTCATAATTGAAGTTTAGCATCATCTACACAGAGAGAATTATTGAACTCATAATAGTCAGAAGACTATCATTAAAGGACTTCCCAGTACTCTTGCCTGGAGAATCCCACAGACAAAGGATCCTGCTGGGCTACAGTCCATGGGGTCGCAGAGTCGGACATGACTGAGCAGCTAACACATACACATGCATACACAAAGGACTTCCCTGGTGGACCTGTGGTTAAGAATCTGCCAGCCAATGCAGGAGACACAGGTTCAATCCCTGGTCTGGGGAGATTTCACATGTCACGGAACAACTAAGCCCTTGCACCACAACTACTGTGTGGCCTAAAGCCGTTGCTCTGCAACAAGAGACACCACCTCAATGAGAAGCCTACTCATCTCAACTAAAGAATAGCCTCCACTCACCACAGAGACAACCCATGTGCAGAAGCAAAGAACCAGCTCTGCCAAAAATAACTAAATATTAAAAAAAAAAGAAGAATAACATTAAAAAGTAGTAGAAAAGAAGGAAAATCTCCCTCTAGAGACAGCAAAAACACTCCAAAAAGTGAAAATCCAGGAAAAGACAGGGCTTTAATGAGGGGTAGTCATTAAAATCAAAAGCTTACAGCAAAATAAAAAAGGAATTGCTGAATATTCCTCAGGACATTACCCTCAGGAAAATGTCCATCACCAGAGATATTTTCCCATAAACTCATTGAAACCAAGCCCAAATTCCAAGGGTCAAGGACTGAATGAACAGTTAAGAAAAGGAGGCAACAAGTACAGAATTCTCTTGGGGAACTTGTCAATAAATATGAAAATCTCTTTTGAGAAGACAGAAAATCTAGGAGATGTTTTAAAATTTAGGCAAGTTTATAGGCAGAAAGTGAAAGAGGAACTAAAAAGCCTCCTGATGAAAGTGAAAGAGGAGAGTGAAAATGTTGGCTTAAAGCTCAACATTCAGAAAACAAAGATCATGGCATCCAGTCCCATCACTTCATGGGAAATAGATGGGGAAACAGTGGAAACAGTGGCTGGTTTTATTTTTCTGGGCTCCAAAATCACTGCAGATGGTGATTGTAGCCATGAAATTAAAAGACACTTACTCCTTGGAAGGAAAGTTATGACCAACCTAGACAGCATATTAAAAAGCAGAGACATTACTTTGCCAACAAAGGTCCATCTAGTCAAGGCTATGGTTTTTCCTGTGGTCATGTATGGATGTAAGAGTTGGATTATAAAGAAAGCTGAGCGCCGAAGAACTGATGCTTTTGAACTGTGGTGTTGGAGAAGACTCTTGAGAGTCCCTTGGACTGCAAGGAGATCCAACCAGTCCATCCTAAAGGAGACCTAAAGGAGTCCTGGGTGTTCATTGGAAGGACTGATGCTAAAGCTGAAACTCCAGTACTTTGGCCACCTCATGCAATGAGTTGACTCATTGGAGAAGACTCTGATGCTGGGATGGATTGGGGGCAGGAAGAGAAGGGGACAACAGAGGATGAGGTGGCTGGATGGCATCACCAACTCAATGGACATGAGTTTGTGTAAACTCTGGGAGCTGGTGATGGACAGGGAGGCCTGGAGTGCTGCGATTCATGGGGTCACAAAGAGTCAGACACAACTGAGTGACTGAACTGAACTGATAGGCAGAGGGGTGTCAACTACAAATTGCCACCTGCCACCTACCTCTCAAATGATGAGACCATGTGCTGCTGTAGCTGCTGACATTCAACATACCCTAAAGAGAGTTCAGGGTGGAGAGCAGACATGAGTGCTCTGTGCCCTGGAAACCTAGCAGAACAGATCTTCAAACATTAATATTCAGATATCTTGAGGAGCTGATTTTACGAGCCCAATTCTTATATCTCCTCATATCAAGAAAAACACTAAATTCCTTCCTGGTAAGTACTGCTCCTCGTGACTAGCAAGAATTTCTGCAAATAATATGTGCTTAACTGTGTGAGCTCCCACTTCACCAAAACCAAATATATTGGCTTTGGTCAATCATATATATTGTCCTGCCTCTTTAGAGCACTTTCTCGGAGCTATCTGAGGTGCTGTCTCCCAGGCTGCAGTTCTCATTTTGCCCCAAGTAAAACTTAAACTCACAAGTCTCATGTTGTGTAATGTTTTAAAGTCGGCAGCGTGAAGAGCCAGTGAGCAGAAATTGATTCAGAGGAGCATGAAGTAGAGAGGAAACAGGGAAATAACTTTCCTGGTGGGTGGGCTCTTAAAATGACAGACAAGCACTTGTGCTAAACTGAGGAAAAGGGAAAGGACTACAGGGGGAAAAATTTTAATGCAAAAGAAGAAAGTTGAGAGAGATCCAACTAGATGGCTTCATGTTTTTAATAAAATAGAAAGTGAGGTCATTTTAAAGGTGTGAGACAGATACAGGTTGGTTTATTGCAGAAAACAAAAAAAGCTTTGAAGCCATTACAACCTGAGGCAGAATTTTTAAAACAGAGAATCAGTCAAATACTAACAAAGGATTGCTGATCTAAATTTGAGTCACTCAGTTCACTCCCTAGGTTGTGTTCAACTCTTTGCAATCCCATGGACTGCAGCACACTAGGTTTCTCTGCCTATCACCAACTCCCAGAGCTTGCTCAAATTCAGGCCCATCAAGTCCATGATGCCATCCAACCATCTCATCCTCTGTTGTCCCCTTCTTCTCCTGCCCTTAATCTTTCCCAGCATCACGGTCTTTTCCAAGAAGTCAGTTCTTCACATCAGGTGGCCAAAGTATTGGAGCTTCAGCTTCAGCATCAGTCCTTCCAATGAATATTCAGGACTGGTTTCCTTTAGGATGGACTGGTTGGATCTCCTTGCAGTCCAAGGGACTCTCAAGAGTCTTCTCTAACACCACAGTTCAAAAGCATCAGTTCTTTGGCGCTCAGCTTTCTTTATAATCCAACTCTTACATCCATAACATGACTACAGGAAAAACCATAGCTTTGACTAGACGAACCTTTGTCGGTAAAGTAACGTTGCTGCTTTTTAATATGCTGTCTAGGTTAGTCATAGCTTTTCTTCCAAGGAACAAGCAAGCCCTTTGCTTTCATGGCTGCAGTCACCATCTGCAGTGATTTTGGAAACCAAGAAAATAAAGTCTCTCACTGTTTGCACTGTTTATCTACTTGCCATGACGTAATGGGACCAGATGCCATGATCTTAGTTTTCTGAATGTTGAGTTTTAAGCCAGTTTTTTTCACTCTCCTCTTTCACTTTCATCAAGAGTCTCTTCAGTTCCTCTTCACTTTCTGCCATAACGGTGGTGTCATCTGCATATCTGAGGTTATTGATATTTCTCCTGGCAATTTTGATTCCAGCTTGTGCTTCATCTAGCCTGGCATTTCTCGTGGTATACTCTGCATTTAAGTTAAGTAAGCAGGGTGACAATATACAGCCTTGACCTACTCCTTTCCTAATTTGGAACCAGTCTGTTGTTCCATGTCCAATTCTACTGGTTGCCTCTTGACCCGCATACAGGTTTCTCAGGAGGCAGGTAAGGTGGTCTGGTATTCCCATCTCTTTCAGAATTTTCCAAAGTTTATTGTAATCCACAGTCAAAGGTTTTAGTGTAGTCCATGAAGCAAGGTGAATGTTTTTCTGGAATTCTCTTGCTTTTTCTATGATCCAACGGATGTTGGCAATTTGATCCCTGGCTCCTCTGCCTTTTCTAAATCCAGCTTGAGGAGTTCACAGTTCACGTACTGCCAAAGACTAGGTTGGAGAATTTTGAGCATTACTTTACTAGCATGTGAGATGAGTGCAATTGTGTGGTAGTTTGAGCATTCTTTGGCATTGCCTTTCTTTGAGATTGGAATGAAAACTGACCTTTTCCAATCCTGTGGCTGAGTTTTCCAAATTTGCTGGCATATTGAGTACAGCACTTTCACAGCATCATCTTTTAGGATTTGAAATAACTCAACTGGAATTCCATCACTTCTACTAGCTCTGTTCATAGTGATGCTTCTTAAGGCCCACTTGATTTCCCATTCCAGGATGTCTGGCTCTAGGTGAATGATCGTACCATCATGGTTATCTAGGTCATTAAGATATTTTTTTGTATAGTTTTCCTGTGTATTCTTCCCACTTTTTAATATCTTCTGCTTGCGTTAGGTCCCTACCATTTCTGTCTTTTATAGTGCCCATTTTTGCATGAAATGTTCCCTTAGCATCTCTAATTTTCTTGAAGAGATCTCTAGTCTTTCCCATTCTATTGTTTTCCTCTATTTCTTTGCATTGATCACTGAGGAAGGCTTTCTTATCTCTCCTTGCTATTCTTTGGAACTCTGCATTCAGATGGGTATATCTTTCCTTTTCTCCTTTGCCTTTTGCTTCTCTTCTTTCCACAGCTATTTGTAAGGCATCCTCAGACAACCATTTTGCCTTTTTGCATTTTTTTTCTTAGAAATGGTTTTGATCACTGCCTCATGTACAACTTTCAAACCTCCATCCATAGTTCTTCAGGCATTTTGTCTACCAGATCTAATCCCTTGAATCTATTTGTTACTTCCACCATATAATTGTAAGAGATTTGATTTAGGTTATATTTGAATGGGAGAAATATCGATAACTTCAGAGGTACAAATGACACCACCCTTATGGCTGAAAGTGAAGAGCTACTAAAGGGCTCCTTGATGAAAGTGAAAGAGGAGAGTGAAAGAGTTGGCTTAAAACTCAACATTCAGAAAACTAGACAATGGCATTCAGTCACATCACTGCATGGCAAATAGATGGGGAAACAATGGAAACAATGAGAAAGTTGATTTTGGGGGGCTCCAAAATCACCGCAGATGGTGCTTGCAGCCATCAAATGAAAAGACACCTGCTCCTTGAAAAAAAAGCTATGACCAAACTACACAGCATATTAAAAAGCAGAGACATTACTTTGCCAACAAAGGTCCATCTAGTCAAGGCTATGGTTTTTCCAGTAGTCATGTATGGATATGAGATTTAGACTATAAAGAAATCTGAGCATTGAAGAGTTGATGCTTTTGAATTGTGGTGTTGGGAAGACTCTTGAGGGTCCCTTGGACTGCAAGAAGATCAAACTAGTCAATCCTAAAGGAAATCAGTCCTGAATACTTTGGCCGCCTGATGTGAAGAACTTACTCATTGGAAAAGACCTTGATGCTGGGTAAGATTGAAGGCAGGAGGGGAAGGGGATGACAGAGGATGAGATAGTTGGATGGCCTCACCAACTTGATGGACATAAGTTTGAGCAAGCTTTGGGAGTTGGTGATAGACAGGGAAACCTGATGTGCTGCAGTTCATGGAGTCACGATGAGTTGTACACAACTGAGCGACTGAACTAAACTGAACTGAACTGAATTATCTAGTTTTCCCTACTTTCCTCAATTTAAGTGTGAATTTGGCAATAAGGAGTTCATAATGAGTCACAGTCAGCTCCCAGTCTTGTTTCTGCTGACTGTATAGAGGGTTTCCATCTTCGGCTGCAAAGAATATAATCAGTCTGATTTCAGTATTGACCATCTGGTGATGTCCATGTATACAGTCTTCTCTTGTGTTCTTGGAAGAGGGTGTTTGCTATGATCAGTACTTCCTCTTGGCAAAACTCTGTTACCCTTTGCCCTGCTTCATTTAGTACTCCGAGGCCAAACTTGCCTGTTCCTCCAGGTATCTCTTGACTTACTACTTTTGCATTCCAGTCCCCTATGATGACAAGAACATCACTTTTTTGATGTTAGTTCTGGTCTTGTAAGTCTTCATAGAACCATACTGCCTCAGCTTCCTTGGCATTACTGCTTTGGGCATAGACTTGGATTACTGTGGTATGGAATGGTTTGCCTTGGAAACGAACAGTGAAGTGATCATTCTGACATTTTTGAGACTGCACCCAAGTACTACCTTTCAGACTCTTTTGTTGACTATGTGGGCTACTCTATTTCTTCTAAGGGATTGTTGCCCACAGTAGTACATATAATCATCATCTCAGTTAAATTCAGCCATTTTTGTCCATTTTAGTTCACTGATTTCTAAAATGTTGATGTACACTGTTGCCATCTCCTGTTTGACCACTTCTGATTTACTGTGATTCATGGACTTAACCTTCCTGGTTCATGTGTAATATTGTTCTTTATAGCATTGGACTTTAATTCAGTCACCAGTCACATTCACAACTGGGTGTTATTTTTTTTAATTTATTTACTTTAATTGGAGGTTAATTACTTTACAATATTGTATTGGTTTTGCCATACATCAACGTGAATCCACCACAGGTATACACGTGTTCCCCATCCTGAACCCCCCTCCCTCCTCCCTCCCTGTACCATCCCTCTGGGTCATCTCAGTGCACTAGCCCCAAGCATCCAGTATCATGCATCGAACCTGGACTGGAGATTCATTTTGTATATTATATTATACATGTTTCAATGCCATTCTCCCAAATCATCCCACCCTCACCCTCTCCTTGGCTCCATCTCTTCATTCTTCTTGGAGCTATTTCTCCACTCTTCTCCAGTAGTATATTGGGCATCTACCAAGCTGGGGAATTCATCTTTCAGTGTCATATCTTTTTGCCTTTTCATATTGTTCGTGGGGTTCTCAAGACAAGAATACTGAAGTGGTTTACCATTCCCTTCTCCAGTGGACCATGTTTTGTCAGAACTCTCCACCATGACCTGTCTGTCTTGGGTAAAACTACAGGGCATGGCTCATAGTTTCATTGAGTTAGTCAAGGCTGTGATCCATATGATCAATTTGGTTAATCTTCTGTGACTGTGGTTTTTGTTCTGTCTGCCCTCTGATGGATAAGGATAAGAAGCTTCTGGAGGCTTCCTGATGGGAGGGACTAGCTGTAGGGAAACAGTCTTGGTCTGATGGGTGGAGCCATGCTCAGTAAATCTTTAATCCAATTTTCTGTTGATGGGTGGGGCTGTGTTCTCCCTGTAGAGTTTGGACCAAGGCCAAACTATGGTGGGATAATGTCAGTAATGGGACCTCCTTCAAAATGACTTATGCCAGCGTGCCCCAAGCCTCCTAGGACTGTTGTATTAAGTACTCCTGACCTCAAACAGGCCAGTGTTGACTCACACCTTGCCTCTGCTGGAGACTCCTGGACACTCACAGGCAAATATGGCTCAGTCTCATGTGTGGTCACTGCTCCTTTTTCCTGGGTCCTGGTGAGCACAAGGTTTTGTTTGTGCCCTCCAAGTGTCTGTTTCCCCAGATTACAGTAAATTCTGTAATCAAATCCCACTGGTCTTCAAAATCAAATTTCCTAGGGGTTCTCAGTGTTTTTGTCAGATTCCCCTAGGGAGGGGAATCTTTTGTGGGCCCTAGAACTTTTGCAACAGTGTGAGAACTTCTTTGATATAATTGTTCTCCAGTTCAAGGGTCGTCTACTTGGTAGCTCTATGGTGGGGTTAATGGCGAACTCCTCCAAGAGGATTTATTCCACAGGCTGCGCCTCCCAAGTCTGCTTTAGCCAGAGCCCCTGTCCCGATGGCAGGCCACTGCTGACCTGTGCCTCCAGAGAAGACACTCAAACACTCAAAGGCAGGTCTCGCTCAGTGTTTTGTGGGGTCTCTGGGTCCTGGTGCACCCAAGGTTTTATTTGAGCCTTCCAAGCATCTCTGGCAGGTATGGGGTTTGATTTTAAATGCAATTTCACTCCTCCTACTGTTTTGTAGGGGTGCTTGGATGATGGCTATCTTTTTTTAGTGGGATCCCACATTCCCCTGTCGATGGTTGTTCAACAGTGAGTTGCAATTTTGGAGTTCTTGCAGGAGAAGATGAGCGCACACCCTTTGACTCTGCCATCTTGAGATTAAATTTAGTTTCAGTTAAAACCAAACTCTTCTTTCCCACCACTCACTCCATTATTTGTGTCATTTTTTTTCAAGGTTAGCTAACTGTCATTGGATTGTGATGTTCTGCCAATGTTCTTGCCAGTTCAAGAAATAAGCAACAGGATTTGCTGTATAGCACAGGGAACTATAGTTTGTATCTTTTAGTAGCCTATAATCTGAAAATATACGTATATACGTAACTGAATCACTTTGAATTAGTTTGAATCTCAAACTAACACAATTACTGTAAATCAACTACACTCCAATTAAAATAAGAAAAAGTACAGAGAAAGCAGATAGAGCGTTACCCTGGGCAGGTACTTGGCAAAGCAGTTGTGGATGTAGGTCAGGTTGAGGAGAGCCAGGGCGCAAACAGGCAGTCTTTAAGTCCACTGGTCATGCAAGCAGACAGTAAGAAGTTGTGAGATAGAAGGAATAATGATGTTCACAAGGATGCTGGATGGAGGTGAAAAGGTAATAGGTGAGAAAGATGAGTCCTGAAGGAAGGTGTCAAGGCTCCTCATGTTGGTGGAATACAGACAAGCAAAACAAGCTGAGAGTCATCAAACAGTGACAAAGACCAAAAAAGCTGAATTTGTTGCTTCTCTTAAGAGGAACCCATGCCTGCACGGTAAGTCGGTTAAGTAGTGCCTGACTCTTTGTGACCCTATGGACTGTAGCTTGCCAGGCTCCTCTGTTCATGGGGATTCTCCAGGCAAGAATACTGGAATGGGTTGCCAGGCCCTCCTCCAGGGAATCCTCCAGACTCAAGGATCAAACCTGGGTCTCCTGCATTATTGGTAGATTCTTGACCATTTGAGCCATCAGGGAAGCCCATTAAGAGGAAGCTTTTGCCCAATTCCTAATGTTTTTGTCCAGGTGGTCTCCCTGCATATGTATTCACTCCTCTCCCCACCAGAGGTGGTGTCATTTTCCTGACTGCTGAATTGGGAAGAAAAAATTGAAAGTGTTTAGACCAGCTTCTATCCCCTTCCTCTAGGCACTCACACACCTTTAGAAAATCACCTTCTTTGCAGCTGTTCCATGGATAGAGCACAGCTGACATCAAGCATCTTCTGCAAGTGGACAAGTAATTGTAACCCATCCTGGGGTTCTGGTCCATTTGAGTCTCACTCAGCTGCATTCTTCACTGTGGGTGGTATCAATCATTTCACCCTCCATCGGCAAGAAGAGATTATTTTTACTGAAGCTTCTGAGACACCATAACAGCTCATTGAAACCTTCTGATATCTGGAATGTTTCTGGTATATTTCAGTTATAAACTGAGTCTGTAAAAGAATCCCACTTAAAAATCCTCCTTATTTCTTTCCATGCCTGCTCAATGTGTGTCACAAGCTGAGTCTGAAAGCCATGACTGCTTGGTTCCCTAATGAATGGCTATCCATTCCTGGCAATGCAGAATGGCTAATCCAGCCCTGAAGAGTAGTGGGACCTGACTCTAACTAGCTAAGGAAAGCTTGCCAGTGGAAGAAAATTATATTACCAGACTGGTTCTGGAGAAAAACTAAATGTGCAAAGAATTTAAATGGGTCACACTTTTTAAGATCAAAATAAAACATTGAAGTCTGACTGCTAAAAACAATAGAGGAGGCCCAAGAAATTTAAATTTGATGTAATAATTTAAAAATAATTTTTCACAGTTTAAAGCCTAGCTCCCTTGTGTAGGTTCCTCTTAGGCCTTTGCTCTGGAAGCATGAATTTATAAATTGCAAAGGTCACACTAGCCATTCGCCCCAGTTCTACATAAGGACACAAGTTTACATGATTGTCTTTATTTCTAACTACAAAGGTATAAATTGCAATCCAGTGCTTAAATTAAGTTTATATATATGCATGATTCTTTGAAATCTCTGTGTCTGCCACTGAAACAGTTGCCATAGTAACTAATGCACTTCCAAAGAGAGGAAAATGTGCACTGATTTTTTTTTTTCCACTTAAAAGGTAAAAATTATACTAAATAACAACAGATCATGGT
Organism: Oryx dammah; assembly: GCF_014754425.2. Classification (NCBI taxonomy): domain Eukaryota; kingdom Metazoa; phylum Chordata; class Mammalia; order Artiodactyla; family Bovidae; genus Oryx; species Oryx dammah. The sequence goes on from NW_024070204.1 coordinate 12,143,454, forward strand.
CATTTCATTAAAAGGGTGTTCTCTCACATATAATATTACAAACCTCACACATTTCTTTGACACAGAGAAGTAGTATTCTCTTCCCTACCCTTGTGTGTTCACACTCAAGGACAAAGAATAAAATGTCCTTGAATGGAACACTGAGAGATTCATGAAGAACTCACTAAACAAACTTAAATATGAAGTAAATGACTGCACTGCATGCTGTATATTAAATACCTTTTGTTTTGTGAGATGGTTAATTCAACACTGCTGCTAACAATAATGGTCACGTCATCGGCGGCTCAGATGGTAAAGCGTCTGCCTATAATGCAGGAGACCTGGGTTCAATCCCTGGGTGGGGAAGAGCTCCTGGAGAAGGAAATGACAACCCACTCCAGTATTCTTGCCTGGGAAATCTCATGGACGGAGGAGCCTGGTAGGCTACAGTCCATGGGGTCACAAAGAGTCAGACATGACTGAGCGACTTCACTTCACTTCATATATAAAGGAAACACAGACAGAGATTGTTTAGACACTAAAATTATATTAAATTATATTTAAGCTCTAAATTTCAAGAAACTTAGAGAGAATTTGGGCAATAAAAGCAATTATATTTAGCATATATCACTGCTGCTACTGCTCTTCAGTCGTGTCCGACTCTGTGCAACCCCATAGACGGCAGCCCACCAGGCTCCCCTATCCCTGGGATTCTCCAGGCAAGAACACTGGAGTGGGTTGCCATTTCCTTCTCCAATGCATGAAAGTGAAAAGTAAGCATTCACAAAATAATCTTTTGCTTTTAATTTGTTGCACTGCTGTTTTGGATGGAAAAAATTGGAAAAAATATTTTTTTAACTGAGTTTATTTAAACAGATTTTTTCTTTGGTCATGTTGAATCATTGTGGTATGAATTGTAAAATAAAATTTATAAAATTCCACTTAATACATTTTATATTGTTTAAGTTTACTGATTTGTATAAGATAAAACAAGGGACCCAAGGCAAAGGTTAGAATTTAGACTTTGGTTAACTGAATATGTCTTTCCCTAATAACTTACAGCAAACAAATAAATTTAGTATTAACCTTGAAATTTAATGGAAATGTAGAGTCTTTCTGAAGACATTATTTTATTTGATGTCTTCACTGCTATTTTATGTCATTCTCTCTTTTTTCCTTAGGAAATAATGTCCTCAATAAATATTGGAAACATTCTGCTTTATATTTTCTGTAAGCCACCAACTTTGAAATCTGTGCATTAAAGCTATATATACTTCTTAGTAATCTTTCCTCTTGGCATATGCAACTGGAAAATAAACAATGAAATAAACAGAAATAGGAGAAAATAAAATTGCATATCAAAAGGTGTGAATGTATCATCTTTCTTTCATTAACAACTCCAGAGTAAGAAACAAGAGTTCTTTAAACCAAATATTGTAGGTATAATGTCAGGCACTAAAACAAAGATAAAATAAAGTAACACAAAGAGAAAAGAGATTTAGATACCAAGCAGATGGATGATACACAGATGTTCCTAGAACAGCTACTATAACAATAATAGTCGAATAGTCTTTGGGAAAATTTAGACAATTGCTTTCCATTTATGAAATGAACTGTATTTAAAATTTAGATCTAATAAATGCTGCTACTGCATGCTTGGATGTGCTTATTATTTAATCTGAAGTGCAATGAATTCGGCACTCATTTCAAAATATCTGTGGCTTATAACAGCAAAAAGCGTTCAACCTCATGGTCCCTGCAGCCATTATTAGGTCATGTCCCTCAGTGAGCATCATTGCCCATAGCTTCCCTAGGATGGTTCTACTCCAAATGTGGTTGATTATTCTATAGACCATTCATCTGGAATGATCAATGGCTTCTGGTGCCATGTGAAAACCGTGTACCTTGGATCCACTTTGGGCAACCCAATCCATCAGAAATCCAGCCAAGCCCAGAAGACATTTTGAGTTTTGCCAAGCATGCTGGAGAACTGACAGCTGATTGAGGACCAAAGTACCATTTTAATGAGTCTCCTAGGTCTTGAATCCATCAATGCCAGACTGACAAACATTGAGACTTGGCACCTTCCATTAGAAACTATTTACCCTTCAACTCTGCATGCTGTAAAGAACTGCCAGCCTGTAGTTTGTAAAAATGAAAACTTGCTTAGCTAAAGCTGCAAGGTCAGCTGATACATTTGCCTCACCAATGAGAACCCTGAGGATGAGGCATTAAATGTTGGCTTTTCCATACTTTTAACAAGTGGAAAGTATTAGTTGCTCAGTCGTGTCCAACTCTTTGTGACCCCATGGACTATTGCCCACCAGGCTCCTCTGTCAGTGGAATTCTCCAGGCAAGAATACTGAAGTGGGTAGCCATTCCCTTTTCCAGGGGGTGGTTTCCCTACCCAGGTATCAAACACAGGTCTCCTGCATTGCAGGCAGATTCTTTACTGTCTGAGCCAGCAGGGAAGTGGAGGTGATTGTTAAAATGGTAGTTTTTACTATTGGATGTGACATAGGCTAAAGGAGGTATTGTACAACGTGGGGAATTATAGCAATACTTTGTAATAACTGAAAATGGAAAGCAATCTTTAAAAATTGTATAAAATTTTTTAAATGTTTTAATTATATAGCTAGAGGGAAGCTGCTGTACAGTGTAGAGAGCTCAGCTCAGTGCTCTGTGATGACTTAGAGGAGTGAGATGAGGAAGGGAGGGAGATTCAAGAGGGAGAGGATATATGTATACATATGGCTGGTTCACAATGTTGTACAACAAAAACTAACACAACACTGTAAGGCAATTAAATCCTAAAAAAATAAAAATAGAAAAAAATTAATTAAAAACTATTTAATTATGGTTTTTAGGGTTACCAGGATCTATACACTGGATACAGACACAAAGCATAAAATCCATACATTTAAACTGTGTGGGGAAATTGGTATTTATAACACAAATACTAACACAAACATATACAGAACAGAGCACAGGCCTATCCAGGTTGACTGCACCCTAAAGCAAAATTGACCCTTTACAGTAGAAACAACTACTGCGGATAGTCTACTGATGGAGTGAGCTCTACCACCATGTAAGACGTGGTGTCCAGGGTACATGGAGAGGGACGTGTACTGGTCATCAGTGTGCTTCCTGATGTGCCCAGACCCTTGCAGATGGCAGGAGTTGTGTGACTCTTCTGGAAAATGCACTGTGTGCATAGGAATGAAGTGTGCCACTTCTGGTTTGAAGTGTGTAAGACTGGGTATCAATCTTTTAAACTGTGGTGCTGGAGAAAACTCTTGAGGGTCTCTTAGACAGCAAGGAGATCAAACCAGTCAATCCTAAAAGAAATCAACTCTGAATATTCTTTGGAAGGACTGGTGGTGAAGCTGAAGCTCCAACACTTAGGTCACTTGATATGAACAGCTGACTCATTGGAAAAGACCCTGATGCTGGGAAAGACTGAGGGCAAGAAAAGAAGGGGATGACAGAGGATGAGATGGCATCACCAATTCAATGGACGTGAGTTTGAGCAAACTCTGGAGATGGTAAAGGACAGGGAAGCCTGGTGTGGTGCAGTCCATGGGGTCACATAGAGTCTGACATAACTTAGTGACTGAATAACAGACTACTTATGGGTTTTCCACATTCTTGTTCCCTGCCAGAGGAACCTACATTGTGAGATGCCAGTGTCCTAAAATAACTGTGCTTCTGTGAGTCTGAGTCTCTGATCACGACCCACAACTTTCAATGACGTAGCTTAGGTGAGGGAAAACATATATTGCCAAGTGAGATGTTGAAATCAACTTGCTGATGCATTGTAACCTGGAAGAGACTGCTGACAATATAAAGGCATCCTTGAGCCAGCACTACAAGTCAGGAATGTTCTAGAAAATAGCAGTAGGTGATGCTTGACTGCAAGAGTACTGTGGTAAGCAGTCTAGGCACTGACTACATAAAGAGCTCTATACTGATAAGTAGATGTAGGTCCTCAGTCATGGAACATTTCTGAAGTGGACTTTCATGAATACAGGTGTATAACATGTCAGGGGATATGCTCATAGAAACAAGAGAAGTGCTAGATTACCTGAATGGAGACAGTGTAATAATAGAACCATCGAAGCTACTGAATAAAGTCTCTGAAAACTACTTGTCACCAAGGATAAGCTTTTTACCAAAGCCTGGGATAGGAATCATGGCATCCAGTTCCATCACTTCATGGCAGATAGATGGGGAAACAGTAGAAACAGTGGCAGACTTTAATTTTGGGGGGCTCCAAAACCACTGCAGATGGTGACTGCAGCCATGAAATTAAAAGATGCTTACTCCTTGGAAGAAAAGTTATGACCAACCTAGACAGCATATTAAAAAGCAGAGACATTACTTTGCCAACAAAGGTCCATCTAGTCAAGGCTATAGTTTTTCCAGTAGTCATGTATGGATGTGAGAGTTGGACTATAAAGAAAGCTGAGCACTGAAGAATTGATGATTTTGAAGTGTGGTGTTGGAGAAGACTCTTGAGAGTCCCTTGGACTGTAAGGAGATCCAACTAGTTCATCCTAAAGGAAATCAGTCCTGAATATTCATTGGAAGGATTGATGTTGAAGCTGAAACTCCAATACTTTGGCCACCAGATTCAAAGAACTGACTCATTGGAAAAGACCCTGATGCTGGGAAAGATTGAAAGTGGGAAGAGAAGGGGACAACAGAGGATGAGATGGTTGGATGGCATCACCGACTCAATGGACATGAGTCTGAGTAAACTCTGGGAGTTGGTGATGGACAGGGAGGCCTGGTGTGCTGCAGTCCATGGAGTCACAAAGAGTCAGACTTGGCTGAGTGACTGAACTAAACTGAACTGGGATGGGGAGGAAAGTAACTCCCACCTCTGAACAAAGAAGCTTATTCTGAGGCAGAGAGCCAACATTTTTGAAAAGTAATTCCAAAATGTTGATAGAAAAGTTTGAACAAGGTGCATATGATGATCAATTCAATGGGTGTCATTAAAATGATCAAAGAAAAAAGAAAAAAATTGTTCTGGGTTTGAATTGAATTATATCAATAAAAACCAACACAAATCCTGATGTAGAACCATCAAGCTATCCCTGGGTTCAGGGGAGCACAGTGGGGCTCCCTGAGGTGTATTTTAAAAAATAAATTAAATAAAATGATGTTGCATCATTCTTCTCTCATGTTGTGTTGGTTCTTATTAGACCATGTGCCCAAAAAAGGAAAGAGCTCAGGAAACAAGAGTTGGTTCAAGCCAGATTTGTGCCAAGACTGCTTCATCTATTAGCATAAAAGAAATCTCTTAGCATTCCCATCTAAAAAGTATTTCATAAAATTTAATGTAATCTGTGTCAATAATCAATTATATCATTCAATGGCTTTAATAGGATAGTGTTCCTCAATGAAAATCTGCTCATAAATCTTCTATTTCCCCACAGTTTTTATAATTTTATTTATTTGCTTATTTTTGGCTGTGCTGGATCTCTGTTGCTACATGGCTTCTCTCTAGCCGTGGAGAGCAGGGGCTACTCTCCAGCTGCTGTGCTCATTGTGGTGGTTTCTCTTGTGGCAGGGCACTGGCTCTAGGCTGTGGACTTCAGCAACTGAGACATGTGGGCTCAGTAGTTGCAGTTCCCAGGCTCTAGAGCACAGGCTCAAGAGTTACGGCCAATGTGCTTAGCTGCTCTGCAGCATGGATCTTCCCAGTCCAGGGATCGAACCAATGTCTCCTGGATTGGCAGGCAGACTTTTTACCAGTGAGCCATCAGGGAAACACTCTTTCCACATGCCTTTAAAAATGCATTTTCAAAAACATGTCTGATTGCTTTTTGAAATATAGCAAAATATAAAATAAAAGAATGTCTTTGCCTATTGGTTTTGGCAAAGGCAAATAGAAGCCTCTATTCTTGTGTAAACATTTTGCATGAATTTTGTTTTAGCCAATGAGCCTAAACCTGCCAAAAAAGAAAATATGAAATGACAGAGTAAATTTAGATTTAGCCTTTGTCCAGATACAAATGGGTTTTGCTAAATTTGGAGTCATGAATTGAATTCAGGAAAAACATTCATATTAGTCTTTGAGGTATTAAGTCAGCAATTTGATGGATGTGTTTTCTTTACAAATTTGCTCTGCCATGTTGCAGATAGAACCAAATCTAGTTTTACAAACCAGGCTTCAGGTGGTTTACAAAAGGAAAAGAGAGCTGCCAGCAAAGAAAGCACCCCAAGATTTATGAAGAAGAGACATACTCAAAAAGAAACTGGAATCTCATATGAAACTAATTCTTGTCGCTGGTAGATTAAACATTTTCTGGACATGTACTTTGGTCATTATCTTGACCAAATAACCACCAAATGGTTGACTCAAATTGATCATTAAAGGATATGTAAGAAGCTGTTTAGTTAAAACAATAATCAACTTGCAAATAATCAAGTATTTGATGTATTATTATGCAAAGACAAGCTATGTCTTAAAAATTGATTTGATTAACTAGTCACCTAGATATTTTAAGTCATTTAAAGAAGTACTTTATTATAGGATATGTTTTCTCACTCTGTTACTCAGCTGTGTCTAAACCTTTGTGACCCCAACTGTTTGTGACTTTTCATAGCCCACCAGGCTCCTCTGTCCATGGAATTTTCCAAGTAAGAATACTGGTGTGGGTTGTAACTTCCTACTCCAAGGGGTCTTTCTGACCCAGGGATCAAACTCGCATCTCTTGTGTCTGCTGCACTGACAAGTGGATTCTTTATTAAAGTGCCACCTGGGAAGTCCATATTTCCCCTGCTGCTACTGCTAAGTCACGTCAGTCGTGTCCAAGTCTGTGTGACTCCATAGATGGCAGCCCACCAGGCTCCCATCCCTGGGATTCTCCAGGCAAGAATAATGGAGTGGGTTGCCATTTCCTTCTCCAGTGCATGAAAGTGAAAAGTGAAAGTGAAGTCGCTCAGTCGTATCCAACTCTTTTCGACACCATGGACTGTAGCCTACCAGGCTCCTCCGTTCATGGGATTTCCCAGGCAAGAGTACTGGAGTGGTTGCCATTACCTTTTCAGTTAAAAAAAACATTAAGTTCTTTTATCCCTAATGAATTAGAGCAATATTTCATACCTTTCTGTCTTTTGAGCATAAGCATTAAACTGCCACTCTGGTTGTTCAATAATCTGATGGCAAGTGCATGTACACGATTACACACACCATATTCACATGGAACTTTAAAACCGCATTCCAGTTAAATCAATAGCATAAAGGTTATTGATTTAATTCCATCTTGAAGAGAAAGAAAAATAATTGTGGGGCTTTCTTGCAACTTATCATTGTTCATACAGTGTTTCAAACTTATTTATAATGAAATCCATCTTCTTAATGTCAAACTGATAAACAATTAGTCCAGGGAAAGTTCAAGGGAATCAGATCGTTTTCAAAAAGTCTATGGATGAAAACATCAGAAAATGTTTGGCTGTTAAAGAATTCAAGAAGAGTAAGCTCTTGTAAAATCATTTAAGTTACTCTTTTACTAATTATCATAGTATCAATATACTTGGGGTTTTCTTCAAAGAATGGGTGAAGGTATGCGTGTACATATTTGTTGCACATATAGACACACACACACAGTTATACACACTCCTTTTACATACTCCATTGCAACAAGTTTTTTTAAGAAAAGTTAAATTAATTTAGCTGATGTATAGTAGAATATCATCAAATTATGAAATATATCAATAATATCAAATAACAATAAAACAAAAATACAATTAACTACCAAGTAAAATACTCGGGTACCTGATTTAAGCAACCGTCTCACAAGTAACAACCTTCTCCCTATAAACGGGTGGCCTAGTAATCATTTTTCAGTAGTGCATCACTGAGTCTATCCCAGTGGAGACTAGCTTCTCCACCATCTACATAACCTCAGAGTCAAAGGCAACAGATAAGCAGGTGGACCCGTTCACCAATTTTCCTGGAAGAGAATACCAGGCCTTGATACCTCCAATCAGAAGGTATCAAAGGCCATGTAGAGAGAAGGTAGAAACCAAATGGAAATATGATGTGAAATACAATGTATTAATATAAAAAGAAAAAAAAAAGAATGCTGGTTAAATTAAATATCCAGAAGAGGAAGCAAAGAAGCAGAACCGATTTTAGGCAGAGTATATAAGACGTCACTGACTTCTCTACTAGGAATATAACACATCACTTTGGATGAAGAAGGACAGCCAGAGAATCCCTAGATGGAATTTAAGAATCTTGCTCTCCTTGGGAACCTCACTGATCAGTTGTATCCTTGTATTGAGTTTATAAATGGGGTTCTTCCTATTTTATATCATTCTAAGTTGACATAACCCCCATTTTCCTTGATTCTAGCTAAGACTGGTGTATCAAAGGTTTTATTGGTATCTGAGGAGAAAACAAAAAGGAAATTAAAATAGAGTATCATGAATTTAGACAATCTTACATGCCAGGTAAAATAAAAAAACAGTGAGTCCCTTAGGCCATTCTAAGAATAGATTGATGGAATTAGGAATATATATTTCAAAGACGATCCTGAGCTCAACCCAGAGTAGGTTTACCTGACCTTCCTAGACCTCAAGAGGATTACCCCATCCTGTTCTATTCTCTCCTTTCTTTTGAAGAACAGCCAAGCTTCAAGCTTTAAATTTTGCTGTAATAATTCCAATCTATATTGATTCTTTTTCCCTGTGACTTAATCCACATATTATGTATATATTCATTTCAATTTTTAATCCTAGATTCTCCTAAATAATATTATAATTGTTTGATTAAATTGTTTTCAACAAGAAAAGACAACCAGCTTTTCAAATTGCCAGTACAGGTCTCAGCATATACTAGGCATTTAATACTTAATAAAATGGATTTATATGAGATATAAATTTTCCACAAAAATTATACTTAAAATAATCGTTAGCCTTATTGCACGACTGAACACAGCTTAGCAAGAGGATACTCTTCCCACATATATTGAAATGATCTTATGCAAAAGCATATTCATAGATAATATTTTTATAGGACAAGGTGAGGCAAGGATTTTTTCATGTCTCTAGAAGGGCATTTGAGTAAGCACAATGACTATATTAGGTTTTATAGTCACTCTTAGGAAATCTGACTTAAAAGTGACTAACCTTTTTTTGGCATCTGTGCCATGAGAGGTACTTTTAAACAGCATAGAAGAAATGTGAGAAATGTTAGGGGCACTCTGGGGAAACTGAGAATGAGAAGAGATGACTTCAGCCCTTTGCCTTCTACTCAATTGTCTGTTTATAGGTCCAGGTGCTCCCAGATCTCTGGGGATACAAATCTGAGTCAGTCTTCTTTGTGTTCAGCCATTGATTCTACGATTCATTCATGCTATTTTGTGCCAGGAACATAATTCTCACGCTATCATATTCTAGTGGTAGAGATACAATTAGCATATGTATGGAGATCAGTCCGTCTGGCTGCTTAAATCCCTGCAAAAATCTCAGATTCAGTTCCAGCCTCTACCAGGTTCAGACACACAAGGTTCCATGGAGAATTCCATGGACAGAGGAGCCTGGTGAGCTACAGTCCATGGGGTCGCAAAGAGTCAGACACAACTGAGCAACTGACAATTTCACTTTCAAAGTTCCCATACTTGGAAGCTGAAATATTCCAGATTCTCTTATTGCCAAATGGGTCCTCATCATTAACACAGCTTGGCCCTCCCCAGTTCACTGAGCAGGAATGACTAAGACTATTCTTTGACACAAAATACGCCTAACAGAAGCAGGCCCCATGACATCCATTTTTTCCGCTTGGAAACAAGGAGACAATGAGTGCATTGTTTATGCAGTATCATTGCTGATTCTCCAGGACCCACAGCAGTGATGACCGATAAATAGGAAGCCCTCAATGTTTGTTTCATAAATGAATTAATGACAGAGTGAAAGACAAGGGAATAACAACAGACACTATTAAAAAGATATTCCTCTCTTCTCAAACTAATGCCTCTCCAAAAAGAAAAAAAATGAGGTTTTAAAATACATAGAAATATCATTTAGTATCAAAATTTCTACTAACATAATGTTCTTTCAGAGACAGAAAACTTAAGAAATCGGTTCGATATTTTTGTGCTATGCTTAGTCACTTAATAGTTTCTGACTCTTTGTGACCCCATGGATTGTAGCCCACCAGGCTCCTCTCTCCATGGGATTTCAATATTTTTAGGCCTAAGCAAAGATTGTTGGTGGTGGTGGTGGTTAGTCATAAGTAGTGTCTGACTCTTGTGTGACACCATGGACTCCCACCAGGCTCCTCTGTCCCTGGGATTTCCCATGCAAGCATACTGAAGTGTGCTGCCATTTCCTTCTCCAGAGGACCTTCCTGACCCAGGGATCAAGCCCAAGACTCTTGAGTCTCCTGATTTGGCAGGCAAATCCTTTACCGCTGAGCCACCAGGGAAGCCCCTAAGCACAGATACAAATAATAAAAATGAATCCCAGGGCAAAATCAGATCTCCTCCACTGCTATCATTAAATGTCTGAAAGATGTCCCCAGTTTTTTCCAACAGTAAAAGGTAGACTACTTCTGGGGGGAAAAGGATGAAACAAAGCAAAGAAGGGAGGTAAGAGAAAGAGGGTGGGAAGAAGGAAGGCTGAAGGATCCTGTGTTTTCCTTGAGTCCCTACCCCTTTACCATTTGTATTTTTTTTTCACCTCCTTCCTCTTCGGGTTTTGATTCACAGAGCAGGGAAACTGTACAATTGCCTTTTAATGGGGACCTCTCACCCCAGAAGCAGAAATGTGTCTCCTTGTCCCTCAATACCCTACCCTTCTCAAACCACCTCTCTTTGTTTCCCATGGGTTCTGACTGTTAAGTCAAAGTAGTACACTAATGTAAGTGATAAATAAATTGGAAATTTTGAGTTTAGAGTGTTTAGACTGGAAAAGACACTTTCTTCATTTCTTACCTTGTTTCTTCAGTAATATTTCTTTGCCCTTATGGGATAAACTAAGAAGGAAATCTCACCTCGTTCACACTGAAACAACTGAGTTTAGAATCTACCGTTTCATGAGGTTAATTAAGCAAAGGAAGTGAACATTCATAGCTTAGATTTTCTGTTTATGAGTTCTAGTCTTCAAGGAATTTTTGGGTTAATTCAGCATCAAGGTAGTATTTGATGGTCAGAATTAAATGAAACCCATAAGGCATTCAGTTCAGTTCAGTTCAGTCACTCAGTTGTGTCTGACTCTTTGCGACCCCATGAATCGCAGCACGCCAGGCCTCCCTGTCCATCACCAACTCCTGGAGTTCACTCAGACTCACGTCCATCGAGTCAGTGATGCCATCCAGCCATCTCATCCTCTGTCATCCCTTTCTTCTCCTGCCCCCAATCCCTCCCAGCATCAAAGTCTTTTCCAATGAGTCAACTCTTCCCATGATGTGGCCAAAGTACTGGAGTTTCAGCTTTAGCATCATTCCTTCCAAAGAACTCCCAGGGCTGATCTCCTTCAGAATGGACTGGTTGGATCTCCTTGCAGTCCAAGCAGTCCTTAAATGATACTTATCTCAAGCTTGAGAAGAGTGGAGCTTTGAGCCCATTTCACCTAAGCAATTTCTGCCAGGAGTTAACAGTATAAACACAAATTGGTGAATTAGCATAAACTAAAGGGTATTGCTATTTTCATACCACATTCAGTCCTAGATATCAGAGGTCTTCTAGTGAATGTGTAACATGATAATGGCTCAGATGGTAAAGAATCTGCTTGCAATGCCACACACCCAGGTTCAATCCCTGGATCAGGAAGAGAAGAGAATGGCTACCCACTCCAGTACTCTTGCCTGGAGAATTCCATGGACAAAGGACCCTGGTGGGCTACCGTCCATGGGGTCACAAAAAGTAGGACATGCCTAAGTGACTGACACTTCCCTTCAATAAATAAATATTAGTTCCTCCTTGAACTCTCTGGGTCTTGCTGTGATTATTTAATCCTAGAATGAAATCACTGGTCGCTAGCTGCATTCAAATAAAAGATTTTAGCTATCAACTATGAATGAATTTCTTCCATAGTATTGTATTTCAGAAAAGACAAAGTTATTTTTTAAGAAAGAACTTGTTTTTGTTCTCTACCTGGATGTATAAATCAAACAATAGAGCAAAGCCATTCTTTTTTTTAATACAAATTTATTTATTTTAATTGGAGATTAATTACTTTACAATATTGTATTGGTTTTGCAAAAAAAAAAAAAAAGAGTCCTCCATATTTATTTTCCCCCATTAAGCTTAAAAAAACAAATGGTCAAACTGAGTTTTTTTTCCCAAAACTTACTCCTGGGCTCAATAGTTTATATGATGTTACATTTCATTCTTGGAGGAAATTTTGACAACTCAGTTATTCCCTTAGGAAAACAATGTTATAGTGGAGAGTTTAAAGTTGTTAGCTATGAATGTGCTATCCTATATAACAATTATGAGAATTATGTGTGCATTTTTTCAGTCAATTTGGGAAACAAAAAGCATGTCTATATGTGCAAATTATTAGTCTTTATAAAGAGCTTCTTTGGTTCATCCATATGGCCATATAGAATGCAGAAGTAAATGCTAGGCCATGAGCATAATTCATTAAATACATACCAAAGAAGGGAAAAGGAGAGGATAGTGCAAGCATTGTTGTTTCCCAAATAATGGCCTGCTAAGTTGGATAAGACAATGGTAAGACAGTTCATTATATGTAAACCCAAAAACAAAATAAGAACAATTAAGACAAATCTCCTTTAGAAAGACTCATAACCTGAGATTAGTACTTATGCTTCTCAGTGGCAAATCTAAATTTAGATTTCTTGCTTGTAGCCTAAGAAGAAATTCCCATACTGATTGCAGAGTCTCACACATAGTACCCTAGACAGCACCCCACTATGTTAGATGATAACAGCCAAAGGAGTTTGGCCACAAGTCACACCCAAGCAGTACCTAGAGGAAAAGTTGTAATTTTACTGAGGAGTGCTATGAATAACTTGGAAACATCCCCTAGCACCCTCTAAACATCTCCAAAGTAATTCCCAAACCATGGAGGAGAGTTTTCTCAATATTAGCTTGCCCCCAGAGAGGGGTAGACCACTGGGGTTCTAACCTTGCCCTAAAGGCAGATTGCATGGGGTCAGTTGTATCTCCTCCACACTAACTCCTGACTTTGTGCAAGTTACTTTATCTCTGATTGATTAAATCTTTTCATCTGATGATGGTTGCAACAAGGTTATGATAATATACTCATAAAGCCATTTTCCTGTATAGCAAACTATTTAAAAATATAGACAAGGACTATAACGTTAATCAGAAAGCAAAATGAAAAACAGATTTCAAATTCACAAATATATATATATATTCTACGTGTTTATAAACTTGTTTAAAAATATCTTGTTTAAAAAAAAAAAAAATCCATGGCAGTCATGGGTGGGTGGTGGGAGTCCTGGGTGAGGGAGAGAGAGGTCAATGTCTGAGACTTCACACAGGAAAGAGAAGTGCGCTTCTGATGGGAGGAAGGAAAAGGAGAAAGTCCCAAAGGGAAAAATGACTTTGTCCAGCTAATTTCATTGTGCTGGAGGGAAGCCTGGAGGAGTAGAAGGAGTGAGGAGTCTCAATTGGAAGGGTGGGGAGGGAGATGGGAGGGGGGTTCAGGATGGGGAACGCATGTACACCCATGGCGGATTCATGTCAGTGTATGGCAAAACCAACACAATATTGTAAAGTAAAAAAAAAAAAAAAAAAAAAAAAAGAAAGAAAGAAAAAAAAAAACAGAAAGTTATTGCAATGTCAGGAGAGAACTGGGTAGGTAAAGAATGACAGAAATTTCCAAAATTATGCTGTATTATCTACTGAGTTCTATGAATGCACCCTCCATTACCTCATCTCCACTTACCCTTGTGTTTTGTTTCTCTTACCTCCTCCAACCATGGAGGCAAATATATTTATTGTGCACGATGGGTTTTTTTGTTTCTTAAAATGACACCAACCCTAAGCAGGTCTCCAAGTAATCCTAATTTTATATAAATAACAAATGAAAAATCACATTAAAGGGTGCTTTTGTATTTTTGGATAAAGAGAATCATACTATTTATTTATTCATTTAAAACATAACATCACAGACATCTTCCTACATAGACTCACTCATAGACTCACCCCATGATACACCTTTCTTTACTTCATAGCAGTTCATAATGTGAGTGGACCAGGATTTGTTTACAACATTGTAGTGTTTCTCTTACTACAAATGATAGCATAATATGTGTCCCACTGAATGTGTATCTGAGCTTATATGTAAGTATAATGTGGTGCTAAAGAAAACTCTTGAGAGTCCCTTGGGCAACAAGGAGATCAAACCAGTCAATGCTAAAGAAAATTAATCCTGAATATTCATTGAAAGAACTGATGCTGAAGCTGAAGCTGTAATACATTGGCCACTTGATGCGAAGAGTCAACTCATTGGAAAAGACTCTGATGCTGGGAAAGATTGAGGGCAAGAGGAGAAGGGATGACAGAGGATGAGACAGTTGGCTGGCATCACTGACCCAATGGACATGAGTTTGAGCAAGCTCTGGGAGATAGTGAAGGACAGGGAAGCCTGGTGTGCTGCAGTTCATGAGGTCACAAAGAGTTGGACAGGACTTAGCAACTGAATGACAACAACAAGTTCCACTTTATTTTTTATTGAAGTATAGTTGATTTACAATATTGTGTTATTTTCAGATGTACAGCAAAATGAATATATAAGTCATCATCAAATTGAATATAAAATACATATTTTTCCACATTAAAGGGTTTGTCTTTACCTTTTTTCTAATTTTAAATTTATTAATTGAATGATAATTGCTTTACAGAATTCTGTTGATTTTTGCCAAACATCAACATAAATCAGCCATGGGTATACATATGTCCCCTCCCTCTTGAACCTCCATCACACCTCCCTCCCCATTCCTCCTCTCTAGGTTGTTACAGAGCCCGGGGTTGAGTTCCCTGAGTCATACTACAATTTCCCATTGGCTATCTGTTTTGTCTATGGTGATGTAAGTTTCCATGTTACTCTCTCCATACATCCCACCCTCTCCTGTCTTTACTTTTTGATGAATGACTGCCCACAGCTTTCAAGCCTTATACCAGCTTCTTCACTTGTCCCCGTGTAGGGAAGCTGATGGAAAATCCTTGCTTTCCTTTCTTGGGTGCCAGTGAGAAATTCAAACCATGCAACCCCTGACTCACCCTAAAAAACCCTCTCCTGCTCCCACTGAGTAACCACAATAAAAACTCAAACTCTATTTGCTTTGCTCTCTCAGTGCATCTCACACTTGCCTGGGACCCTGCCCTGTGGCCCCAGAAAGGCTTATTGTGAGAAATGAGGTTTTCATACTCTGTGGGCACACGCGTGGCATCTAGATACCTCACCAGATGTGGGCAGATGATTGATTCTGACCCTTCAGAAGGGAACCACAAGACAGCAAGTGTTTATGTGAGAAATATTTCTAGAAGTAGATTTATAAACACCAACAGGTAGTATAATGTCCCATTTCTCCACATTCTTATCAACTGTAAGTGATTTTTCAGATCTTTTGCATACTGATAAGCCAAAAAGGGAAATAAACACAGAATTTAATTGCACTAACTTGTGTGTATGCTCAGTTGCTAAGTCGTGTGAGACTCTTTGGGATGCTATGGACTGTAGCCCACCAGACTTCTCAGTTCATGGGATTTTCCAGACAAGAATACTGGAGTA
The DNA here is from genome assembly GCF_014754425.2 of Oryx dammah. Lineage (NCBI taxonomy): Eukaryota > Metazoa > Chordata > Mammalia > Artiodactyla > Bovidae > Oryx > Oryx dammah. The sequence continues at coordinate 12,159,180 of NW_024070204.1, forward strand.
GGTTGCCATTTTCATCTCCAGGGAATCTTCCCAATCCCAGGATCAAACTGGAATCTCCTGCATGGCAGATGGATTCTTTACCACTGAGCCATCTGGGAAGACCTAATTTGTAATTATTAATATCTTATTAAGTTGAATATTCTTTTCATTTATTTTCTAGCCATTTGTAATTCTTTTACTGTGTATTGTCTGCATTCTATTTTTATTTTTCTATATGTAGAAACATTTTATTATTATTTTTCTATATGTAGAAACATTCTGTCTTTATTAAGAATACCAGTCTTTATCCATGATATATATTGTATATATATTATTTCATTCTAACTTTAATGTTTTAACTTTGTTTACAGTGTCTTTTTCTATAGGCAAGTTTTTAATTTTATAAGATTAAATTAATCAGTACTTTTAATTTTATCTTTTCAGTGTACAGTCATGTTTAGGAAGGACTTCCACATTCTAAGATTATAAATTTGCCTTTCTATATTTTCTTTTAGAATAATTATAGTTTTAATTTTTTACATGTATACATTTAATCATATGCAATTAGTATTTAAATATACCATGATATAGATTTTTTCCTATTAAATGCCTAGTTATCTAATTTTGTTGTTCAGTCACTCAGTTGTGCCCGACTCTTTGTGACCTCATGGACTGCAGTACACAATGCCACTCTGTCCTTCACCATCTCCCAGAGCTTGCTCAAACTCATCCATTGAGTCTGTGATGCCATCCAACCTTGTCATCCTCTGTTGTCCCCTTCTCCTCCTGCCTTCAATCTTTCCCACCATCACAGTCTTTTCTAATGAGTCAGCTCTCTCATCAGGTGGCCAAAGTATTGGAGCTTCAGCATCAGTCCTTCCAGTGAATACTCAGGATTGATTTCATTTAGGATTGACTGGTTTGATCTTGCAGTCCAAGGGACTCTCAAGAGTACTCTCCAACACCATGGTTCAAAAGCATCAGTTCTTTGCTGCTCAGCCCTCTTTATGGCTATCTAATGCCACCTAGTAAATAATCTGAATTTTCTTGGCTGAATTTGAAATATCAGTTTTATAATATAAAAGATTCCCTTATTCTAAGCATACACACACACAAGCACTCAGATACACACATATTTTCATGCTTTGTTTCATTTCATTGATCCATGTGACTATCCATTTCCTTTCAAAAGAAAATCTACCTTTAAAATTTAACTATAATCTATTAGGGCATCCTCCCCTCTACCATAGGATTTTTTTCCCAAATTTTGAAATTTTCTAGGCTACTGTTTGCAATTTTAAATTTTGTTTTGATTCCAGACAAATTTCTTTAGCCTTATTTCCATATCATTGTTTTTTTTTTAATTGAGATCATTTTTATATTTAGCCTTTCCATCCAAGATACAGAATAGTTCTCTATGTTTTCTGCTAGCACATGTAACTGCAAGAACTTATTCTAGTAATGGATAAGTACAAAGTTACATACTTACTGTTTCTGAATGCAGAACACATATCACATTTGTGTATTTTTATGTAGCATTTCACATATACATGTTTATGGTAGCATTTTTTTTCTGTCTTTTCAAAATGCCATAATTAAAATATAGAGAGCATTTTGTTGTTGTTGTTTAGTCGCTAAGTCATGCCTGACTGCAACACCATGAATTGTAGAGAATCAGGCTCCTCTGTCCATGGGATACTCTAAGCAAGAATACTGGAGTGGGTTGCCACTTCCTTCTCCGTCATGTCCAACACTTTTGTGACCACATGGACTATAGAGTCCACGGAATACTCCAGGCCAGAATACTGGAGTGAGTAGCCATTTCCTTCTCCAGGGGGTCTACCAAACCCAGGGATCAAACCCAGGTCTCCCACATTGCAGGCGGATTCTTTGCTAGCTGACCCACCAGGGAAGCCCAGTAAATCTTATTAAATAGGAAAACATAATATCATGCAATTAATAAAAGAATATAGCTTTTGTAACCACTTATTTTTTCTCTCTTCATGTAGTAGGAAAAAAACAGAGACAATCTTCTAGTATCTATTTTAACAGGTAAGGGCAAGACTAGGATGGCCTATGCTAAGTCGCTTCAGCCGTGTCTTTGCAACCCTATGGACCATAGCCCACCAGGCTTCTCTGTCCAAGAGATTCTCCAGACAAGTATAGCGGAGTGGGTTGCCGTGCCCTCCTCCAGGGGATCTTCCCAACCCTGGGATCAAACCAGCATCTCTTGTGTCTCATGCATCGTCAGCCAAGTTCTTTACCACTAATGCCACCTGGGAAGCTCCAGGTGGCCTACGATTAAATTTTTACCACTCTTCAAGTTTAAGTGCTAACTCCACATCTACTGGTAACATATTCAAAAACCTGGTTTGGGGGCTTAAGTTCTTGCCATATGGCCTCCGTAGACTCCCTAGACTTTAATTCCTAATCTACAATGCAGCTTCTGAAGAACAATTGTCAACGCTTCATACACATTGGAAAAGAGAGATTTTCTATTCACTGCCAAATGAAAAGTTAAATACCTTATTGAAATGCATGGCAAAATCCTCTATCACCAGAGGGCAAAAGTTGCTTTCAATACTTTATTTAAAGTTACACATGTTATTACTGTCTGGCACATAAAGTAGCTCAGAAGCGTCCTAGAATGTTTCCTTCACTTTATAGAAAAAAAGTGGCCTGTTAATGTTTTCTTTTTTTCACAGCAGCATCCAGACTATAATTATACAAAATCTCCTTATGCTTTAACTAGGGAAAAAGAATGGGGGTGTTTACATGTTTAAATGAAATTCTTAATTCCTCCAAATTCTCCCACAGTTTTTAAAACTCTGTTTATCTCATATTCCAAAGGCCCTCACGACATATGCTACCTATGAATAATATTTTTAAGCCCACATATGCTAAATACACAGTTACTGTTCTCACATTATAGTCAAGTACAGTTCTTCACTAATTCTACATAACAAAATGTTCCCAACACTCGAGGACACTCGCAAATTATCATATTTTTTTAATTAATTTTTACCCTGAAGCTCCTAAAATTAATTTTTAAATTCCTTGTGGAAAGCGGGAAACCAGAAGCAGATTTAAGTAGCAAAGTTTCATAAGTGCCATTAGGCTTTTTAATCATAGCCCAAATTGACCATTTTCATTCAGCCTTTTGTTTTATTGCTTCATCAACTTGTATTCCAAGAAATGTTTTGCCTTCTCATTGGGCCTTTGGCCTGCTGGCACCATCTGTATAACAGTCGATAGCTTAGATTCCAATCCATTTAGCCTCTAATGCTCAATTAAAAGTCTAAAGTAATCATGGGCCAAGCTAAGTAAAGGAAGATACAGAAATAGGAAAAGTCTTCAAAACCCTTCCTCTTTCTGCCATTCCATCTTCCAAAGCAACATGGCTTCAACCATGCCTTTCTGCCATTTTGAATACCTTTTATGAGAATCTCTCCTCTTTGGGGCACTCAGCTTTGATTTTCCCATTTATCCATTTCTATCTTCCTAACCCATTGCCCTAGTTTAACTTTCACCATTTCCTCTCTCGTGTTCTCCCTTGTGAAACGAAGCTGCACCCCAAAGAAGCAAGAACTAAAGGAGAGAAAGTAAAATGTCGTGTCCTTGGGCTATTGTCTGAAGCTTCATGACTTTTTTTGTACAAATACCTTCAGGTTTGTGTCGCTTTTTTCCCTTCTTACTCTCTTTCTACTGAACTTACAACTCTCCCCATCCTCCAAGGGTCACCCTTCACTCGTTGTCTAGCAGATTCACCTGCCCTGGTAAACCAGGTGTGCGTCAGATAACGGTTAGCCATCTGTCAACTTCAAGGTAAGATGTATTTTAATCATTTTCTCTTGATTTTGTTCTAAATCAAAGGAGTAATTTTTATCTTGGGAAGTTGAATGATAAGTGAAATCTTTTGACCTTGCAGCATCTCCCCTAAAATAATTTCACATAGGTACTTGGACAGAGTGAAAGATTCAACATCCTTTATCCCCTTCAAAAAAAAAAAAAAAAAAGGTTATGTATGCAAAGACAATTGTGCTCAGTTGCTCCAGTCATGTCTGACTCTTTGTGACCCTACGGGCTACAGTCCATGGGATTCTACAGGCAAAGATACTGAAGTGGGTTGCTATACACTCTTCCAGGGGATCTTCTCAACACAGGGATTGACATATCCTCCTTTGTCTCGTGCATTGCAGGCAGATTCTTTACCCACTGAGCCACCTGGCAAAGATGATTAAGGCTTAATAATTTAAAACATTCATTCGTTGTTCAACAAAGACAGTTCTGTATAGACCCTTCGATATGCCAGTTGTAAAACTAGGCATGGGGGATGTAAAGATAAATAAAATTTAGCTCCTGTCCTTAATCACAGTCAAGTGAGGGATGCACACAGCACCGTGTTACCAGGGCCAGGATTGTGACCATCATATCATCTCATAGCAGTTGGGAGGAAGGTACTTCATCCAGATTGGGTGGGGGGAGTCCTGCAAGATTTCTAGGTGGAAGGGACACCCAGTCTAGGGTGAGTTTTGAAAGATCAGAATGAGGCAGCCAGACATGAAAATGGAATTGCAAGAGAATGTGCCAGAAAAAAAATGTGATATTTACAGTTCAGTCACTCAGTCCTGTCTGACTCTTTGCGACCCCATGGACTGCAGCATGCCAGGCCTCCCTGTCCATCACCAACTCTCAGAGTTTACTCAAATTCATGTCCATTGAGTCTGTGATGCCATCCAGCCATCTCATCCTCTGTCATCCCCTTCTCCTTCAATCTTTCCCAGCATCAAGGTCTTTTCAAATGAGTTCGCTCTTTGCATCATGTGGCCAAAGGATTGGATTTCAGCTTCAACATCAGTCCTTCCAATGAATATTCAGGACTGATTTCCTTTAGGATGGACTGGTTGGATCTCCTTGCAGTCCAAGGGACTCTCAAGAGTCTTCTCCAACATCACAGTTCAAAAGCATCAATTCTTCAGTGCTCAACTTTCTTTATAGTCCAACTGTCACATCCATACATGACTACTGGAAAAACCATAGTCTTGGCTAGATGTTCCTTTGTTGGCAAAGTAATCTCTGCTTTTTAATATGCTGTCTAATTTGGTCATAGCTTTTCTTCCAAGGAGCAAGAGTCTTTTAATTTCATGGCTGTAGTCACCATCGGCAGTGATTTCGGAGCCCCCAAAAGTAAACTCTGTCATTGTTTCCATTGTTTCCCCATCTATTTGCCATGAAGCGATGGGACTGGATGCCATGATCTTCGTTTTCTGAAAGTTGAGCTTTATCCTGCAATTATGAAGTCAGACATTAGGAATTTGGGGTATGTGTGGGGATGAGGGAAAAGATGAGGCTGGGAAAAAAGAAAGGGGCCAGATATTGAGAGACCTTTTTGCCAAGGTAAGGATTATGATTTTATCTCAAAGTTGGTGGGGAATAACTGAATAATCTGCAGTAGAAAAACAGCACATTCTTGAGTTAAAATATCTTAAAGTTAGTGTTATAGAGAGGATAAACACACCATGTATGAGCACATACAGATCCAGGTATGCATTCCAGCTCCATGCTTGCTACCTGTGTGCTCTTGGACACATTTAAGGTATCCAATATCTCCTTTCTCCATTTATGAATGGCAACAGAACCTGCCAGTTGTTGTGGGAATAGACGGCACTGGGAACTTACTTAAAACATTTCATATGTTACCCTCTGTGCTGCTTATTCTCTGTCTGCCTCCCCCTCCCCCTCCCCTGTCCCCCATTCATTCTCTACCCTTTGCTGCCTGCTCTATGTCCTCTAAGTTTGACCCTGAAAGACTGAACGGCCCTCACTCCTTTGCTGTCTGCTTCTTTGCCAGGAAGAGGTGCCAGCTAGAGATGAGAAGTCAGAAGACAGAAGGGCTCTACTCTTAGTCCTTGCTTAGATGTTGTGGTCCTGATGGCAGATGCATCCTTTTAACACCAAGGCTTCTCCATAGCTCCAGTCCTCATGGTGCTCCAAGAACATCCTTTCTTCTTTTGCCCATCACAGTCCCTGCTAGCCCCTAGTAGCCCCAACATCCTCTTTGGATTTTCTTTACTTTGCCACAAATCTACAGTTTCTCATTAAGGTTTCTTCTTAGTTGACAATTACATCTGATATAGTGGGTTTAAAAGTACCAATGATAACAATTTTACAGAAGACTCCAGTACCAAAGAATGCCATGGGAATGGCATTCTTCCCAAGTTAACATTCTCTAAAACATGTTATCCAAGAAGAAAGCAACATGATTATTTATTAGTCACTATAGTACCCCAATACTTTGCCCACTTCATGCGAAGAGTTGACTCATTGGAAAAGACTCTGATGCTGGGATGGATTGGGGGCAGGAGGAGAAGGGGACAACCGAGGATGAGATGACTGGATGGCATCACCGACTCGATGGACATGACTTTGAGTGAACTCCAGGAGTTGGTGATGGACAGGGAGGCCTGGCGTGCTAAGATTCATGGGGTTGCAAAGAGTCAGACATGACTGAGGGACTGAACTAAACTGAACTGAATAGTACATGGATCATTCATCCTTTTTCATTAGTGTTATCAACAGTGGTAAGTTGCTACTAAGCATCTGGCATGAGGTTTATTCTTCAAAACCCATTACTTCTTTAATTTTGAATCCTAGAACTTTTTTCATGAAAAAAGTGGAACGACTCTACATGTGGGAGAGGTAAGAGTACATCTGCCATCCTAGCTGTTTTGGTGCCAAACTCCCTGCAGTGGGAAGACTGCAATCTGTTGTAGCTATTAATATTGCAGAAGGGAAGCATACAGGAGAAGAAATTTGCAGTCAAACACACTAAAGTCAGAATTTTAAAAAGTTAAGTATTCTTTAGCCATAGTGCTATACCCATACTCTGATAGTGACTTGGTTAAATATTAGTCTTGGTTTAGATCATTTTCACCAGGTTTTACAGCAAGAATAAATTTATTTTTTGGTAGAGAGGGAAGCAAAAAAAAAAAATCTCTAAAATCATTCAAGAGCTCATACATTCATGATAAATTCTCTTAATTTACCAAAATATTTTTATTTCCTTATCTTAGAGTAATTCACAAACTCAAGTATTGCCTCTACAAAGATGGAAGAATGAAACAAGGCTGTGTTCTTTTACATGAAAGCTGCCCTATGGAAAAGGATATAGGAAGCATGATGATGAAAAATTTTTAACAGTGATGGAGATTATTTTAAAAAGTGGGCAAGTGGTTAGTGATCAAGTAAATCTGTCCAAGTAGAAAAGTATAGCTGTAGACAAGAAGGCTGTTCATTTCTGAGTTACATATGGCGTGTGTCTTGTATATAAGAGTGGCTCTCTTAGTATCAAACTAACATGTTGTGGTGTGTTAGTTGCTCAGTTGTGCTTGACTCTTAAACCAAATGGACTATAGTCCACCAGGCTCCTCTGTCCATGGAATTCTCCAGGCAAGAATACTGCAGTGAGTTGCCATGCTCTCCTCCAGGGGATCTTCCTGACCCAGGGATCAAACCCAGGTCTCCCACATTGCAGGCAGATTCTTTACCATCTGAGTCACCAGGGAACTGATGTATCTTGTTTAAAAAATTAAAACAGTAAAAGCAAGGGTAACACCAGCTTATCAATTGATCTGTGAAACAATTTAATTAAGGGTTTTTTCTTGACAATGCAAAAGGATTTGCTACTTTCCGTAATGTTCTGCTTTCTATAATGTGTTCTATCTGGAAATAAGAGTGTTTTCTAGATTACCAACCATTTCCACCTTTGGGGATTTGCAACTAATAATAATAAATTAGAAATTAAATGCAAGCTCTTGTGGAATCTAAGAAAAATTTTGGTGAAAGTAGGCATCAAAGCAACACACAATGAGAAAGTCTTCTGCACAATGTCTGGTAGCACTAGAAACTAAAATGAGTATTTACTCAGATATTTTGTGGAGGGGTGGGGGGTGCAGAATAAAGAAACTTTCAATTCAAGAGACCAAACAGACCACATACTTTTGCCCCTTTTTGAAACCAGGATCCCAGTGATGTTAACTAAAGCAAAATACAATAGCAGGTAAGTTAAAAGTGAACCAGAGAAGGACTTCAGGCTTCCCTGGTGTCTCAGATGGTAAAGAACCTGTCTGCCAATGCAGGAGACCTGGGTTTGATCCCTGGGTCAGGAAAATCTCCTGGACAAAGAAATGGCAACTCACTCCAATATTCTTGTCTGGAGAATTCCATGGACAGAGGAGCCTAGAGGACAACATTCTATGGGGTCACAAAGAGTCGGACACAACTGAGCAACTAACCCTTTCAGAGAAGGGCTTCACCAAGACAAATCAAAGAAATATTTATGAAAAATATAAAGGTGATAAAGTCAAATAAATAATAACACTCAACACAGAGAACTCAAAATGCAGGCATACAGTTGAACTAAGATGGAAGACATGTCCAAAGAGAACCTGAGAATAATCCCCATGGTCAGAGCAGAGAGTGGGAAGAAGACTCTGAATTCAGAGCACCTGAGTTCAAGGTGGTCCAGGCGCCATCACCCCCTGCTGCCTCAGTGTCCTCAACTAAAGCGTGAGAATGAGAATAGTATTTTCCCAAAAAACTAATGTGAGAATTACTTGTGATTACAGATGAAGGAAAGTTATGACCAACCTAGATAGCATATTGAAAAGCAGAGATATTACTTTGCCAACAAAGGTCCGTCTAGTCAAGGCTATGGTTTTTCCAGTGGTCATGTATGGATGTGAGAGTTGGACTGTGAAGAAAGATGAGCGCTGAAGAATTGATGCTTTTGAAGTGTGGTGTTGGAGAAGACTCTTGAGAGTCCCTTGGACTGCAAGGAGATCCAACCAGTCCATCCTAAAGGAGATCAGTCCTGGGTGTTCATTGGAAGGACTGATGCTGAAGCTGAAACTCCAGGACTTTGTCCACCTCATGCGAAGAGTTGACTCATTGGAAAAGATTCTGATGCTGGGAAAGATTTAGGGCAGGAGGAGAAGGGGCTGACAGAGGATGAGATGGCTGGATGGCATCACTGACTCGATGGACATGAGTTTGAGTGAACTCCAGAAGTTGGCAATGGACAGGGAGGCCTAGCATGCTGCAATTCATGGGGTTGCAAAGAGTCGGACACGACTGAGCAACTGAACTGAACAGGTGATAATGGCTTTAAGGTGCTTAGCAGACTATCTGGCTCACAGAAGTGCTCAGGTATTCAGAACCTAACAAAAATAAGGATACCAGATATCAGAACCTAAAGAAAGCAGCTAAAAATAAACAGGAAAAAGTCATAACTTTAAGTGACATTACTTAAGAGGAGAGACTGAAATGCATAAACTAAATTGCAGTAGAATCTGTGGGTTCCCAGCCCAGATCCCCAGGGATCAGTTCTTAGCTGTGGAGAGTGCTCCTGGTGGGGACCTGCCCCTGCTCACTTCTGCAGCGATTGCACTTGAATGATTGCCAACCTGAAAATGCCCGGAGTTATGTCCTGGCTCCCACTTCTCTCGTGGCTGGAGCCAATGGCTGACTTAAAGCCGAGATGCAGATGTCCCGCATCCTGGCCATGAGTTAGGACAGGCTATGGTTCATTCTGCTACAGAGGTTGAGCTTAGACTGCCCCGTTCCCTCTCTGCTACCTCACTCCTTACAGGTTCACAGGAGCACCTCCATAACAAGCCCTTTTCACCAGAATCACATCTCAGGGTCTACTTCTGGGCGACCCAACCTAAGACATAAGCCTTCAATTCAGGAACCTAGAAAAAGTACTCCCCTAACACTCGACCAAGATAAAATATAAGTAAAGAATTAATAAAATGAGAAAAGAAATCAATGACAAGGGGGAAAACATGAGCTTGATAAATTGAACAAGAACTTGCACTTGCAAATACTTCCAAAATAGACCTCTTAACTGACCTTCACTCACCCGACACACTGGATTAATCGCAGCTCTCTCCATTTATCTTATAAATCATATGCTGTGTACTTAGTCACTCAGTCGTGTCCAACTCTTTGTGACCTCATGGACTTTAGCCTGCCAGGCTCCTCTGTCCATGGGATTTTCCAGGCAAGAATACTGGAATGGGTTGCCATGCCCTCATCCAGGGGATCTTCCCAACCCAGGGATCGAACCCTGGATTATGATTTTATAAAAACAAATAGGTAATTTGGAACTCAAAATAGTTTATGCATTCTCAAAAAAAGGCCTTTCCATACAACATTATAACTTCCTGTGTGTGTGTGTGTGTATTATTATAATAAAATTCAAATGTATTCAATCAAAAAGAATATCTGTTATGTACTTGGTTTCTGTTTGTTTGTTTCCCAATGGATTAGTGTGTTTCTATTTTATTCAGAAAAGACTTCAGAAAACATAAGACAACAAAGAAAAACAAGAAAATATGCAGATATTTGCTCATTAGTAAAAGAATAAACCAGAAACTAATGTGACTGGTGAGTAGATGAAAACAGAGTGGAAAAATGGTTCTGCCCTGTAAGCAGTCTCATCCACAATTGACTATGAGGAAATTTTACCATAAGAGATAAAATACTGAAAAGAAAATAAAAGAGGGACATTAAAAAAAACAAACTTGCACGTGAAATGTTAACAATAAATTTTTTAAAATTTTTATTGTAAAAACTAAAAACACAAAAAAATACTTGAATGCTTTTAAAATGTGCTTAGATTCATTGTTACAGTTGTATTTGGGAATACAGTTGTTCTTCTGTGTTCCCAGAGCATTGTTTCCAGAACACTCCTGCAGATACCGAAATCCATGGGTGTTCAAGTCTCTTACATGCTGCTGCTGCTGCTGCTAAGTCACTCCAGTCGTGTCCGACTCTGTGCGACTCCATAGACAGCAGCCCACCAGGCTCCCCCGTCCATGAGATTCTCCAGGCAAGAACACTGGAGTGGGTTGCCATTTCCTTCTCTGAGTCTCTTACATATAAAACAGGCTAATTCAGTCCCATATTTGTAGGCTCCACATCCATGATGGGTTGAATCTGCAGATGCAGAATCTGGAAATATGGAGGATCACTGTATCTTAGAGAAAGGGAGAATGTTTCCTTTCTCAAAGTCAATTATTAAGTATTTGAGATCTAACGGTGGACATAAGCTCTTTGCAATATTAAAAATAATTCTGTAAATCTCTTCAAATTTCCCTGGAAGTAAGAAGAACAGAAGAGGGGTGCTGTTATTTCATATTGATATATGCAACATATATAACTGAGAGTACATATCTAGACTACATTTAAATGTTCCATTACATGTCCAGTCCTTATATTTCACCACATCGTCTAAGCCAGATTCTGTGCCAAATACCAAAAATTTGTCTACATCGTGTTCTCTACTATTCAAGAGAAAAAAATACTCACTATTTTCAAGAAACTTACACTCAAAAGGAATCACAAAATCATTTCTTTGGGAGGTACAGGAGAAGCTTGATTCTTCTTTTGCCTCCAATGTCTAACATTGTGTGATAAACTTGGTAAAGATGCCTTGTCAGAACAGGCTGTTGTATTTAAATTAACTAAAGGATCAATCTCTTTTTTTTTCTGCATCACTATCATAGTAATTTATTTTTTTTATATATAAATTCATTTATTTTAATTGGAGGCTAATTACTTTACAATATTGTATTGGTTTTGCCATACATCAACATGAAACTGACACGGGTGTACATGTGTTCCCCATTCTGAACCCCCTCCCACCTCCCTCCCCATACCATCCCTCTGGGTCATCCCAGTGCACCAGCTCCAAGCATCCTGTATCATGCATCAAATCTGGACTGGCGATTCATAAAAGGATTGATTTTTAATGATTTCCAAGACCTGTGAATTACAAGCCACCTTTTGCATTTGACGTAGCTCCCTAAACTTTTGGTTTTGATGAGTGGGAGAGATAACTGCTCAAAAAGGATTTGCAAAAGCTAATATGTTACCATTTTCTAGTAAAGTATGCAATCTGCCTTTATACTCTCTTATTTCACACTTCCAGTAAGTTTTCTTATCACTGCATTTTCTATCAAGTTGATATACGTAGTTGTTAGCATCTGCTATTTTAAGACCACCACACTTTCTCTTCACTGTGCAGACCATGATGAGGCCTAAGATTTATACAAAAAAGGAATTATTGCCTCAATAGAGAAATTAAACCAAACTGTCAACCAGTTGAAACCAAACTGTCAAACCAAACTGACAGCCAGTTTTGTTATCTTTTATGTCAAAACTGCCTAATGGCCATTAGATGTGTGGGAAACTGCTTATAGCAAAGATGTCTAAAGGAAGATCAAAATACCAGATATGAAAAAAATGGGGTAATGGGAATAGGGTGAAAGAGTGGAGTCACATTCTCTGAGGGTACAGTTTCGTGTACCTCTTACTGATAGGGCCCACATGGGGTCTCATTGATAAGATGGCTTGTTATGTTGACCTCGCAAACAAAGAATAAATCACAGTGATCTGGGAGACTGACCAAATCGCCCAAATGGCATCCTGTTATCTCACTGGAGCCTATCTTCTCAGAGCTGCAAGACCACCTGTTTCCAGACCTCCAGCAACGTGATCATCCCTTCAGAGAATTTTTCACTGATGGTGTAAGGCATCATTCAGGCCAAGGCAGAAAAGAAGGAGAGACAACCTCAACAGAGGTAGGTTACTTTTATTCAAGCAAGGAGGGCCAACAGTCAGCCTAATGACCAGGCTGAATGTGAGAGGGATCAGGGAGGCTTCATATTTAAAGAGAGGTTTATGGAAGCGATAAGGGAAACAGTCAGGTGGGATGTTTGGGGTATTCTTTAGTTGAGATGGCATTTTTAGTTGAACAGGGGGTGGGAGGTTTTGGGCAGGGAGTGATAAGTCCCCTGGGCAGAGGGTGATAAGTTCAGGGCATATGTAGGGAGTGGAAGGTTTCTGGACAGAGGGTGATAAGTCCCAGGTAGATGCAACCAGCTGGGAGCATCAGGGCAGGACCTAAAGTTTTTTTTTTTTTTTTTTCTCCAACATTAGATGATTCAGCAAGGGCCTTTGAGACCGGCATTTTCATTTTAGGCCCAAAGACTCCTTCAGATAGAGTATAAGAAGGACTCCATCAGAAAGGGAGAACACTGGTTCTCCTTAAGAGCCCGTCACCCTCTCTTTTCCCTCTAATAAATTTCCTTTTCTTGCCTGACCACCCAGGCTCACTCTCTTTTTTTCTGCACTCATTTTACACTTACTTTTAGAGCCATTTTCAAGTTTCACATGGATAAAATTAAATACTTAATTGAGACTGAGCAGAATTAAGCAGATTGTGTGTCCTGGAGCGAGGGGGTCGCTGGTACAGGTTAGAGAAAGTCCCCTGGGCACCATCCTGCAGGGTCCACCATGCCCAGGGTGAGGAACACAGCCTGCTGGTCCCCGCTTCCTGTCGAGTGAGAGGGTCCACAGAGCTCTGTCCCGTAGGGTCTGAAGCTGAAATGTGGGCAGGAGAGATAAAGGGGGTGGGAGGCAGCTTCTATTCACCTCTAGTACGTCAGGTAAAGTCAAAAATCTTCTAGGCATGCCTTGCACATCTCCTGTCCCCAGACCATCAGTTATACATTTCTGCCCCCAGGGATTCCTGGTTAACTTAGTGTGATGAGGTATTTAGAAAGAGAGTTTAGGCGCTAAGGATGCTCATCGCTACTGGCTTGTTCACAACTTCTGTCACTTTTCTCTAGAAACACACTCATGGATGGAGAAAAATAAACCATGAGTTCATAATGATATTTTTAATTCTATGATTGCAATCCTTTTATGATGAAATTTGGGTTGCTAAGACATGGCTTCTCTGGTGGCTCAGTAGTAAAGCATCTGCCTGCAATGTGGGAGACCTGGGTTCGTTCCCTGGGTTGGGAAGATCCCCTGGAGGAGAGTATGGCAACCCACTCCACTATTCTTGCTTGGAGAATCCCCATGGACAGAGGAGCCTGGAGGGCTACAGTCCATTGAGTCACAAAGAGTCAGACAAGACTGAATGACTAACACTTTCACTTTTTCAAGGACATTAATACAATGATATATTTGCTTTGTTGTTATTTATTTCAAAAGAACAAAATTTTATTTATTCACCTATTTATTTTAGGGATGACCTTCTTAATTTTTAGCTTTTGTTTATAGTCATGTGAAACATTTTGTGCTTCCAAAGTCAAAACTACTTTTAAAATGTACATTCAGAAAAGTCTAGCTTCCATCACTCTTCTCTATTCTTTTCTCCTTAGTCCATTCAGGCTGTTAGAATGGAAGAACCATAAACTGGGTGACTTAAACAAAAAACATTTGCTTCTTATAGTTCTGGAAGCTGGGAAGTCCAAGATCAAGGATCTACCAGAACTGGTATCTGGGGAGAGCTCTTTTCCTGGTTCATAGGTGGCCATCTTCTCACTGTGCCCCCACATGAGCAAAGCGATAGGGAAGCTCTCTTGGGTCTCTTTTATAAAGGCACTAATTCCTCTCATTAAGGCCTCGCCCTCATGTCCTAAGCAACCCCCAAAGTCCTACTTTCTAATATCATCACATGACAGGTTAGTATTTCAGCATATGAATTTTTGGTGCATAACAGACTGAAATAAGTCAGAAAGAGAAAACAAATGTATTAATGTGTATATGCATAATCTAAAAAGCTGGTACAGATGAACTTATTTGCAGAGCAGGAATAGAGACATAGACATAGAGAATGGACATGTTGACACAGTAGGGTAAGAGGAGGGTGGGATGAATTGGAAGACTAGGATTGACCTATATAACTGTGTGCTCGGTCACTTCAGTTGTGTCCAACTCTGCGCAATCCTGTGGAGTGTAGTCCACCAGGCTCTTCGCCCCATTGGATTCTCCAGGCGAGAATACTGGAGTGGGTTGCCATGCCCTCCTCCAGGGGATCTTGCCGAGCTGGGGATCAAACCTGCATCTTTTACGCTGCAGCCAGATTCTTTATCACTGAGCCACCAGGGAAGCCCCTTATATACACTAGCATGTGTAAACTAAATAGTGGGAAACTGCTGTATAGAACAAGGCTCAACTCAGTGCTTTGTGATGACCTGGAGAGGGTAGGGTGAGGTGGGAGGGAGGTCCATGAGGGAGGGGATGTATGTATATATATAGCTGATACACTCTGTTGCAGGGCAGAAACTAACACAACACTGTAAAACAATTATACTCCAATTTAAAAAACAAAACAAAATTAAAAACCACCATTGGTATTGATTTTGGTCTTTGTGTGTATATCATTTTTCCTGAAATAAACAATATATCCTGTACACTTTGATATGTCCATAATTTTTTCATTAACCTATGTACCCTGGTGGCTAGACGGTAAAGCGTCTGCCTACAATGTGGGAGACCCGGGTTTGATCCTTTGGTTGGGAAGATCACCTGGAGAAGGAAATAGCAACCCACTCCAGTACTCTTCCCTGGAAAGTCCCATGAACGGAGGAGCCTGGTAGGCTACAGTCCATGGGGTTGCAAAAACTCAGACACGGCTTAGCGACTTCACTATGTACCCTGTAAACCATACATACCAATACAACAATATTTCCCTCATTTTCTTTTACGGTTGCATTGTGTATTTACTCCAATAGCCCTTTGTTGATAGAGAATTGGGTTGTATTCAGCCTTTTTCTCATGAAAACTATTGTAATAAACACCTTTGTTCAGATGTAAATTTGCGTTTTCCTGTTTTTCATCAAAGGCTGAAGTGAAATTTTTTGTGGATATGAAATTGCTGGATCAAAAAGTAAACGCATATATACTTTTACTAGATCTTGTTGAATTGCTCTCATAAGATTGTCTATTGTCTTACTCCCACCAGCAATGAGTGAACATACCTGTTTCTACTTGCCAACAGATGATGCATCAAACTTGTAGGATTTGGTCATCTGATAAGTGGGAAACACTGTCCCAGTGCAGGCTTATATATCTATACAATTTATAATGAGTGAGGTTGAGCTCACTTTCCTGTTTAGTGGACATTTGCAGTTATTTTCCTATAGAATGTCTAATTTCCTGCTCATTTTTCTAAATGGTGGTTGTACATTTTCTTCCCAAATTTCAGAAGGGTATTATATATTAGGGATATTAATGCATTTTCTGTGACTAAACCCTAAACGTTTTTTCCTGCTTGTCATTGCTCAAGGCATTCTTATAAGGAAAAAGAAAATGGTACAATAGTATGTAAAATACAATATTATTTTACTTTTTAAAAGTTTGTGTATATAGATATGAATTTTTAATTTGAATCTGGTTCAAATGGTACAGTTCTGAGTTTTAACTGGAAGGTGATAGTCACAGAGAATTAGTGCTCTCTTATTAATTGTATGCTTAGTACTATGTCTGTGCTCAGTCACTCAGTCATGTCTGATGGTTTGCAGCCCCATGGACTCTAGCCTGCCAGGCTCTTCTGTCCATGGAATTTTCCAGGCAAGAATACTGGAATGGGTTGCCATTTCCTCCTCCAATAGATCTTCTGGACCCAGAGATCGAACCCAAGCCTCTTGCCTCTCCTGTACTGGCAGGTGGATTCTTTACCACTGTATAGTTTTTCTATTTATATATTGTGTATAATATATTCTGGGCTTCCCAGGTAACACAGTGGTAAAGAATCTACCTGTCAAGCAGGATTTGTAGATTTGATCCCAGTGTCAGGAAGATCCCTGGGAAGAGGAAATGGCAACCCCCTCCAGTATTCTTGCCTGTGAAATTCCATAAACAGAGGAGCCTGGCAGGTTATAGTCCATGGGGTCATAAAAAGTTGGGCACAACTCAGTGATTAACAATCACAACAAATAGTTCATTATACACCACACATTATTGTAGTGTAAGTGCTGACAATTGGCTGTGTTTCTGTTTTGTTTTTGTAATGTGAGTGCTTAAGTTTTGATTGCCAAGCCATCTACTTCAAAAATGACTCTATCCAATAAACAGAAAGCCAGCTACAGACTAGATCAAGAACCAGAGTGTCTTCATGCCAACACCACCCCAAGATAATCATAGTCTCCTTTGTCTTACAGGATCTTGGTTGATTTCCATAACTGACCATTTGGGCTGCTTGTTCTTTCTCTTACCACACTTTAAACTACTACTCCTGTGTTTTAAACTCACCTTTAAAAAGTCAGCCTAGCAAACCCTATGCCCCCACCTTTGACCGCAATAAAGACAGAAACCTAAATTTCCCAAATTTCTTTGCTCTCTCTCTGGGGCTTCCCTCATAGCTCAGTTGGTAAAGAATCTGTCAACAATGCAGGAGATCCCGGTTCAATTCCTTGGTCAGGAAGATCCACTGGAGAAGGGATAGGCTACCCACTCCAGTATTTGGGGGATTCCCTGGTGGCTCAGCTGGTGAAGAATCTGCCTGCAATGCGGGAGACCTGGATTTGATCCCTGGGTTAGGAAGATCCCCTGGAGAAGAGAAAGGCTACCCACGCCAGTATTCTGGCCAGAGAATTCCAGGGACTGCATAGTGCATGTTCATTCAGAGCTTCCCTAGCGGCTCAGCTGGTAAAGAATCCACTTATCTCTGCCTCTCTCTCTCTCTCTATTTCTCCCTTGCTTGTGGCCCCAAGATCTATGTATCCTCCAAGATCTATGAGTAATAAAACCTTGTTCTATTTTCAAAGTTCCCTGATAGTTATTTCTAAGGATGTCCTGCAATTATAATAAGAACCCCAAGGGCTGGTCCAGCCACAACACTGGTTATTGATAGGCTAAGGCCATCACCACTAAACAATTAGATATCATAAAGGTACTATAAGGCAAATATTATATACTTTATATATATAGTACATTATCTATTCTATACCTAGAAGGATATATACTGTGCTGCTATTAGCGATTATCCTGGCAAATGACAGGGTATTTAGAGAATGAAAGAGAACTTTCACTTTGACCATATTATCTCTGTGTTGCTTGAATTATTTTCAACAAGCAAGCACACACTTCTTTTACTGTTTTTGAACCAACAAATAATTGGTTCAAATAATTTTTAGTTTCTGCTTTCCTAAAGTACTTTCCTAAAGTACTATTACTTCCTAGTATCTAGTCCCTTTATGTTGTTGAAGGAGAAAACTTTGCAAGTGAATACCCAATGTCCAAAGTCTGAGGTATAGAAATGATGAAAGAATTTCAAAAGAATCAAGCTTTCCTCTTGACCTTGATTCAACTGCCTGAAGAAAGGAGAATATTATTGATTGCTTTCCTGACACGTTTGACTTGACCCTATCTTTGCTAAACGTTGTTAGTACCACTTCCTACCTGTGTATCATCTCTAACAGTTACCTTCAGCGGTGAATTTGAAATGGATTTTAATTCAAGAGGCCCATTTCTTCCCTGATAATTTGATTTCAGGAGGCACAGTGGGGATAATAATTGTTCTAGTGATAATAGGAAGCTCTGATGTACTTCCTCAAATGTGTAATTAAAGTGTTTCCCTTTTATCTTGGTAAACAAGCCAGGCCAACCAAATCATTCCAAATGATGAGGAATCCTTGTCTCTGTTGGGGAAAGGTAACATCAGCATTCTGAGACTTCACTTAGTATCTCCTCATGGAGACGTAGCAAATGGGAATTACATCATACAGTGTAATCACTTAAAGGTTTGACGCGAAATTGCAAATGTTCTAAACCTATAAAAGAATAATAGATGTTCATCTTGAAGCATCATGTCTAGACAAATGAATCACCTGCTCCTGGAGCATTTAGATCAGAGGTTATTAACACTCTCCTTTGTATTTTATTGAGCTACCTTGCAGTGCCAGAGTTGTTTCACAGCATCATTAACAAAACTGACTAGGTCTTGATCATGTACCAGGTTGCATCACATCAACACTTTTGAGCTTAACAAAAACTCAGTGTAAGACTTCACTAAGTTCTGCTGCTTTGGTACTGTTAGCTCCAGTTATGGAAATATGAAATCACACCTGCATGTCCAGGAGCTATGGAAGGAACTTCATAAATCTGGATCCACCTCTACTGCAGGACCCCAGAGACTAGCTGCAGGGGACTCATGTTTTATGTCTGGAATGGACATGTGATGGTGGAGGGTTGGAGAAGCATCTCTCTGGAGATATATTGTTATTGCTTAGTCACTCAGTCATGTCCAGCTCTTTGTGACCTCATGGACTGCAGCACTTCAGGCTTCCCTGCCCTTCACTATCTCCTGTAGCTTGCTCAAACTCATGTCCATTGAATTGGTGATACCATCCAACCATCTCATCCTCTGTCATCCCCTTCTCCTCCTGCCCTCAATCTTTCCCACCCTCAGGGTCTTTTCTAATGAGCCAGCTCTTCGCATCAGGTAGCCAAAGTATTGGAACTTCAGCTTCAGCATCAATCCTTCCAATAAAAAGATGTACATAAAGCGCAAATCAGATCACACTGCCCTGATGTCTTATTGTTGTTGTTTAGTTGCTCAGTTGTGTCTGACTCTTTGTGACCCTATGGACTGTAGCCCACCAGGCTCCTCTGTTCATGGGATTCTCCAGGCAAGAATACTGGAGTGGTTTGCCATTTCCTTATCCAGGGGATCTTCCTGACCAGGGAACTGAACCTGAGTCTCCTGCTTGGCAGGTGGACTCTTTACCACTGAGCCACCTGAAGAAATCGCTCTGATGTTTACCAAGAAGTATTTGTAGTTGACCAAGCCACCAGACCTGCTGCCAGGACCCCAGTTATATTGTGTGACTATGACAAATGAGATGCCAGGATGATCCCAACCACTGTCTAAAAGCATTCCCCACAGCTGTCCAGCAGAGTGCCTGTGGCTCCACCATCCTGGTCTTTCCTCCAGTCTCGAACACCTCACAAACACCCCTGCAACTGGAAACAAGGTAGACATTTATCATTTCTTAAAGCTTAGTATGAAACTGTGGCATAAAGCAAAGAGCAGATGTAGTAGCTGCACTTGTTTCCTCGCCCTGACCCCTCTGCAGACAATGCATGAGTGCCAGTCGCTTCAGTCGTGTCCCACTCTTTGCAGCTTTGTAGACTGTAGCCCGCCAGGCTCTTCTGACCATGGGATTCTCCAGGCAAATGGAAGGATAGTGGCTTTACAGAATTTTGTTGATGTTTGACAAGAAACCACAAGATAGTTGATAGGAAGCCACAAAATTCTGTAAAGCCACTATCCTTCAATCAAAAAATAAATAAATAAACTGGCAAAATAAAAATACTGGGGTGGGTTGCCATTGCCTTCTCTGGGGGATCTTCCCAATCTAGGGATTGAATCTGAGTCTCTTTTGTCTCCTGCACTGGCAGGCGGATTCTTTACCACTAGTGCCACCTGCGAAGCCCTTTGCAGATAGTACACCCAGGTTAATGTATCCTCCAGGTTAACCTACCCTCCAGCACTTTGAGTGTTGGCTGCTAATGGCTCACCCATGCACCTTCTGCAGACAGTCATCCTCAGTCTAATGGAAGCAGCCTTGCCTGGGAGCCTAGGCAGCCTTCACCCCCTACCTGAGGTGGCCAATCACTCACTGAGATGTGGTAGAAATGGTGGCTCCCATATCTCAAGGTGAAGGGACCCTATGGTGCAGGTCATGTTCCATGGCATCCAAGCCAAGACCACATCCATCAGCGGGTTCCTTTCCCCACCTGCTTCCTCACCCCTACTCCCGTTCTCACCAGACCCTCCCTCAAGACCTCAGTTCAGTTCACTTCAGTTGCTCAGTTGTGTCTGACTCTTTGCGACCCCATGAATCGCAGCATGCCAGGCTTC
Source organism: Oryx dammah (assembly GCF_014754425.2). Lineage (NCBI taxonomy): Eukaryota > Metazoa > Chordata > Mammalia > Artiodactyla > Bovidae > Oryx > Oryx dammah. Next base: position 12,179,884 of record NW_024070204.1, read on the forward strand.
CCTGTCCATCATCAACTCCCAGAGTTCACTCAGACTCACGTCCATCGAGTCCGTGATGCCATCCAGTCATCTCATCCTCTGTCGTCCCCTTCTCCTCCTGCCCCCTATCCCTCCCAGCATCAGAGTATTTCCAATGAGTCAACTCTTCGCATGAGGTGGCCAAAGTACTAGAGTTTCAGCTTTAGCATCATTTCTTCCAAAGAATACCCAGGGCTGATCTCCTTCAGAATGGACTGGTTGGATCTCCTTGCAGTCCAAGGGATTCTCAAGAGTCTTCTCCAACACCACAGTTCAAAAGCATCAATTCTTCGGCGCTCAGCTTTCTTCACAGTCCAACGCTCACATCCATACATGACCACTGGAAAAACCATAGCCCTGACTAGACGGACTTTTGTTGGCAAAGTAATGTCTATGCTTTTCAATATGCTATCTAGGTTGGTCATAACTTTCTTTCCAAGGAGTAAGCGTCTTTTAATTTCATGGTTGCAGTCATGGAGAGGGAAGCAGGCAGGATTCACCCCTCTGTTTCCCTTTTCTTCTCTTTGAGCACTCTCTTAGCACCTGGCTATCATTCTCTGCCTAAAGACCTGTCATGTCCCTTTCTTGCCATGGGCACGCCTCCCTATTCTCCTTCCTTCGGATGTTCCCCCATGTCTTAATTCAGGGTTCCTAGAGGCAGAGCAGGGATCATCTGTAGTGATTTTGGAGCCCAGAAAAATAAAGTCTGACACTCTTTCCACTGTTTCCCCATCTATTTCCCATGAAGTGATGGGACCAGATGTCATGATCTTCGTTTTCTGAATGTTGAGTTTTAAGCCAACTTTTTCACACTCCTCTTTCACTTTCATCAAGAGGCTTTTTAGTTCCTCTTCACTTTCTGCCATAAGGGTGGTGTCATCTGTATATCTGAGGTTATTGATATTTCTCCCGGCAATCTTGATTCCAGTTTGTGCTTCCTGCAGCCCAGCGTTTCTCATGATGTACTCTGCATAGAAGTTAAATAAGCAGGGTGACAATATACAGCCTTGACATACTCCTTTTCCTATTTAGAACCAGTCTGTGGGCAACCAGTTTAATATGAGGACTTGAGGTACTTCAGGAAGGAATCAAAGATTCTGTGACTGCCATATGGCTGATTTACTGTTTAAATTCTTTCCAGTTCTCCTGGCCCAACTGCTATTTTTGTTACTACATTTTCAATCCTTTCACTCATTAATTCTTAAGCCAGACTTTTTGTGAATCGGGAGAGGCCTGGGAGACTACAGTTTTTCTACAAAGAAGAAGTAGGCAGAGGACGTGGTGGGAGGGGTTCTGTTCCAGAAAGGTCCCATAAGGTACTGCTTGGTTATATTATCTGTGTCCAAATTTCCCCTTTTTGTTAGGATATCAATCATATTGGATCAGGATCTACCCTCAAGTCCCTCAAGACAGTGCATGCCTCCAAATCCCTGCTCTGCCTCTAGGAACCCTGACTTAAGACCCAGGGGTACATCTGAAGGAAGGAGAACAGGGAGGCGTGCCCATGGCAAGAAAGGGACATGACAGGTCTTTAGGCAGAGAATGATAGCCAGGTGCTGAGAGAGTGCTCAAAGAGAAGAAAAGGGAAACAGAGGGGTGAATCCTGCCTGCTTCCCTCTCCTGAGAGCAGCACATGGAGGTCTCAAGAGAGAATCATGCTGCACAAAATAATGCTGACAGCTTGAGAATGTGTGGCTGTCACATTACTACCATACAAGGTAACTCTATACTGGAGAAGGTACCATAGAAGGTGATAACGGGCTGTGCAGATGCTACCAGGAGCAGCAGGCAGGGAGCCACAGCCTTGGAAGGGAGCGTCTTTGTCAATTCAGTCACAAGCCCAGTACTTCTGGCGTCTATTGCATCCCAAGACTTTCTCTCCAGACTTCCAGTGCCTTCTCCCAGAGAAATTGCCTAGTGGCCTTCACCTCTCTAACAAACTCTTTTTCGATGGATGGGTCCCTCCGGACGGTAGAGTTACTGCTCAGAGAGTAGATTTGTTTCTCTTGTCGTTCACTTTGTTTTTCATTCATGTTTATCATTCATTCATGTGTTTCTCCTGTCGTGTACTTCGGACAAGCTTGAATAACTTTCTCTATCTCCTGTCCCGAGAGACGAGGGCCAGCAAGAGAAGACGTCCTTGATGCAGATGAATGACAACACTCCGGGGGCTTTCAAGTTCCCTGCCTCCTATCTTTCCTTTGAAGTAATTCCCCTACATACAAATGAGTTCCATTCCTAGAGTGCAGTCCTAAACCAAATTTGCTTGTAAGTCCTGCCAAATTAGCCTAGGTACGCAACTAACAGCCAACTGTGGAAAATTCTGACAGAGATGGGAATGCCAGACGACCTTACCTGCCTCCTGAGAAACCCATATTCCAGTCAGGAAGCAACAGTTAGAACAAGACATGGAACAACAAACTGGTTCCAAATTGGGAAAGGAGAACATCAAGGCTGTACATTGTCACCCTGCTTATATAACTTATATGCAGAGTACATCATGCCAAATGCCAGGCTGGATGAAGCACAAGCTGGAATCAAGATTGCCAGGAGAAATATCAATAACCTAATCAACCGATAAGGTTGTGCAGATGACACCACGCTTATGGCAGAAAGTGAAGAGGCACTAAAGAGCCTCTTGATGAATGTGAGAGAGGAAAGTGGAAAAGCTGGCTTAAAACTCAACATTCAAAAAACAAAGATCATGGCATCTGGTCCCATCATTTCATGGGAAATAGATGGGGAAACAATGGAAACAGTGAGAGACTTTATTTTCTTGGGCTCCAAAATCACTGCAGATGGTAACTGCAGCTATGAAATTAAAAGACACTTGCTCCTTGGAAGAAAAGCTATGATAAACCTAGACAGCATATTAAAAAGCAAAGACATTACTTTGTCAGCAAAGGTCCATCTAGTCAAAGTTACAGTTTTTCCAGTACTCATGTGTGGATGTGAGAGCTGGACCATAAAAAATGATGAAGTGAAGTGAAAGTTGCTCAGTGGTGTCCGACTCTTTGCAGCTCCACAGGCTGTAGCCTGCCAGGGTCCTTTGTCCATGGAATTATCCAGGCAAGAATACTAGATATTGGTATTAGTATTATTAGTAGTAATAGTGGGTAGCCTTTCCCTTCTCCAGGGGATCTTCCCAACCCGAGGATTAAACTCAGGTATCCCCCATTGCAGGAAGATTCTTTACCATCTGAACCACCAGGAAACCCCAAAGAAGGCTGAGCACCAAAGAGGTGACTTCGAACTGTGGTGCTGTAGAAGAGTCTTGAGAGTCCCTTGGACTGCAAGATCAAACCAGTCAATTCTAAAGGAAATCAACTCTGAATATTTACTGGCAGGACTGATGCTGAAGCTGAAGCTCCAATGCTTTGGGCACCTGATATGAAGAGCTGACTCAGGAAAATATCCTGATGCTGGGAAAGATTGAGGGCAGGAGGAGCAGGGGACGACAGAGAATGAGATGGTTGGATGGCATCACCGATTCAATGGACATGAGTTTGAACAAGCTCCAGGAGATAGTGAAGGACACAGAAGCCTGGCATGCTGCAATCCATGGGATCACAAAGAGTTGGACATGACTGAGGGACTGAACAACAGCTCAGTTAACACAATTGACAATATTGTATTATCTGCTTCTATGCTTACTTCCAGATGCCCTGGGCATTAAGTAAAGAGACTGACCCTAGAGATTGTCAGAATCTAAAAAGACATGATACAAATGAACTTATGTACAAAACAGAAATGGACTCACAGACTCAGAGAATGAATTTACAGTTGCCAGGGGGAAGGATAAAGGGAAGGGATAGTCAGGGAATTAAGGATGGACATGTACACGTGGCCATATTTAAAATGGATAACCACATATGGAATTTAGAAAGATGGTAATGATAACCCTGTATGCGAGACAGCAAAAGAGACACAGATGTATAGAACAGTCTTTTGGACTCTGTGGGAGAGGGAGAGGGTGGGATGATTTGGGAGAACGACATTGAAACATGTATAATATCATATGTGAAATGAATCGCCAGTCCAGGTTTGATGCATGATACTGATGCTTGGGGCTGGTGCACTGAGATGACCCAGAGGGAGGGTACAGGGAGGGAGAAGGTAGGGGGGCTCAGGACGGGGAACACATGTATACCTGTGGCGGATTCATGTTGATGTATGGCAAAACCAATACAATATTGTAAAGTACTTAACCTCCAATTAAAATAAATAAATTTATATTAAAATAAATAAAAATTAAAATAATAGTCTCACCAAAAAAATAAAATAAAATGGATAACCAACAAGGGCCTACTGTACAACACAGGGAACTCTGATCAGTGTTATGTGGATGCCTGGGTTGGGGGTGGGGGAAGTTTAGGGAAGAATGGATACATGTATATATATGAGTGAATCCCTTCATTGTTCACCTGAAGCTATCGCAACATTATTAATCACCTATATCCCAATACAATATAAAATTTTAATTAAAAAGATACTGTATCAGAGTACTGTATACAGCATTTGTGGGGAGTCCCTGGTGGCTCAGAGAGTAAAGAATCTGCCTGCAATGCAGGAGACCCAGGACACAGTATCTGTACAGTAAAATACAGAAAACCATTTGTAGGTGATACACGCCCATGACAATGTATGCCAGACTTGTGAACTAGCTTAGACTGGACATGCAAATGCATGTTTGCATCTTTGCAGAGTACATCATGAGAAACGCTGGGCTGCAGGAAGCACAAGCTGGAATCAAGATTACCGGGGAAAATATCAATAACCTCAGATGTGCAGATGACACCACCTTTATGGCAGAAAATGAAGAGGAACTAAAAAGCCTCTTGATAAAAGTGAAAGAGGAGAGTGAAAAAGTTGGCTTAAAGCTCAACATTCAGAAAATGAAGATCATGACATCTGGTCCCATCATTTCATGGGAAATAGATGGGAAACAGCGGAAAGTGTCAGACTTTTATCTTTCTGGGCTCCAAAATCACTGCAGATGGTGACTGTAGCCATGAAATTAAAAGATGCTTACTCCTTGGAAAGAAAGTTATGAGCAACCTAGATAGCATATTGAAAAGCAGAGATAATACATTGCCAACAAAGGTCTGTCTAGTCAAGGCTATGGTTTTTCCAGTGGTCATGTATGGATGTGAGCGTTGGACTGTGAAGAAAGCTGAGCACTGAAGAATTGATGCTTTTGAAGTGTGGTGTTGGAGAAGACTCTTGAGAGTCCCTTGGACTGCAAGGAGATCCAACCAATTCTTTCTGAAGGAGATCAGTCCTTGGATTTCTTTAGAAGGAGTGACGCTAAAGCTGAAACTTCAATACTTTGGCCACCTCATGTGAAGAGTTGACTCATTGGTAAAGACTCTGATGCTGGGAGGGATAGGGGGCAGGAGGAGAAGGGGACGACAGAGGATGAGATGACTGGATGGCATCACCGACTCGATGGACGTGAGTCTGAGTGAACTCCGAGAGTTGATGATGGACAGGGAGGCCTGGCGGGTGCAGTTCATGGGGTCACAAAGAATCATACACGACTGAGTGAATGAACTGATAGCTTACGCGTGGAACCGAGAAAGTGGTACAAATGAACCTATCTACAAAACAGAAGTAAAGTCACAGATACAGAAAACAAACTTATGGTTACCAAAGGGGAAATTATGTGTGCGTGTGTGTGTGCTCAGTTGTGTCCACCCTTTGCGACCCCATGGACTATAGCCCGTCAGGCTCCACTGTCCATGGAATGTTCCAGGGAAGGAATACTGGAGCAGGTTGCTGTTTCCTACTCCAGGGGATCTTCCCAAACCAGAGATTAAACCCATATCTCTGCATTTCCTGCACTGGCAGGTGAATTCTCTACTGGTGCCACCTGGGAAGCCCAAGGGGGAAAGCGGGGAGGGATTAATTGGAAGACTGGGAGTGATATATACACACAACTGTATGTAAAATAGGTAACTAACAAGAACCTACTGTAGAGCACAGAGGACTCTACTCAATACTTTGTAATAACCTATATGGGAATAGAATCTTTAAAAATATACATATATATATTTAAAAAATATATATATATATACACACACATGTGAGTGTGTGTTACTGTTCACTTTGCTAAACAGCAGAAACCAATTGCACATTAACTATACGCCAATAAAGTTGATTTAAAAAATAAAATAAAATTGACATAAAAACTATAAAAAAGTATTTTTAATGTGCATGAAGCTATCAAATTCTCTTTTAGCTGCTGCTGCTGCTGCTAAGTCGCTTCAGTCATGTCCAACTCTGTTTGATCCCATAGACGGAAGCCCACGAGGCTCTCCCGTCCCTGGGATTCTCAAGGCAAGAACCCTGGAGTGGGTTGCCATTTCCTTCTCCAATGCATGAAAGTGAAAAGTGAAAGTGAAGTCGCTCAGTCGTGTCCAACTCTTCATGACCCCATGAACTGCAGCCTACCAGGCTCCTCCGTCCATGGGATTTTCCAGGCAAGAGTACTGGAGTGGGGTGCCATCGCCTTCTCTTTTAGCTACTGGAAAGTAATTCCTGAATTAAATAAATCAAGGGAGTGATATCTTTGAAATATAAATAATCACTCAGTTTTAATTTGTAAAAGTTTATTTTTCACCCCTGACTTATGTATTCTTGTTCTCAGATGATAAATGCCTGGACAAGTCCTGAGTCTATAGATAGTTGGAACCGAAACATTCTAACTTGGTTTGTATTTACTACACTTTCTTGCTTTCACCCCTCAGCCACAATATCTTTCTTTATTGCAAATATCATTGTGTGTTTCTGGGATTTGAAAAACCTACCAGTGTCTTCTCAGTGTTTATGGAACTAGGCTGAATAACAGACTGCAAAAATCTTGCTTCACCTCTTAACTCTTGCTTAACCAAAACCCTGCCTTTCTGCTTCTCATTCCCAGACACCTGAAAAACACCAAATCCTCTGTCAACAAGCTTACTCTCTTTTTTCCTGGCGTCAAGTGGCATATGGGTTCTTAGTTACTTAAGCAGGGATCAAACCTGTGCCCCCTGCATTGAAAGCATGGAGTCTTAACCACTGGACTGACAGGCAAGTCCCAAGCATCTTCTTAAACATCTCCCTTCCATGTCTTTTCTCACCACTCCATCATTTATACCCAGTGATACTGTCATTCCAACTTACAGCACCACAAACACCTACAGGTGCACTCCAGCCTGTTCTAGATGGTGAGCTCCTTAAAGGATGAGCAGGTTTTTAAAATTCAATGCCTAGCATTTGTCACAATAGCAGGCCTTACCTAGGTGTACAATAAATGCTTGTGGGGTTATTCGATAAATTTCATATTAAATTGTAAAATATCTCCTTGCTTCAGGGCCTCAGCAGCAGTGCAAGGTGAAATTCTATTTAATTTAACTCAAAAGCAAAATTCAGAAAGGTCAATTTTCTGCCATATAGTCTTTCCATGTTAGAGTCAGAAGACTCAAATTTCCACCAAGAAAAAGGTAAAAACCTGACATTCTGGAATGATACATTGTTTGACATTCAATACTTTGCTCTAAAAAAAAAAAAAAATCAAGGTTGTAACATCAAAGCTTTAGCTCCCTAATTTCTAACAAATCACTGAGTTTGCATTACTTTGTCTCCATGGTCAGGTTGATCTAATTTAAATTGTAGGCTGTAATTTTAAAGGTCAATTCTCAAGCCTTTCAACCAGAAAGGAAACTGGGGGGAAGGTTGGCTTTCAATACCAGGAAACACCAAAGTTTGATTTTAGTGTTTCTATCCTCCTATAGGTTCTGTCATTCTGTTATAGGAATTTGAGGATTGTGCCCTGTGGTTTTGGACTCAATAAGCAATTGTTTTTGAAAGAATCTCATTGTCTCCGTGTCTGTTGTTGCCCAATGCAATATATTCTACAGAAATGGAGTCCAGGTGAAAAGAAATCTAGACAGTATGTTAAATCTATTTTCAAGCACTGCAATTTATTTCAATATATATGCCATGAAATTCTGGCTACTCCAGAGTTTTAAGCATTACTTTTGAAGATCCTGAAGACTCTCCTGTCAGGATGCCTGCTTCGGAAGACACATGCTGAAAGGCTCATCTAGCTTGAAAACTTCGGATGGAAGCACGTGATTGTGTTCCTCCATGTCTACGGAACTTGAACACGGATCGTTCACCACTGTAACTAACTCTATATTAGGCCTTTGATGAGCCTGTGAAAACGTAAAAACCCCACTTTGCATCAATAGTATCAATAACTATGAGTTTACAGACACAAATGGTCCATGAATAAGGTCAGAATAATCATAGCTAAGATTTTCATTATCACTTACTATATACCAGCCACTGTACTGGGGATTTCACATACTTTATCCCATTTAATTCCCTCTAGAATCCCATACAGGGATTTCCCTGGTGGTCCAGTGGTTAAGAATCCACCTTCCAATGCAGGGGACATGGGTTCAATAGCTGGTTGGTGAACTAAGATCCCACATACCATGGGACAACTAGGCCAGCATGCCATACTAGAGAAACCAGTCTGCCACAAGAAATACCCAGCACAAAGAATACCATATGATAGATACTTTTAAGTCCATATTTTACCAATGAGGAACCCATGGCTTAGAGGGGCTGTGTACTGTATAACTCACCCAAGATTGGTTTTTGTTTGTTTTGGAGGCAGTGAGATTTCAGTTGAATATGATAAAACAGTCGACAAGCGCACAAAAATATAAATGAGGAAATCTTATATTTTGAAAGCTTTGTATTTGAAGGGGGGGAAATGAAGAGGAGGAAAAGGAAGAGGAGGACAAATGCAGAGCTGGGGTTCCCAGGATGTACTTTTGACAAATGAAATAAATTTTCACATACTGAGATATGGAAAAGTCATTTTGTCTTATACATGATTTGGCCTGAATGTTGTGCAAGTTAGAACAGCTTATCTTGTGTCAAGCATATATTGTACATCTGTTTTAACCTTTCACTAAAGAAAAGAATGCATCTAAAAATCAAAATGGAGTAACTGTGGTTCAGGTATTTAAAATAAAGCCATGTAGGTGTTGTGGATGTGGTTTCAGGCCCTTTTCCTGTATGACTGAGAACTTGAATTTTCTGACTCAAGGGCACCACCAGTCATTTTCAAAGCAACATCTGTTAGGAGCTGCTGGCCATAACTTTATGGTCTCAAGGTGTCTCCCCTTGTAATCATGCAACCATTTTGCACCCAAACAACCCTTACTTAATGAGCACCCTTACCTCTCGTCAACTTCAATCCTAATCCTTGCAAACAACTTATGCAACCTGGCAGTTTTTTGCCTATTTTAGCCTGCCCCATCTTGTAGTCTGGGCTTCCTAGGTGACAAAGTGGTAAGAAATCCTCCTGCCAATGCAGGAGACACGGGTTCGATCCCTGAGTCAGGAAGACTCCCCCTCGTAGGAAAAGGCAACCCACTCCAGTATTCTTCCTTGGAAAAGGCAACCCACTCCAGAGGAGACTGGTGGTCTACAGTCCATGGGATCACAAAGAATCAAACATGACTGAGCATGCACGCATTTTGTAGTCCAGCGGAACACAATTTAGGTGTTTTCTGAATCTGCATCTCTGAAGCTATAGTCCTCAGTTATGCTCAAATAAAGCTCTTTCTCAATCCTATTATTGATCATTTTATTCATTATTTACATCAATATGACCAACCTCCTGAAAGTTTCCGGCCTTCACCCTTTCAACTGAAGTTGTAGGCAATCTAGTCTGCATGCCCTCCAGGAAGCTTCCAGGTTTCTGGGAGAGGCTCAATGCTTCCAGCACAAAATGTCTAACAGCAATCGGGCATTTGTGTTCTGAGAGTGTGCTGTGAGCAGTGTATCCACCAAGCCCTAGGAAGACCTTAGTAAACAAAACAAAGTAATGTAGATTACCTATACCCAAGTTATCTGCTTTCTGGAGGCTTCCAGTTTGCATGGGCCTCAAAGTCCATGGGGTCACTGAGGGTCAGACACGACTGAGCGACTTCACTTTCACTTTTCACTTTCATGCATTGGAGAAGGAAATGACAACCTACTCCAGTGTTCTTGCCTGGAGAATCCCAGGGACAGGGGAGCCTGGTGGGCTGCCATCTATGGGGTCACACAGAGTCAGACACGACTGAAGTGACTTAGCAGCAGCAGCTAGCATATGTAATTTTGGGGAGACCACCTTAAATAAGAATATCAAAAATTATTAAAATAAAATTAGGTACAAAGGTGAATATCAATTTAAAAAACAAACAAGCAAAAATGAACAAATAACTTTTAAATCCTGGCAAATAACACAAAGAGACACTAGAGACGCAGCTTCAATGCTTGGAGGAGGAAATTGCAATCCACTCCAGTATTCTTGCCTGGAGAATCCCTGGGCAGAGAGTCCTGGTGGGCTACAGTTCATGGGGTCACAAAAAGTTGGACACACCTGAGCACACACACACACACACAAATAACACAAATATGCAAAACTACATAACAGATGTGAAAAATAGTGTAACATTTTAATTAACTACCTTCCTAATACTTACCCATAGTATTTTTTCCCTACATTTTTTGACTGCATGGTCTTTGATCATTTCTCACATGAACATTCTTGAATATCTTTCTCTTCAAACAAAATAGGAAGAAAATCTAGTCTTTCCTCAAGTGTGATTGATGCAAATTGTTTTTGTTATTGATATTTTAACCAAAGTTTAGTTCAGCTTCAGTATTTGTTATTGAGAGTGACATTTTTAGTATTTTTGTCAATTTGGGAAAGCCTTTATTGAGTTTCTTTTATATTTGAGCTGCTAGAGATAATTCTGTTGCAGAGCGTGCCCTATGAATAGCAAAAAAATTCTGAAAATTTTTATTTTGTGTGATTTCCATGGAAGAAGAAAATATATGGTACAGCACTAGCCATCTTCTTGACAGGAGATAATTCTCATTTTGAAAGCATAAACAAATCTTCCTTTGTTCATTTTTTATTTTTAGTAACTAGTAGAATTTTCCACACGCCTCTCTCTTCACACATGTCAATCCACATACTAGGTGCCATGGGACACGTTCATATCAGGATGTGACATCTGGCCTTGACTTTCACATGTCAGGTGAACCAGAGCAATGGACTGGGGAACCACTACAGGTAAAGGGCCTCTCCTTACCAGGACAACTAGAAATAACTTTGCTGTTCAAGAAAGTGGCTGTGAACCACATTCAAACATCCCTCTAAGTTCAACTAAACCAATTTGCCTAAATCTCAAACATACCTATGGTCACTTTAACACAACCCACCCAGTGGGGAAGTGAAGAAAAAATTGGTGGCGCTAAGGGTAAAGAATCCACCTGCCAATGCAGGAGGCATGCAAGAGCTGTGGGTTCGATCCCTGGCCCAGGAAGATCCCCTGGAGTAGGAAACAGCAACCCACTCCAGTATTGTTGCCTGAAAAATTCCACAGGCAGATGAGCCTGGAGGGCTGCAGTCCATGGATCGCGAAACAGTCAGGCACAGCTGAGCAACTGAGCACGCGGGCTAGTGCAAGGAGAACTTCGGTCTTAACCAACGACAGTGAAAGCGTCTTCCTTTTGGAAATGTCACACACACCTCCAGCAGACACGCTGTAGGACCCCTCCCAGCGTCTCAAGAAAAAGCTGCTTCACTGGAAAGCTGGTTTTAATGTCGGTTGGACACGTATGAGAGAGCCACCTGCAAGGAGATCCAGCCAGTCCATCCTAAAGGAGATCAGTCCTGAGTGTTCATTGGAAGGACTGATGTTGAAGCTGAAACTCCAATACTTTGGCCACCTGATGCGAAGAGCTGACTCATTTGAAAAGACCCTGATGCTGGGAAAGATTGAAGGCAGGAGAAGAAGGGGACGATAGAGGATGAGATGGCTGGATGGCATCATCGACTCAATGGACATGAGTTTGGGTGAACTCCAGGAGTTGGTGATGGACAGGGAGGCCTGGTGTGCTGCAGTCCATGGGATCGCAAAGAGTTGGACATGACTGAGCAACTGAACTGAACTGAACTGGACAAGTTCTCAACAGAAAAGGAGAGTGGAATTTTCCCAGGGGACATTTGACAATGATTGGAGACTATTTTTGGATGTCATAACTGGAGTGGGGGATGGGAAGATTGCTGATGGCATCTAAGGGGTGAATACCACTAAACATCCTATAATGCACAGGAGAAGCTCCCTCCCCAATAAAGAATCTTCTGCCCCACCATGTTAATACTGCTGAGACTGAGAAGCCCTGAGTGAGACAAATCAAACTCAAGTAAGGAAATCAAACAAGAACAAGATCATTCAAATAGACAGACATAAAAGTCATCGAGGTATCAGATCAGACCGTGTCTGAAAGGGGAGGGCTCTTCTAAATAGGTGGTAATGAAGGTGTCACCAATGAGACAGAGAGGACTCCTGAGCTGAGACCTGAACAGAGGAGCCAGGGTGGAAAGATCTGGAGAGGAAGCATTTCACAGAGAAGTACAAAGGCAAAAGGTGGTGAGGGCCTTAGTGTATTAAGAAACTGAGCAGGTGAGTGTAACTGGATACTAGTGAGCAAATGGCTTCCCAGGTGGTGTGCTAAAGTCACTTCAACTGTGTTCAACTCTGTGCAACCCTTTGGACTGTAGCCTGCTAGGCTCCTCAGTCCATGGGATTCTCCAGACAAGAATACTGGGGTAGTTTGCAGGCCCTCTTCCAGGGGATCTTCCCAAGCCAAGGATCAAACCCTCATCTCTTTCATCTCCTGCTTTGGCAGGCAGTTTCTTTACCACTACCACCACCTGGGAAACCAACTCAGGAGACATAAGAGACACGGGTTTGACACTGGAGGAGGGCATAGCAACTCACTCCAGTATTCTTGCCTGGAGAATCCTATGCAACGAGGAGCCTGGCAGGCTACAGTCCATGAGGTCACAAAGAGTCACACACAACTGAAACAACTTAACACACACAAGCAAAAGATGGAGCCCAAAGATGCAGGGCCTTGTAGACCAGGGCTTGCCAGGTGGCACCATAGTAGAGAACCCACTTACCGATGCAAGATAAACAGGAGATGATTGGATCTCTGGATAAGGAAGATCCTCTGGAGTAGAAAATGGCAACTACTCCAGTATTCTTGCCTGGAGAATCCCCATGGACAGAGGAGCCTGGCGGGCTGCAGTCCATGGGGTCACAAAGAGAGCACAATGAAGGAGACATAAGAGACCCGAGTAGACCAGGGTCTTCAAAGGGGAAGTGAAGTGATCTACCTTAATCTGTAAAAGGCTGTGCTGCTACAGTGTGGAAATGAAGGGTTGAAGAGAACAAAGGATTCAGGGAGAGAGACTGGTAAGAGTTTGTGATAGTCCAGGAAAGTGACAAAGGTAGCCTGAACAAGGTCATACAATGGAAAGGGAAGAAATGGACAGAAGGGGGATTTACTTTGGAAATCGAGCTTGGAGTTCTTGCTGAGAGATTGAATGGAAGAAAAGATAAGGAGTGGGCTTAAAGAATGACCACAGATTTGTGATTGAGTAACCAGATAGATGTTCATGTGATTTTCTGAGATGGGGAATAAATATTTTGGTGGGTGGCAAAATCTTCTGTCTGGCCATTGTACATTCAAAATGCCTAATAGGCATTCAAATGGAAATGATAAAGAGGCAGACAACTGGATGGAGGAGTTCTGAATTCAATGGAGACGTCAGGGCTGGAAATATAAATGTACCAGTCATCAGCATATAGATGGCATTTAAAGCAATAAAAATTCTGTCAGCTACATAGGCTTAAAACTTTCATTACGATGAGCATTAACTACAATTTATTGCATCTGATGTTTCACCTAAAAGAATTTTAACTGTGCTTAATTTTAAACTGCCAAGTGACTGAAATTCCAAGGACTCACGATTTAGGGACAAAATATCTACCAAATGAAATGATATGCATATTGCTGAAAAGCCCTTATTCCACTCTCAGGAAACAAGAAGCTGAAAGCCCTGAAGACCCCCCAAGCCTTCACCTCTATCCCAGAGTAATTCTTAGTTCCAGACCCTCAAGGCAGACTGCTGACTCAAGACCACTCAACACCATTGCCATCTTAGAAATCTTTCCAAATCTTCCAAGCCTGAGTCCATCCCTTGTATTTGTTCAGTCTCCCTGTTTGTCCAGGTTCCCAAACTGCCAATGGGATTGTTTAGCATACCTCTACCTGCTACTAGAAGAAAATTTTAAAATATCAGTGTTGGTGTCCTGTTAAGTGAGAAATGGGAGATCTATGCTCCAAATAGTCCTTTATGATTCAGGCAAAGGAAGACTCTGCCATTGTAAATATGCAGTTTCCAGAGTTTCTCTAGAACTATGAAACAGATAGGAGACAAAGGAAGAGAGACAGTTGAGGAACCACACTGCAAGAAGCAACATACATCCCATCCAATCACCTCCCATTGATGAGGACAAGATATATGATCCGTGCAAGGTGCACTGGGCAATGAAAAATCCAGCCAAGAACCCATTCGAGAGGACACAGATCTCTGATAAAGACCTTGGCTCACCTCCCACCTATTGACTGTTCAGTCCCCACCTTCAGAGGGTAAGCTTCCTGAGAATGAGTACCATATCTTGTTCAGCATTATGTGTCCAGATATTAATGCAATCTCAAAGGAGACACTGATACATGGGTCTAAAGTCCAGATTCCAGGGATTATCTACACCCTAAATTATTATCCTATAGGTACTGTGTATAAATCTTTTTCAAGGATTTTGTGGTTATGATTAAGACTAAGGGAAAAAAAAAAATGACTTCCTGCCTGTGTCTTGAAGTATCTATCATGACTGATCCTGAATTCCTCCACCAGGAGCACTGACTTCAGCAAAAAAAAAAAAGTAAGGATAATTAAATGACATTATTATTCATAATATTAAACTTGGGGTAGAGGAATGACCAACAAGGAACCCAAGAAAATGGAATGGTTTGCAAACTGTAAACAAGAGCCCACTCCCATGAATGGTGCCTGTGTAAAGCATGGCATTGCTTTTCCAAAGGGAAATTGTCACAATACCTTTGCCATTCTACCCCTCCATGGAGCTCCTCTGTTTGTAAAAGCCTTGGCTGCAAGAAATGCCTGATGGCCCATACTGATTTTAACACTGAGAAGATTAATGATGTGTAACACAAGATAGAATAGGCAGCATCTCACCAAACACATCTGCTTTTCTATGGTAAGCAGCCAAGTGGTGTTTCCAAGGGCCCATATGGTCTTTGTATTAACAGAACCATTTCAAGTTTTGAGAGACTGATTGAACCGAGAGCACTCAGTTCCATTCCAATGCACAACCTCGTCTTAGTGCTTTGTTTAATGTGACTTGCCAGACAAAGCATGATCAAATAACAGGTTTCCTTAAGTTTGAGAATCTGTGGGCAGAAAAAGTTACATCCAACAAGAGAGAGGAGAAGAATTAGACTAGAACGTCTTAATACCCTCAGACAAATCATGAGCTAGAAGTTTAGGCAAACATTGGAAGATGACTTGAAACTGGTCAAGTAAGATTTGTTAATGATGTCTGAAGTCTTGGCCATAGAGAAGAACGAGCAGCTGGTCCTAGTCGAGGCTGGAAAAATCGACAGTGTACAAAGCCTGAACTTGGAAAACTGAGGCACAGCTAATGCAGACATGAGCGGCTGGACACCCAATAGATATGATGCTGCCAGCATTATGCCATCATTTACTTATCAGAGGTAACACATTACAGTGAAATTAGGTCCTTCCATCCATAAGAGATAATGGTACTCCTCTGCTCAAAGCCCTCCAATGGCTCATGAGTCTACTAAAAAACTAAAGTCTTATCAAAGGCATTTAAGGTCCCACCACGTATGAAGTCATCTCCTTCAACTTGGACCACATTGCCACTTTGCTAGTCTTTAAACTTGGCAATCGTGCTGCCACCTTAGGTTTTGTATGCCTTACTTGCTCTGCTTGGAAGGTTCTCACAGAGGTCTGCATGGTCTGCTTATTTCCTACACCTTTAATCCAAGTTTCTGCTTCAAGGTCACCTTCTCAATGAGATCCTACCTGGCCATCCTTTCTAAAATAGCAGCTTCCTTCTACACACTGGCCTTAATTTACTTTTATCCACAGCATTTGCTAACATCTGACATGTTTTCCTACATATTTGTTTATCTTCATCCTTCCCTAAAATGTAATCTGTGGAAGCAAGGAGCTTTGTTTTGTTCACCTCTAGAATCGCAGTGCAAGGACACTGTCTGAATCAGGGTAAAAATTGTCCAGCAAATGCATATGGCAGGACTGTAGTTGTAGTCATTGGGCCTCAAATGGTTGTGTAAGAGACTTCTGGGTAGGAACAGTGAATAACTAATCAAAAGTACTTCATATCTGTACTATCATGTTCCAGATAGGCATTGTTCCAGATATGATTTCAAGTGGGGCTTCCATAAATTCAATGAAGCAAGCATTATTGTCTCTATATTAAAGATGGAAACATGAAGTGATAGAACAGATAGTAAGTTACAGAGCAGAACTGAATCTCAGCCCAGCATAATTCCGTGGTTAAAGCAATCTTAGATAAGAAGGAGGCAACATGTGGGCAATTAAAAATGCCTTTTATCACTGTTGTTTTCCCAAGCCCCTAAATTAAAAAGAAAAACTACAAAAAGAAGGTTTAAAACCTACACAGATAAATAGAAACTAAAGGAGAAAAGACAGAGAAAGAGGGCAACATATTATGAGACTCAGAGTAATGTTGGGCCTGGTAGATGTGTAAAAGCAGATTTCTAAGAGACTGCAGAGGGAGAAGCTGATGACAAGGAAATCAGTTTGAGCTTCAGAACCTAGGACAGGCTCAGGCATTGGAGGCATCACTATATAGAAGGTGAGAGTAAAACGAGAGGCTCAGAGTACATGAATTAGTGGAGAGTCTATGTAAGGAAAACTCAGTACTGCCCACCACCTCCCCAGCACATCCTCCCACCATTACTGCCTTTCCTCTGCCTGACAGGAGATGTAAAATTATTATGGGAAGATACTGAATCAGAATGGGCTTCAGACCAAGAGAAAACAGTGAGAAAGAAGAGCCTTACTGAAGCACAAGTTAAGGGAGTAGAAAGAGAGGTCTCTGGGCCCTTTGCCTTCTTGGCTCCCAGAGATGGTGGTCAGCTGAGGACTGTCCCTGAAACATGTATACTATCATGTAAGAAATGAATCGCCAGTCTAGGTTCATCTAGGATGCAGGATACAGGATGCTTGGGGCTGGTGCACGGGGATGACCCAGAGAGATGGTATGGGGTGGGAGGGGGGAGGGGGATTCATGTTTGGGAACTCATGTACACCCGTGGTGGATTCATGTCAATGTATGGCAAAACCAATTCAGTATTGTAAAGTAAAATAAAGTAAAAATAAAATTTTTTTTTAAAAATGAACATCCAAAATTTTTATCTTCTATGATAGGAAGATGGTAGACACTGTCTAACGTTGATAAACAAGGGAACAGCAAGCATATATACTTTCTTTAGAAACACAGAAACTGGGCATTTACCCTGAGAAAATCATAACTCAAAAAGACACATATACTCTGACGTGTTCATTGCAGGACTATTTGCAGTAGCCAGGACATGAAAACAACCCAGATGTCCCATCAACAGATGAATGGATAAAGAAGCCATGGTATCTGTATACAATGGAATATCATTGTTGTTGTTCAGTCACTAAGTCTTGTCCGACTCTTTATGACCGCATGGACTGCAGAATGGCAGGCCTCCCATTCCTCACTATCTCCTGGAGTATGCTCAAGTTTACGTCCATTGAACTGGTGATGCTATGCAACCACTTCATCCTCTGCCACTCTCTTCTCCTTTTGCCTTCAATCTTTGCCAGCATCAGGATTTTTTCCAATGAGTCGGCTGTGTGTATCAGGTGGCCAAAGAATCCCATGAACGATGGAATATTACTCAGCCATAAAAAGCAGCACAATTGGTTCATTTGTTGAGATGTGAGTGAATTTAGAGTCTGTCATACAGAGTGAAGTAAGTCAGAAAGAGAAAAACATTTATCATATATTAATGCATATATGTAGAACCTAGAAAAATGGTACAAATGAACCTATTTGCAAAACAGGAACAGAGACACAGACATAGAGAATGGGCATGTGGGCACAGTGGGGAAGGGGAAGGAAGGACAAATTGTGAGATATGATCGATCTTGTGTAAAAAACAAGCAAAAAAAATAGCTAGTGGGAATCTGCTGTATAGCGCAGGAAGCTCAGCTTGGTGCTCTGTGATGACCTATAGATGGGTGAGACTGGGGGAGGTGGGAGGGAGGTCCAAGAGAGAGGGATATAGGTATACATATAGCTTATTGACTTCCCTGGTGGCTCAGACGGTAAAGCGTCTGCCTACAATGTGGGAGACCTGGGTTTGATCCCTGGTTCGGGAAGATCCTCTGGAGAGGGAAATGGCCACCCACTCCAGTACTCCTGGCTGGAAAATCCCATGGATGGAGGAGTGTGGTAGGCTACAGTCCATAGGATCACAAAAAGTCGGACACGGCTGAGCGACTTCACGTCACTTCATAGGTTGTTTACTTCATTATACAGTAGAAATTAACACAACATTGTAAAGCAATTATACGCCACCGAAATAAAAAGTTATCAAGGAAAATAAAGCAGAATTGACTTACAAATAGTTTAGTCTCTGGAGTGGAACTCAGGGGTGAGAAAGGATAGGACAAAGGGCAGCTGTTTGTCATGAAACTTCCTCTCGTACTGCTTGACTTATCTATCTTTATACCATATCACATCAACAAATTTTTTTAATTAAAAAGACAAAGAATGACAGATAAATTTGCCATGTGTATTATCACCCCAATTGTGCTTTTTAAGAATTCTACCAAATTTCTGATGCAAGTAAGTTTTCAGGACGGGACTAAAACCATCCAGAAACTATTGACATATGCTGACCAGACTTCTCTGCCCAAGTTCCTGACCATCTGTGCTACTGAAATTAGTCCCTGTTGAGAACTAAAGCAGAGGCTTTCCTGCCACTAGGAATGTTGCAATATTTTCTCATTTGTTTGGTGTCCTGAGCTGTCTGTTTATAACTAATACTGAGATACTAAAAGTCTGATTTGAAGTTCAATGGACCTGAGTGAGTCAAGTTGATTGGTGACTTTTCTGTTTATTCACCTATTATTCCAGAGACTGATACAGATGGGCCTGTGTGTCATCTTTATTTTGACCCAAGGTGACAGAATTCTACCCAACACAGCGTGACAATAGCAGAAACACCAGCTGAGTTTTCCCTAAATCATCTTGTGCAGAATTCCCTTCCATAACCACTGAGGGCTCATGGAGGTCTTCTTCGCCCAAGAGAATGAACAATGGTTCTGTAACCTCTGAAAATCCTGATGTAGGGACTTCTTATATGTCTGCACCCAGCAGAGATGCAGCCTCAAAAGAGAGCTACATACCTACCCCTTTCTCTCAGCAAGAGTGGAGAGAATGAAAACATGAAAGAGGCTCCAAAGGAACGCTTTTATTCATGCAGCCACTGTGGTCTGCACCACGCGCAAGGTTGGAGGGGAGGCATAGGAGTGGGCGCTTGAGTCTCTGGCATCTAATCTTAGCCTCTCTTGAAGGTCTACTCTTGAGTCGCCTGTCTCCCGTCACTGTTTACTCTCACCCCACAGCTAGTGGAAGAGAAAGCGACAGCTTCTGAGACTCTGCCACAGCAGAATTTCTTTTCCCCCTGCTCTTAAGAATTCTATGAGCAAATGTACAGCATCCATGGATTTTAAAAATAGGCGTTGTTTTTTCAAGTGCTCTCATAGGAGATGAGCTGTGTTCCACACCCCCATTCTTTTCAAGAGAGGTGGAAACCCCACGGCCGCCACTCCTGGCTGACTGTCAAAACAAAAGGAAAAACAGGCATACAACCTGCCTGCCATTGTTGGAGACTGAAAGGCAAGGCGGCTGTGAAGATGGGGGAAGAAACCCTTTCACTGAAATAAAAGTGAAGCATCTCAATGTGCTTTTTATTCTAAATTTCTTCCTCTTCCCAGAAGGCTGTAATCTAATCAAGACTATTATTTTGTGAAGTAGTTTGAAATTAAGTAGGAAGGTTCAAAAGAAGATGACATTGTTCAAACTCCTACCAAGAATGAAACACTTCGTCATCATCACTCTTAACTGGCTTAAAGACAGTGCCTTTATCTCTAACTTAGACATAAGGACACAGCACCAGGTGGCTGGCTGGCTGAATTGCTTTCAGTGGTGCCATCTAAGAGTAATGGGGACATGGAACCATCTCACCTTTGATCTATTTAAAATGCAACTTTACAGAATGGTCCTTGCCTTCAGGATGGTTGACTTAGATTTTTAACCTCACCATGGTGTGAAAGCCATACACATTCAGTAGAACCTGTACCTCAGATTTTGAATGCTGGTCTTTTCTCAGACTAGTTATGCATAGTAGGACAGTCTCATGATGCTGAGTGGCTGCAACAAGCTTCACCGCCCAGTCAGCCTATGATCAAAAAGGTAAGCAACCAGTATACTTAAAATCATTCTGCACACATAGTATTCAATTATGTGAGATAGTCAACACTTATTATAAAATAAGCTTTATATTACTTTGGCCACCTCATGCAAAGAGTTGACTCATTGGAAAAGACTCTGATGCTGGGAGGAATTCGGGGCAGGAGGAGAAGGGGACAACAGAGGATGAGATGCCTGGATGGCATCTCCGACTCGATGGACGTGAGTTTGAGTGAACTCCGGGAGTTGGTGATGGACAGGGAGGCCTGCTGCTGCTGCTGCTGCTACTAAGTCGCTTCAGTCATGTCCGACTCTGTGCGACCCCATAGACAGCCCACCAGGCTCCCCCGTCCCTGGGATTCTCCAGGCAAGAACACTGGAGTGGGTTGCCATTTCCTTCTCCAATGCATAAAAATGAAAAGTAAAAGTGAAGTTGCTCAGTCGTGTCTGACTCTAGCGATCCCATGGACTGCAGCCCACCTCGCGTGCTGCAATTCATGGGGTCGCAAAGAGTCAGACATGACTGAGCAACTGAACTGAACTGAACTGAAGCTTTATATTAGGTGCAAACAAATACTGTTCAATTCCATCTGCTTGAGATACCTAGAATAGTCAATTCATAGTCAGGAAGTACATTGGTAGATGTCAACATCATGGGGGGTGGAGAAGAATGGGGGGTTAGTGGTTAATGGGGATGGAGCTTCAGTTTTTGTTGTGTACTCACAAAGCTGTGTCTGACTCTTTTGCAAACCCATGGACCATAACCCACCAGGCTCCTCTGTTCATGGGATTTCCCAGGTGAGGATACTGGAGTGGGTTGCCATTTCCTTCTCCAGGGGATCTTCCCAACCCAGAGATCACACCCAGGTCTCAGTTTAGGAAGGTGAAAAATTCGGGAGATGGATGATGATGAGACTCTCTAGACATTGTGAATGCACTTAGTGTCTCTGAAGTGCACAGTTAAATATGGTTAAAATAGTGTGCTTTATATTATATGATTTTACCACAATTAAAAGCAAATATATATAACATATATTGAAACATATATATAACATATATTTAAATGTTTATATATGTGTGTAAATATAAAAATATATATATATAAAATAGGCTTTGTGTTAGGTGACATTGCCCAACCATAGAGTAATATGTGTTCTGAGCACACTTCTGGGAGACTGGGCTAAGTTACAGTGTTGGGTAGATTACATGTAGTATTAAATACATTTTGAAGTATGGTATTTTCAGTTTACCTGATGACTTCCCCAAGCAGGAAATGCAGAAGGAAGCCTCAGTCTTTTTCCTGGTTGCTGTTTCACCTCCTCCCTGACCTGTGCAGCCCCACCATGCCCACCTCTAGGTTTTCTCTCGATCAGATGCAGGGAGAGAGAAGGGGAAGGGCATAGAAACTCCCAAGCTGCTGATGCAGTCTCTGCTGGCTCCCTGCATGTGAGAAAGCTGACTCCATCTCTAGTGGGTACCTTCGTGGACTCTCTGACAATACCTAAGCCTCAGGAGATACAGTTTTCCTCTGGGTGTCTTTTGACTCTCCAGACTGGTTTCTGCTGATTTGCTGCATAGAAATGCTTCTTCCACTGGAGTCCCATCACCCTTCAAGGAGGTCACCTCAGGAAAAACATAAAATGATTCCAGGTCAGTTCTTTTATATTGGTCTCACAGGAAAGTCCCATATACTCAGTCGTTCAGTCATTTCCGACTCTTTGCAACCCCATAGACTGTAGCCTGCCAGGCTCCTTTGTCCATGAGATTTCCCAGGCAAGAGTACCGGAGTGAGTTGACATTTCCTTCTACAAGAAAGACCCATGCAAGACCTTTAAGCACTTTCTTCTCCATCTGGAAATTTCCTTTGGAATTCTTTATCTAATATCTTTAAAGATCCCTCACTTAATAGTTACAAGGAACCTTCTGTAGCACAGACAAAAGATTGAAAGTGAAGTGAAAATCACTCAGTCATGTCCAACTCTTTGCAACCCTATGGACTCTACAGTCCATGGAATTCTCCAGGCCAGAATACTGAGGTGGGTAGCTATTCCTTTCTCCAGGGGATCTTCCCAACTCAGGGATCAAACCCAGGTCTCCCGCATTGCAGGCAGATTCTTTACCAGCTGAGCCACCAGGGAATCCCAAGAATATAGGGGTGGGTAGTCTGTCCCTCCTCTAGCATATCATCCTGACCCAGGAATCAAACCAGGGTCTCAGGCATTGCAGGCAGATTCCTTACCAGCTGAGCTACCAGGGAAGCCCAAAAGACTGAAAGCAGAGTTGAAATACATGCCTGGGGACTCCAAGCTTGTCCTCTTTTCTATGGGACCATTCTGATCCTACAAACAACTGCTGCCATCCATTGATGGGACCACAAAGACTCCCCATAACTGTCACAAAATTTCCCAGCACAGTCTTGGGGGAGGTAGAAAAATATTTAAGATGTTTTAGATACAAAGGCCAAAAATAAGGTTGACATTTTCTGAAATATGAGTTGTTGGTTGACATAGGGGTTTGATAATCTGAAGGGAAACCTCTCATGACCATAAGACATCAAGACAACCAACATTCCTGGCAGTGAATACACCAAGCACAGTCTGATCTAATATAACACTCAGTTGGCTCACCCACAGGGGTTCAGTAACTCTGATTGTGTCATTTCATGAATTATTAGGATTGGAATATCCATTAGGACACGTATTCCAGCAGAAGTGAATGACAAATCCAACTAGCATATGAGAGATCCAGAACTCAGAGTCACAACTCAGGATACTTATTCCATATCTTCATCTTTTTCACTTGACATTTGACATTATTTCACAGAAATTTTAAAAAAAAATCAAGTAATGGTAGATATGTTTTGAGAAATTACATTCACAGTAATGAGACTAGATGAAATTCTAAAATGTCATCTACATTTCCATTGAGTTTTGCATTATTAATATTATGCTGCTTTCTTAAGACCCAAGTATAGAAAAAGAGCAGAGGTGATGCTTGTTAGACTCCATTCATATGTCATCTTTCCATTTTTATGCCAAAGCATCCCAAACTATGCATTCTGCTGTAAAGATAATTTCCCTAGGTATATTGAAAAATGAGTCCAAAACATCATTTATGTTCAGCATGACGCATTCATATTGCACCATGCTTAGTTAAAAAAATAAAGTTTTATGGAAGATTTTTATATTTTGGACTTTGTTCACCTGTTTCCAATCTTTGAAATATCTGCCTCATTAACACTAGCATTTTCTGATGAACCAACTTCTGAGAGCTAGACAGAAACATACAGGGTCAAAATATTGTGTGTTTCACACAATGAGAAGTGAAGACAATGATCCCTCCATGACATCCTGAGGTGCCTAGGATGCTCAGAGCAAATACAGCCTTCTCTTCAGAGGGTATCCTTGGAGGAGAGCCAGCATCCAGTCTGGAGAAAAAGGATGAAGGAAACATTTCAGAAAGAGGCTGTGCAAGAGATCACAGTGGGAGAGTTTTGGAATAGGAGAAGGGCATGAGATAGGGCCAGGTTAATGGGTGTGCAAAGCAGTTAAGGGAAAGAATTCTGACCCTAATAGATGATATAGAAGGTGTAAACTTACAATGGTGACAGAATGGTTAGGGTTATGAGGAATAATGGGTGAGACACAAGAACATTTTTCTCCTTAGTAATTTGTGTACATTCTATGTAGTTCTGGGAAAACCAACAGAGGCAGAATCATCTCCCCCATTTCCCCCTATACCTAAGCACTTAGTGGGTGCTTAGTTCCCAGGGCCCTGGCCTAGAATCATTGAAGTTAGTCTTTGATTAGAGAAAGAAATGAGAGAGATCTTCTTTAGTGCAATCAATCTGGGGGATGGGGTTGTGAAAGGGTACAAAGGAGTCTTTAACTGTATTTGCAAGGCTTTTATCTCTCTAAAATAAATCTAATAAAACTGAAAAGTAAAAATTGCAGTGCAAATTCAATTGTTTTAAGGTTCTTTCTGGGTTAAATAAATAAATCAGAGCTGGACTGACCTATAATAATTAACCTATATTAACCTTATCACCCTGGTATTTATCTCATTATTTTATGTAAACTATAAAGCCATGAAGATTTTAACTTACAGGACACCAAAGTTCATTCATCCTTAACACATGATTAAGTACAGTTAGAGTCATGTATTGACTTTTTAACATAATGGTTCAATTAACCTGGTTCAATTCAGTTCAGTTCAGTTCAGCCGCTCAGCCATGTCCGACTCTTTGCGACCCCACGAATTGCAGCACGCCAGGCCTCCCTGTCCATCACCAACTCCCGGAGTTCACCCAAACTCATGTCCATCGAGTCAGTGATGCCATCCAGCCATCTCATCCTCTGTTGTCCCCTTCTCCTCCTGCCCCCAATCCCTCTCAGCATCAGAGTCTTTTCCAATGAGTCAACTCTTCACATGAGGTGGCCAAAGTATTAGTTTCAGCTTCAGCACCATTCCTTCCAAAGAGCACCCAGGACTGATCTCCTTTAGAATGGACTGGTTGGATCTCCTTGCAGTCCAAGGGACTCTCAAGAGTCTTCTCCAACACCACACTTCAAAAGCATCAATTCTTCAGCGCTCAGCTTTCTTCACAGTCCAACTCTCACATCCATACATGACCACTGGAAAAACCATAGCCTTGACTAGATGGACCTTTGTTGGCAAATTAATGTCTCTGCTTTTTAATATGCTATCTAACCTGGTGAAATAAAAGAAAACACACCAACAAGCCTGTTCTCCGTTGAGCCTATTCCTCGTCAGTCTCTGTCACAGGGATGAAATTTAGGATAGAGTTAAATGGTTAAGAATATCCCTAAGATGTCACTGAATCTGTCTTTCCACTAATTCCCGGGAAACAGGAAAAAATCTCTAATTAGTACTTCTTTCTTTTCATTTGTTTTGTTTTTAATCTTTTTTAATGAAAGGAGAAGAGAATAAAGATTAAGAGAATGGAGGAGGGCAGAGAAAGGAAGGGTAGAAAGGAGAAGAGAGAAGTAAAGAGAATAGATGAGAGGTTTCCTTGGTGATCCAGTGATTAAGGCTCCATGCTCCCAATAAACTTTCGATCTCTGGTTGGGAAACTAAGATTCCTGCATGCCATAGAGTGGAACTAAAAAGTAAAACAAAATTAATTGTTTGAATAAATAAATGTGTGTGTGCTTTTTTTAAAAAAAAAATAAAGAGAAGATGAGAAGAAGGGAAGGAGGAAGAGGAAAAAGGTGGAAATAGAGCCGTAGAGCCTGGAGAGGGAGAAAGAAAAGGGGAGGGGGAGGAGATTGCAGGGGAGGAAGAGGAGGAAGAAAGTAGAAAGTAAAACTTGGAAAGGAGATTACTTCCTTAAAAAGTGACCAGAGAAATGATGCTGCAAAACTCACCAGACCCTTGATTAAAAGAGGTCCCAGCAGTTAACAGAGCTTGGTTTTTCCTTTAAGAAAAAATTTAAAGATGAGTTGTTAGTACCTGAAGTCAACAAAAATTAAGGCTCTACTTGTGGCATTTAATTTGGTAAAAAGAAAAAGAAAGAGAGAGAGAGTTGGACAAAATTAAATAGGTCAAGTGAATAGTTCAAAATGAAAGCTTTTTAGCAAATGTATATTCGCTAACAACTTGTTTTACATACATTGGTACATTTTTAGTGCTTCACGGCGAAGTTCTCTAATGCTTCATGCCACTTATAGAACCTTATTTCCTACTCCAATCATTTTTTATTCCTTTTCTGTGAGGTTTGTGTTAGAAACACCTTAATTGTTAAGCATTATAATAAGCCACCTGAAAAGACAAAATGTATTAGCATGAACATATGTTTTAGGAAAAGAAATTTTTCTCCAATTTATGCAATCTAAAAAAATGATACAAAGTTTGTAGAAAATAACCGGCATAACTGGCCAAAAATTACATTGTATAGTTTCCTAAGCTTTTATCTATTTTTGATTGCATGGGACCTTTGTTGCTGTGCCGGCTTTTCTCTGGTTGCAGCGTCTGAGGGCTACTCTTCATTGCAATGGGTGAGATGCTCGTTGCGGTGACTTCCCTTGTTGTGGAGCTGGGTCTCTAGGGTGCCCTACCTTCAGTAATTGATGCTCTCAGGCTCGCGACCACAGGCTCAACAGTGGTGGCACACAGGCTTAGTTGACCAGGAACATGTGGGATCTTTCCGGACCAGGGATCAAACCCGTGTTTTCTGCACTGGCAGGTGGATTCTTCCCCACTGAACCTCGAGGGAAGCCCCCTAAAATTATATTTTCAATTAAACTTTCCAACTGCTTTTATTTTGTAATTTACAATGTTACTTTCCCTTGTCATAAGAACAATGCATTCTCACCACAAAACTATCCATAACCCTAGCCACTCAGAAGCCCCATCATCAAAAGTCAAAACGTGTCTTAATATCCCAGTAATTATTTTCACACAAAAAGTATCTGACCTGTTCACCTGGCCCCTAGCCACATATATACAATGAATGCCAACAACGGTGTTACCCACTAGAAATTTTTTAATTGTTTTCTGATTTCCTTTTCAATCTATAATTTCATGTGATTCCTAGAAATACCAATTGGTTCTGACTCCCATCCGGGAGCCTGGCTTCACACTATGTAAAGTTGTCAGTGGATTTAACCAGCTCCCTGCTGGACACTGTCTGCTCCTGAACCAGCTCAAGGTGCTGCTACAGGTGCTGTATCTCTAGGAAGATTTAAACTTCCACTTAATTAGTTATTTGTACCCTTTATCAATTTCATTGTAGTATCCAGTAGCAAAGATTCTTTGGGTAGGAGGGGAAAACCTCAGGATGTGTTTTTGTATTAATCTGAGAGATGAACAGAAGGCACTCTACCATGGATCCAAGAACCAAAAATGAAGCAAGAAATGCAGATATGGGGAACTGACAATAGAGCCAAGAATAGAAACAAAGTAAATGTAATAGGGGTGCACCCAATGAAGGCCAAACTCTGCTTTGAGTACTGTGTGCTGAAAGAAGATCCTGAATAATCCCCCAGAGACAGTTTATTTCTCATAGAGATAAACAAAGTTAGTAAAACTGAATGAATAACAAAACTTCATAGTAAAGTTTGCTTGTGAAGGCATGAGTGCATTTTGCAAGACTAAGAAAAGGAATGGAGCTAAAAGGGGGCTTCCAACATCCAAGAACCTAGACAAGCTTACAAACTCAGTTTCAATAGGAAGCTAGGAATTACGTACTGCCATTCGTTCACTCAACATAACTTCTGCTTTTCAAGTATATGACTATCTTATGAGATAGTTCTGAAAGTACTCAGCTTCCAATCAAGAAAGTGTTTTACTCTTTTACTCTGCAACATTAGCCAGGTGAGTGACAATCAGTGGAGAATCTTTTTATATCTAAACTTATGGGAATACATGTTCTAACAATCCCACTTCTGCCTGTATATCGAAAAGAAATGAAAATGGTATCTCAAATAGATATCTACACTCCCGTGTTTATTGCAGTATTGTTCCCAATGGTCAGGATACAGAAAGAAGGTAGGTGCCCAAAATGATGAAGGAATAAAGATATGAGATTGGTCAATAGAGAGATAGATAAAGAAATATTATTCAGCCATTATAAAGAACAGTATCTTCTTATTTGCAACAACATGGATGAAACAACATAGATGAAACCTCAGGGCATTAGTGAAGTGAAAAAGTCAGACCAAAAATACAAATACTGCATAATATCACTTATATGTGAAACCTAAAAAAGGCAGACTAGCCTGATCAAATAATGGCACAAGTCATTTTTACATCATACGCATTTTTCTCTCCCACACTGGAATATTACCCCTATAAGGCAAATAGCAAATTTTCATTTCCTTCCCAGTATTTTGCAAAGAATTTGCCAAAAGGTAGACTAATATTAGGGGAATGTCCAATAAAATGAAACCACTTAGTCTTTTACAAAAGCTAAGGGTATGAGAAAATGTCAGCTATTCACTAGAGAGAAAACTGAAATCTCTATAATAAAAGCATGAACTAACCTATACTGAAACATCCTAATGAGGTTTAAATCATCAAAGCCATCCTATCTTTATTTTTCTTTCAAGACAGAGCTTGCAAAGCACTTGCAAAATTGAATAGACTTTTATTTATTAATATTTGCCTCTTCATTGTTGGGTGAAATGTGAATTTCTAGTGGTAGGTTTCATTGATTTCTGTCAAACTGGACAAAAATTAATAGAGTTAGTCTATGCTTTCAGGAAGAAAATTAAGAAAGCTGTTGTATCAAGCTGCCTCCTTTATCAGCCAGATATTGAAAAAATATTATTCCCCATTAACATCTAAAAATGATAAGATGTGCATCTCAAAATTCAAGCCGTATGGCTTAGGCCACTAGTGAGAAGGCTTTTATAAAGGAGGGAAGTAAAAATAACTCTCATTTATTGGCTATTTCTCGGAGAAGGCAATGGCACCCCACTCCAGTACTCTTGCCTGGAAAATCCCATGGACGGAGGAGCCTGGTAGGCTGCAGTCCATGGGGTCGCTAAGAGTTGGGCACGACTGAGCGACTTCACTTTTGCTTTTCAATTTCATGCATTGGAGAAGGAAATGGCAACCCACTCCGGTGTTCTTGCCTGGAGAATCCCAGAGATAGTGGTTCCCTGTCTACAGGGTCGCACAGAGTCGGATACGACTGAAGCGACTTAGCAGCAGCAGCAGCAGCAGCAGCAGCAGCAGCAGCATTGGCTATTTCTAAGTAGTCTGGAATGCCAAAGGATGTTCATCAACCAACTCGAGACAATTGCTCTGGTTCACAAATGATCTCCTGGAATTTCAGGTGTGACATTTCAAAAGACAATTGCTGAAAGGCAGCAACAGGGCAGAAACTAATCAAAGGTAGCCAATGAGGGAAGGAAGTCACCCAGCAGAATGAAGGACTCCCAGCCTGGTGGTAGACTCAAGTCTACATACCACTTCTGCCAGTCAAACAACAAAAGTACAATTCAGAGGAAAACCCAGATAGTAAGCTATTAAAAGAGGCTTATTGTAATGTTATTGTTGTTGTTTAGTCGCTAAGTCCTATCCAACTCTTTACAACCCCATGGTCTGCAGCCTGCCAGGCTCCTCTGCCCACGGGATTCTCTAGGCAAGAATACTAGAGGGAGTTGCCATTCCCTTCTCCAGGGGACCTTCCTGACCCAGGAATCGAACTCACGTCTCCTACATTGGCAGGCAGATTCTTTACCTCTGAAGCAACAGGAAAGCCATGTTGGGAATTGAATTAATCAACATAAGAGGGAAAAGATACCTGGGCATTGTGTAAAGAATCTCAAAATGATACTAAGGTCATCCAATAATAACCTCAGCAGAAGCATTCCATGCCAACCCCTGACTCAGCTTGACCACACCTGGGGTCAGTGTCCAAAGTTCAAGCATGGAGAACTGAGCTGGACAAGTGGTTCTAGCCAAAGCTTTGAGGGTTTGCTCCTGAAAGCGCCATAGGAACCAGTGGACTGCATGTGGCCATATGGAGAGTTATGCACACTGTGGTTATTCCAAATACAACCAATGGAAACAAACCATCCTCTGGACTCTGCTCTCCAACCAGAGAAAAACAGTATCTGATACGCAACTGAGGTCAGGACATACAGATCTCTGAAAATAATTCTGCAAATTCAGGTAAGTAGCAGAGTCAGAAGTTCTCAGAAGAAAATGTTCCTCCACGCAAAACTTCGATCCCTGAAAACCTGTAGTTCCCTAAGTTTTCCAGTTTCCTGTGTTTATTATAGGAGAAGCTTGTAACAAGGTACCTGGATTCTCTTAAAACACATTAGAAAAGGGAAAGCAGACCAGAAAATTTCATCAGAAGAGTCACAGAGGGGTTTCATGGAGTCATCTCCCACAAAGGATAGCCCAGACTTCTCCAAGTCTAGCATCAGGATTTTGTTTAATTGTGAGGACACTTTCTCTTTATTTTTATTTTAATCGCAGTATAATTACTTTACAAGGTTGTGTTAGTTTCTGCTGTGCAACATGAGTCAACCTTATGTATACATATATCCCCTGCCTCTCAGGTCTCCCTGCCACTCCCCATCCCACCCCTCTAGTCATCACAGAGCACCGAGCTGAGCTCGCTGTGCTATACGCCAGCTGTCCACTAGCTGCCTATTTCACACAAGGTGGTGTGTGTATGTCACTCGCACTCTCCCAGTTTGTCCCACCCTTTCCTCCCCCAGCCCTGTGTCCACAAGTCTACTCTCTATGTCTGCATCTCTATTCCTGCCCCCAAACAGATTCATTAGGATCCTTTTATCTTTCAGTGCTTTCTTCCAGGTCAAATATATGTGAAAGTGGTGCCTATGGTTAATAAACTGGATATTTGAAAGCTACTAAGAAAGGTCTTCAAAGTTCTCATGACCCGAATAATAATTTTGTAAGTATGTGTGGTGATGGATATTGGCTTGCTGCAGTGATTATTTCACAATATATGCATACAGCAAATTGTCATGTTGTACAATGAAAACATATAATATTATATGTCAGTTATCTCAATTTAAAAAAAATCTGTGATGACTTACAGCAGCTTGTTCATGATTAAAACAAGTTCTATGTGGAAGCCTTCTGCTCCCCTTCCCTCTCTGTAAACTTCGAGGGGAGAGTTTAGAGTCAGCAACTCTATTAGACACAAATGCTATGCATTTTCTCAAGTTATACATGTATCTCCTGCCTCCTGACCCCTTCTTGGAGCTAACCGATCATTTGAGGTTTATTACCACCAGCAGTCTGGACCACCAGCCTTGGTTGGAGCATATAGCTCCTGCCTCTGCTTTCAAAATTCAAAGAGCAAAGCTTAGGTTAGGCCACTGATGATATGTAAGTTGTAGAAAGCAGGGAAATAGAAAGAATGCAGCCCCAAAGGATGGAATTTTACATTCTTAGTGACCACAAGCAGAACTGATTAATGCAACCCCAAAGTACAGAGAGACCCAGGTTCAATCCCTGGGTCAGGAAGGTTCCCTGGAGAAGGGAATGGTTACCCACTCCAGTATTCTTGCCTGGAGAATTCCATGGACAGAAGAGCCTGGCAGGTTACAATCCATGGGGTTGCAAACAGTCAAATGTGACTGTGCATCTAACACACACAAAGTACAGGGAACTCAACTCTGAATATTCATTGGAAGGATTAATGCCCTAGGTCCAATACTTTGGCCACCTGATGTGAAGAGACAACTCATTGGGAAAGACCCTGATGCTGGGAAAGATTGAGGGCAGGAGGAGAATGGGACAGCAGAGGACGAGATGGTTGGATGGCATCTCTGACTCAGTGAACATGAGTTTGAACAAGCTCCGGGAGTTGGTGAAGGACAAGGAAGGCTGGCATGCTGTAGTCCATGGGGATTGCAAAGAGTCAGACATGACCGAGCAACTGAACAACAATGAACAAAGAACAGAGAAGTTTGCTCTTCGTGGAGTGAACTCTGAGTGATGGTCAATATGAGACAGGAGGGAGCTAAACCCCCTCTGTGGACTGCTCTGTTCATATAACTTTTTTGCCTTCCCCTGTGCTGAAGAGATGCACCAGGGGGCCCAACAGTGTCTTTGCCCAGCCCTTTGGGATGGAGTCACTGGTTTTACAAAGCATCCTTGTACACTTTTGCCTACACTTTTCCTCACTCTTACTGCCTTAGAGTTTCATCTCCCAAATAATACATTTGTACTTTAAATCTTTGCCTCAGATTCTGTTTCCTAAGACACTAAGGTTAAAGGCTGAATTTAAGAAGTTTCATCTAAACTGATTTTTAAATTATTTCATTCATTTATGATATAGATTTAAAATATAAGTAAGAGCAAGTTCAAATTAAATGTGTTTGGTCCTTGACTAAATATTGAGATATATACAAGCTCATAAATTTTAAATTAAGAATGTATTCTTCACAATTTTTATAGTTAGCTACCCTCCTTCAAGACTCCAAATAATGATAATAAAAATGTTACTCTAGAAAAATGTGTGATATGGTTAAAATCAATGGTCTATGAAACTCTGGAATGAATATCCAAATATTTGTCAACACTTATTACTTATCCTCTTCATCCACATTGTAAAAATAAATATTAGGTGACAAGTAAAATTCCCATTACAATGAACTTCATGGTCTAGACAAATTGATTTCTTGTGGCTTACAACCTGCACATTTCTCAAGTGGCTGGAATTCATATCCTCAGGCAGCTAGAAACAAAATAATTATGTCCAAACTCTCAAAAATGAATTAGCAAATATAAGCAAGTTCTCCAAACAGAGCTAAGAAAATGAAAGATAACACGAATTCTCCAAGCAAGTAGTTCTTTGTACAGATCGCGTAATTTCTTTTGGAGGGTGATCAGGATATATGAGAAGGAAAAGGATGATGAGAGTCAGGAGTGAGTTGAGCCCTGAGGGTTCAGAGATAAATAAGATATTGTCCCTCCTGCTTTTGGTGAATTCACAGTCCAATAAATGAAGAGACAAGTTAGAATTCACTGCAGAAGATATTATGAGAGTGGTATATTTCATGTTTCAGAAGTAGAGGTGACGGTGGCTAATTTGACCTGAAGCAGGTCAAAGATACTAATAGACACTCTATTTAACAAGTTTCTGCTTACTGAGATAGGAATTGGTTTGAAGAGGGAAAGTAATAAGTTTGGTTTGGGACTTGCTGAATTTGAGGTAAGACATTCAGGTAGAGATGATCTGGACACAGATGAAAAATTAAGCCCAAAGTTCAAGAGATACATGCAGTCTCAAAAAGATGTGAGAGGCAAGAAGGTACAGCTTACAGTTAAATGCAGGCATGAGGAGGTCCAGGGAGTAGGGGGGTAGATTTAAAGGAGATATGAAGCCCAGTTTTGGAGTCCCAGGGACCATAGGTATTTAGGATGAAAAGGAAACTATAGAAAAGAAACAAGAAAAAGCAGTCCAAAATTAGGAGGAAAAGCCAAAAATTATCTCAGATAAATGTTAGGAAATTTCAAGGAGAATAGTTACTATTGGATTAGACAGCCAATCATGCTGAGAGGGCTTTTTCTGGAGTGGGATTGACCGACGCCAAGTTGAAATGAGTTGAAGATAGAAAGGGAGCATAAAGATTGAAGAGACATTAGCATCCAACACTGACTGGCACTGCATCATTACATTGGGTCAAAAAGAGTGAACTGCATAAAACACAATTGCTGTATGTGTGACAGCTTGTCAAAACTCTTTTTGGGGTCTGCATTATCCAAATGCATCTGATCCCACCTTCCATTTATAGGTTCCAACAGAAACATCTTTAGGGGAGCATTCTGGTGTCTGTGGCTCACTGGGATTCATGCAGTTAAGCTAGGTCCCTTTACATAGGTTTGTCGCAGGGAGGCTGTGCTAGAGAAAAAGACATAGGTATTCACTTTCTGCCTCAGTTTCCCAGAAGAGCCATCTGCTCTTTCCTGCTTTGCCCCACATTCACCTCCAGAAGTTAGCTATCACCACACTTTCCCTTCCCTCAGATCCTAATCCCATTCATCTTACTGTAGTATGCTGAGAGGGTCACAGGCAAAAGGAAATAGCAGCTATAAGACAGAGAAGGATATAGGTCTTTGTTGGACAGAACAAAGGAGTGAGTCATTATTTAAACACGGATTTTTAACCTCTGGCTTCATCTCAGTTTCTTTTCAGCTTTATTATTCTCTAGTCTCTCTTCTATCACGTAATGGCATATCATCAGGTTCCTTGATTTAGAGAATAGCTATTGCTTAGATAGGAAAGAGAGGCTTCATACATTATGTGATTGTCTCTGTGCAGAAACTGTGCCTGTCATATCTCTTCTGCTTTCAGATCCATTTCCCTCTCTTTCTCAAAACTGCATTTCCACATCTCCCCCTTGTCACCTGGATTTTTACAAAGGTTCAACCAATCAGAAGGAAATGGCAACCCACTCCAGTATTCTTGCCTGGAGAATCCCAGAGACGGAGGAGCCTGGCCGTCTGCGGTCCATGCAGTTGCAAAGAGTCGGACACAACTGAGCAACAAAGCATATATATAACTTCTGTCAACAGCTATGGACCAAAATGCTGTGTTTTCCATATTAGATTCTCCTGGAGAAATTCATCAGTTAAAAATAAAATAAGGACAAATTCCTGACCCCTTACCCCACAAGCCTCACTCTAGAATTACTGAAATAAACTCTAGTGGGTAAAGAATTTTTAACCTGATTTTTAAAGAGCTCTCCACTCAAAGTGTGAGAGACCCTGCTGAAGAAGATACCTTTAAGATATTGTAAGCAGAACAAACACAGCATAATTGAATATACTGGAGTAGAGGGATACGTCTTTAAGAAAAGTGGGGAAATTTGCCTGCTATTAGAGATCTCAAGATTTAGAAGAAAATTTTCACAATATATGTTTTTGGATACTCTGCACAGTGACAATTAGAAGATTTGTTTGCAACAGACCTGGATAAGCCTTCCATTTGAGGGCACCCTTGGGAGGACCCAGTCTCATCCTAAACTAGAAGGAGATTTTCATTTCTATGCATGCTTTATAGTTAGAATGTAAATGCACCCTATTTTCTTTTTCCTGCATCTTGCTTTGGTCCCGAAGTAATTTTAACCAACTTTAATTTCCAGTTGGAAGGTTCTGGGACATTAAACAAAACAAAAAAGACTCTTTTAAAAAATATTATTTTATGGAGCTATTTGCTGCACTTATTTTACACACAGCATGATGATTACTTCTCTGGGCTTTTGTTTTCTCTTTGTTTAGAGATAACTAGATAAGTAATTTTTAGGAGACAGTCGCAGACACCCATTACTGATGCCTGGCACATTTAGGGAAGCTTGAAGACTATTCGTAACACCACCAAAGACATTTTCAATAACTGGCACAATTTTGAGATGGAAATTGCTCTTGGTGTTAAATTTTAAAAGCAATTTTGTTTGGAAATATTAGTGCAGTCTACAAAGAAACATCAAATGATACAGCTAAGGGGACTAAC
The DNA here is from genome assembly GCF_014754425.2 of Oryx dammah. Classification (NCBI taxonomy): domain Eukaryota; kingdom Metazoa; phylum Chordata; class Mammalia; order Artiodactyla; family Bovidae; genus Oryx; species Oryx dammah. The sequence continues at coordinate 12,215,386 of NW_024070204.1, forward strand.
AGCCTTTGAAGCTTTAGCAGTAGACCAGAGTTTTCTTGTGCTTTCTGCTTGCCTTCCTCTCTTCTTTTGTTCTGGTACATAGGTGGGACACAGTGCTGAGCAAAAATGGTCATTATCTCTGCTCTTATCCCATGACACAATCAAATATTAAGCAAATAAGTATATTAAAAGGTGAAATTTTAAAGTAAGTACAAATAGGAGAGCATCTGACAAGACACTGGACATAATCAGGGGATCAGATGAGAGTTTTTCAGTGTCTTTGAGATATCCAAGGAGAAAAGCTAAGCATGTGGTTGACTAGATGGTTAGATGCAGAAGACTGATTGTGGTTAGTGCAGGAAGTCCCCAACATACAAACCTTCAAGCTGTGAACTTTCAAAGATGAACATGTGCATATGGCTGCAGCAAAGAACCAGAGCCTGTGCCATCAACCAGCGTCAGGCATGAGTGAGGTTGCAGCTCGCCTCCGTCTCCCATTGCTGACCATCCTTCAGCTCTGCCATCTCCCACCTCCTCCCCCTCCTCCATTCAGTGACTTTTCTTGCCAGCCCTTGTATGCCAGCTTTTGTACTTTTCTACTGTACAAGGTACTCTACTGCATGATTAAAAATGTTTTCTTTACTTTTGAGGTTTGTTTTTTCAGTATTATTTGGTGAAAAGCATTATAAACCTATTACAATACAGGGCTATACAGCCAATTGTATGAGCTGGGTACCAAGGCTAACTTTGTTGGACTTATGAATGCACTCTTGGAATGGAACTCATTCATGTGGAGGGAACTTGCTATAGATTGATCACAGGCTAGAACTACATTGGTTAACAGTTGTTTTCTTTATACCATCATATGAGATGGCCTGGATGTAATGTGTTCTTCTAAGCGTGTGTGTTAAGTCACTTCAGTCATGTCTGACTCTGTGACCCCACACCTGTGTCTCTTTCATCTCCCGCATTGGCAGGCAGGTTCCTCACCCATAGTGCCACCCGGGAAGCCAATTCATGAGACATAGAGATGCAGGTTTGATCCCTGGGTTGAGAAGTTGCCTGGAGGAGGGCATGGCAATCCACTCCAGTATTCCTGGAGAACCCCGTAGACAGAGGAGCCTGGCAAGCTACAGTCCATAGCATCGCAAAGAGTTGGGCAAGACTGAAGCAATTTAGCATGCACACATGTGTGTGTGTGAATATAATATCCAAATATTATCTATTAATTGGTAATGGGACATAAAAATACTAAAAATTTGAACTAAGACAGACTCATAATTTGAAACAGGTAAGAAACTGGATCAAACTTTGAGGAATTTAGATATTGAGATGATGAGCATTTAAATAAAACTAGATCATTTCCTCCATACACTTTCTCTCTTGCTGCCCTCTACCCCCTGCTGTTATTATATTTCAAAAAGCTATCATTACTACCATAAACTGCCCAGCCTGTATCTTGTTAGTTAGAAGGCTTACAGAAAAGGTGACCAGCGGTTTTCAAATTTTCTTATACCTCCTATTTCATTTCAAAGTAACCTGAAGAAAAATAAAGGGGGAGAAACCTCATCATTCTATGCCCTAGGCACTTTGGGCTGCTAGAGCAAACTATCATAGACCAGGTGACTTAAATACTGGACTTTCCCTGGTTGCCCAGTGGTTAGGAATCCACCTGTAGGGAACGCGATTTAAATCCCTGGTCTGGAAAGATTCCACTGGCCACAGAGCAACGAAGCCCAGGCACCACAACTACTGAGCCCATGAGCTGTGACTCCTGAAGCCTGCGTGTCTAGAGTCTGTGCTCCACAACCAAAGATGCCACCATAATGAGAGGTCCACTCACTGCAACTAGAGTAGCCCCTGCTCACTGCAGCGAGAGAAAGCCCAGGTGCAGCAATGAAGACCCAGTCCAGCCAGAAAATTAAATAAACAAATACAACTATTAAAAAAAAGAGTAAATACTTATTCCTCACAATTATAGAGACTGGAAGTCCAAGATCAAGGCTCTGGTCGTTGGTGTCTGATGAGAACCCAGTTCCTGGTTCATAGATTGATAAGCCACTGTGTTCTCAGTCATAGAAAGAGGCTCCTTAAGGTCACATTTTAAAGATTCTAATTCCATTCATGAGGACAGAGCCCAATCTCCTAATATGGATGCTATCACATTGGAGGTTAGGATTTCAACATATGAACTTTGAAGGAAGACAAATGTTTAGTCTATAACACTCTGTATATAACTGAATTGAAATGAAGAAATAAATATATGTGAGTCATTTATATGATCAATATCAACAAGCAGCCAGCAAAAGAAGAATAAACTATTAGAAATGGATCTAAACGTATTAAATGCCACTGTCATCAGAGATATAATCCATTGTTAAGAAAAATCTCGATATCATAGATAGAAAATGAAAATATGCTTCCTTTTTTTTTGCTAGAATATTTAAATACCAGCTCTCTGGTGAATAGATGTCCCCAAAGACTTTAAGAAGTCAAATTATTCCAGAAGTAAACAAGGCAGAAATTTTTTCTTAAATGGTTCTTGAAAATGACAAACTTCACAGTTGTTTCATTTTTCAATGTTCTTTGCTGCATGCATCCGCCTGTTTCTCTTTGTTTTACAGTGAAGGATTCGCTTTCCCAAAAGTAAGGGAAAAGAAGTTCTTTGAAAAGGCTCATAACCTTTCAGAGTGTGGCTTTGCTCATGTGTCAAACAAGGGCAGCAGAGGCTGGCATCATGCCTGCTACAGCCAGGGGGGTGCTCCAAGCAACTCACATTTATCAAAGTGGCCACCTTCCTGTCACAGGTGAGGAAATGGGGGTTGGGCGACCTGCTGGTGGGCACAAGGCAAAAGAATGAGGACAAAGTGAAGGTTCAAACCCAAAGACTTCAGAACTAGCATCTGTGTCACTGGCCACCAAGCTGCACTGCCCTGTACAAGCTTGTCAAGCCTACCTTCCAGGATGCTTCTGCAGACTGAGAGGGTAACAGGCAGGAAAGCCAGGGGTCTCCAAACGGAGGAAACAGGCTGCAAGTGTCAGACATTTTTTATCTCTCTCTTAAGCAGCAGGAGGAAACAAACTAGTGTTACATTTTTTCCCCTTCTATATACAAATTTTAAAAGAGGTTTCTCTTAAAATTCTGTGTTGCCATAATGACACCTGGTTCCACGTGAACTTAACTTTTCTCAAACCTTGAGCTAACCAATGCATTTTTCTTATGGAAATGTTTGTCTTAAGCTATGTTAATGGGCTGTGTATTTACCCCAGACTCTGTCTTCAAGTCAGTTCCACCTAAAGGCTCAGAACCCACTTGACAAACCAGTATGTTATACTCATACATTGTTCTCCTAATCTATGTTAATGAAAATTTTTATGGAAATCTGCCTTTCTTCAAGATTCATGTCAGTCATCTTATGGCCCGGGATGACTCACCTGGTGCCAAGATTATCTCAAAATGCATTTTGTGGGTAAGGGGACTGGTGCCATTCTCTGAATTTTGAGACATTTTCTTTCTTTAATTAGTAAACTGCTAGTAGCTATATAATATCCAGCTAAAGACTAGTGGGAGGGGGCACTCTCTGGCCCCCTTCTGATGTCTATATCAGAAGCTTTCTCTATCTCTTTTATACTTTAATAAAACTTTATTGCACAAAAGCTCTGAGCGATCAAGCCTCTTCTCTGGCCCCGGATTGAATTGTTCTCCTCCGGAGGCCAAGAATCCCAGTGTCTTTCATGGATCAGCAATAACCTTTCAAGACCAAGCCAGGCTTATCACATGAAGCACTTAACACATTTTAAAGAATGAGGCAAAAGTAAGTTAACATTTTTATTGGAGTGAGTGATCCCAGGACGAAAGGGAACGTCCAAGTCAGTTACTGGTGACGTTAACCTCAAACTTTCATTCAAAGTTGCCTGATTTGAGATATCAAATAAATTGGAGGGAGGGGGAGAAAAAATTTGCATGTTTCATAGTACCATAAAACACTGCTGCTGACATTATGGCTCACCACAAGTAAAGTCTTGATAATATGAGACAACTTAAACTTTGGCATCTGATTAAATCACCCTGAAAATTATAACATTGTTGTGAGTGAGGTCATATTGGCTGAGGTGATAAGATTTTTATTTAAACTCCCTTTATATTTTCAGTTTGATACAAGTCACATCTAGTGTATTATCTATCATTTACTGAGGAATTCTGAAATTTTTTTTCTAATTCATTTGAAATGCTGCAGTGACCAAAAGTAATTGTTCAATCTTGAATTTAGGATTATTCTATTATAAAGAAATATAGCAAGCTCATTTATTACTATCCCTTTTAACATCAATATTTTTAAAGGTATTTCCCATTGCCTTTCATCATTCAGTTGTAAATGCAGCAGAGATGAACCACACCCACATAAAATACTATAGGTAACATTCACAGAAATAGAAATGTATGTTACATGGTTAAATGTACAAGGATATTATGAAAATCACAAAACAAAATCAATGTTAGAAATTGTTCTGTAGCAACGTAAAGCATGATATTTTTCACTATCATTTTCAAACGTATTAATAGTTTGATATCCATGAAACATTTAGTCATGAATTTCAGAATCTTTTTAGTTCTTTTCCTTCTTTTCCATATATTAGAGTATATTTTATTTTCTTCTCAGTGACTCCTTGGCGTTATTGGATTAACCATCATCATCACCACCACCACCAGCATCATTGCTATTGTTGCTTAGTAGTGTCCAACTCTTTTGTGACCCCATGAACTGTAGGCTCCTCTGTCCATGGGATTTCCCAGGCAAGAATATTGGAGTGGATTGTCATTTCCTTCTCCAGGGGATCTTCTGGACCCAAGGACTGAACCCGTGTCTCCTGCATTGGCAGGTGGATTCTTCACCGCTGAGCCATCAGGGAAGCTCAACCATCATCGTGGCTAAACAGAAATGTTTCAGTGCTAGATTCCACTTTAGGTACTTCACATATATCTCACCAATCCTCACAGCAACCCTGTGTGGCATACACTGGCATCAACCTTTTCTCACAGATGAGAGCATTGATTTGGGTGGAGGTCTGGTGCTTGCTTTTCAGGGTCACACAGCTAGACAGTGCTAGAACCAGGATTTAATCTCAGATGACAGACTCCAGAGCCCAAATATACAGTTCCCAATCTATTTTACTATTCTGTGAAGCATATGAACGAAAGGAAAGTGGAATAATGAGAACCAACGTGAAAAACTCACACTTAGAATCAAGAAAAAATGGGCAACAATTCCCCTCCCACAGCATACGAGTTGACATTTATGCTGCTGCTGCTGTTGCTAAGTCGCTTCAGTCGTGTCAAACTCTGTGCAACCCCATAGACAGCAGCCCACCAGGCTCTTCTGTCCCTGGGATTCTCCAGGCAAGAATACTGGAGTGGGTTGTTGTTTCCTTCTCCAATGCGTGCATGCATGCTAAGTCGCTTCAGTCATGTCCAACTCTGTGCAACCCCATAGACGGCAGCCCACCAGGCTCCTCTGTCCACAGGATTCTTTAGGCAAGAGTACTGGAGTGGGTTGCCATTTCCTTCTCCACGACATTTATGAGCTGTACATCTTTCCAGCATGAGTACCTGAAAACGTGCACATAAACTTTGCCCTAGAGGTTTTCTGGTGGTGGTTCAGTGGCAAAGAATACACCTGCCAATGCAGGAGACACAGGTTCAATCCTTAGGTCAGGAAGATACCCTGGATGAGGATATGGCAACCCACTCCAGTATTTTTGCCTGGAAAATCCACTGACAGAGGAGCCTGGAGGGCTACAGTTTGTGGGGTCACAAAAGAGTCAGACATGACATAGCAACTAAACAAGAGATTTTCTACTAGGTCATATTTCTACATCAGGCCAAATGGCACATGGTTAAAGAATGGTCTGAGTGCTTGAACATAAATGTCATATACAACATAGGTGGAAGTGAAACAAAAGTCAAAGCTATTTTCAGCTGAGAGTGAAGAGAGAGTCCATGGTCAGGAAACACTCTAGGATTTCAGGACACGTCCTATTTTCACAACCCATCTATGATCCTCCTCCTTCTCAATGGACCAGTTCAATGGACATGAGTTTGAGCAAGCTCCAGAATTTGGGGGTGGACAGGGAAGCCTGGCGTACTACCTTCTGTGGGGTCGCAAAGAGTCAGACGTGACTGAGTGACTGAATTTAACTGAAACTGGGCCTTACATTCTGATGGGTCAAAGGAGAAACGGGCAATAAAATGAACATAAAAGCAAAATATACCATATGTTAGATCATACAAGAAAGAAAACTAAATAAGGGAAAGGAGATATAAAATGTCAGGGGACAAGATGTTGAAGGGACAGAGTGGTAACTAGGAAAGAAAGGAGATTTTTTAGTAACAGCCTGGAGGATGGCAAAGAACTTGAAGGATGAACATGCAGTGCAATAGTTCTCCAGGCAGGGTGAACAGTATGAACAAAATTCTAGAGGCCATAGGGCTGTAATAGAGTATACGCCGGAGAGATTGGTAGGATACAGTCAAGCAAATGTTAAGAGTAGGGGTGGAAGACAGAATCAGAACCACTAGGCCTTTGCAAATCACTGTAAGCCCCCACTTGGCTCTGACACTGTGCTTCAGTTAAGTTAGAGAACTGATCCAAAAATAGAGTGCCTTGGCAAAATAAGGGATTCATTTTATCATATTAACTGTTTATCTTTAAAGATCAGAGATGAACACTCCAAGACTGTTAAAGTCATCATAATGTAAGCTCCATCTTTATTTCTGTTCTGCCTTATTAGTCTGTGACTTCCATCTTCAAGTTTACCTCATGGTCACATTATGGTTGCTGGAAAGTGAGTCAGTGCCTGCATTCCCTTCAGGGACTAGCTGAATAAACTTCTTTAAAAGACAAAACTAATACAATATTGTAAAGTAATTAGCCTCCAATTAAAATAAATAAATTTTTATTTTAAAAAAAGACATTCTCAAAAACTACCTCCCAACATTCTTATATATCATTTGGAGCTCATTAAGGGAGAGAGGAGAATGATTATTTTTTAAATTAATTTATTTAACTGGAGGCTAATGATTTTACAATATTGTGGGTTTTGCCATACTTCGACATGAATCAGCCATATATATATGTGTTTCCCCATCCTGAACCCCCCTCCCACCTCCTTCCCCACCCCATCCCTCTGGGCTGTCCCAGAGCACTGGCTTTGAGTGCCCTGCTTAATTCATCAAACTTGCACTGGTCATCTATAATTATTGAGCAGGAATGAACTTCCATAGATGGTTACAATTTTTAAAGCTTTTAACCAGAAAATAAAGATGTTGGATAAGTCTAAAAGTGGAATTCTTAATTTGGTGGTCACTTTATCCACAAAATAAATGCATGTAATAAAGAACGCTATTTAAAATAAATAAGTAAAAAGATTTTTGGAACCATTTCAATGAGTATTCCATCAGTGGAACAATTTTTTAAAAAAAACTTGGAAAGCTCTTTTATTTCAGTGTGGGAATACAACTGAAACCACACCTTTCCAAGATACTTATGAGCAAAAGGTCCTCGAAAGAGGTATGAGTATCCTCTATACTTATCATGGCAGAGAAAAATATTTCCAAGATGGCAAAGCACTCCACAAAGCACATGAACCAAGCTGATATCCTCTGAAACACTGGTGTCCAAAAATCCTCAGGAGAGATCACTATACTTGAATATCATTTTGCCAACCTCAAATATGGCCCACATAATATGTGCGGCAAGGTTATACAGAGGTCGAGAAAGAAAAACATAGTTACAGGATATAATCAAATATCCATAAATTTAAAATGTAGAGGCAATATTAAAAGAAGAGAAGGGCTTCCCTGGTGGTTCAGTAAATAAGAATCTGGCTGTCAGTGCAGGAGACCTGGATTTGGATCCTAGTCTGGAAAGATCCCACATGCCATGGAGCAACGAAACCCGTGCACCACAGTTATTAAGCCTGTGTTCTAGAGCCCACACGTGGCAGGTACTGAAACCTGTGCTCTAGAGCCCACACGTGGCAGGTACTGAAACCTGTGCTCCTGGAGCCCACACTGAGCAACAAAAGAAGCCTCTGCAGTGTGAAGCCTGTAGAGCACAACTAGAGAGGAGCACCGCTCGCTGCAACTAGAGAAAAGCCTGTGCAGCCACAGCCAAAAATAATTAAAAGTAAACAAAAAACAGTTGTTTAAAAAAGAGGAGAAAAACATCCAGTAGATCTGCTGGCATGTTGAGTAGAGATGGGAGAGCGCTATATCTGCAATTTTAAGTTCTTCTAAAATAAGAAAACTCAGAGTTTCTAGACTCTTTATATTTGAAATCCTCTGTCAAGGTCATAAAATCCACTGAAGTCCTTTGTGCTCCCATTTCCAGGAGTGATTTACTTCATAAAACTATTCTGGATCCTATAAGATTGTTTCCACCAACAAGACCGTACAAGCTTGCAGTGCAGGGGCAGTTCTGTCTCTGTCTTCAGGAAAGAATAACCTGGAGTTGTTCTCTGTGGGTGCTAAGTGAACATTAATTAATGATGAATGGGGGATACTTTGCCATCTGTTCAGCTCTGGTTCAAAATATACTGTTGTTACTTAATTGGATTATTTTTAGTCTTGTAGTTTTCAGCTGGGGTGAACACTAATGACTGGAGCTGTGAAATGCCCTGGCAAATCATAACTCCCATTTTGAAGTCCTTGTCTGGAGGGGTGGCTAATTATTGAATGATAAGTACATCCAAATGGCAATAAAAGAAGGTCTTTTCTAACATTCAGTCTTCTTAAAGTGATAAAGCATTCCCTCTTCAGTAGAATAATTCAAGTCATGTATAAGAAATAACAGCCTGGAGGACTGAGAGCTAATGCAAGAAAGACAAGGGAAAAATAATTTAAGGAAAAGAAAACAAATGAGATTAACATATATGGTAAAGAGCACTATAGCGTCTGTTTTTTGGTCATTAACCTCCCCACACCCGGCTCTTCCTAGCACGTTTGTCATGCTATGCTACCCTCTGTATGTGCTATTGTATGCAGAGGGACTAGCAAATAAAATTTCAAATCAGATATAAGACATATAAACATAAAATGATAGTCATTTCTTCATGAAGAAGAAATTGAGTCGTTTTCGAAATTACTTAAGGCAAGAGGCTTCTGAGAAGTTACATTATATTTTTTCAAACTTTCAAATTAGAATTAAGAGTAAGAAATAAAGATATTTACTTAGGTGCCCAAGGGGAGCTGTGGTTCTCTTAGTGTACTCTTTTTGAGTTGTGAATTGCATGCCAGAATAATTTATTGACAGCCCCAAATGCTTCCTTTGCCCCAGTGAAGGACTTTATTAAAGGTGTGTTTTTCCTTCCTCTGCTTTCAGCTGCTGCAGTGCAGCATAACCATCTTGGACATTTAAGACATCAAATTTAAAAAACAATCAAAATCATGCTCCCACGAGCCATGCTCAGAGTAGATAGTGTATTACAGAAGCCAATTTCTAGCGTTAAAACCCTTGTAGTTGTTGATGTTGTTTAGTTGCTAAGTCTGACTCTGTGACCGCGTGCACAGTAGCACACCAGGCTGCTCGGTCCTCCACTATCTCCCGGAGTTGTTAAAATCCTAGTTCTACACACATCAGATATGTGACCTTAACCTCTATAAGGCTCAGCTCTCCCTCAAAAGAAAAATGAACACTTTTAATAAAATCTACATCTCAGGTTGGTTTAAGAATCACATTAAATAATGCATATATAAGATAGTTTGTGCAATACTAAGCATTTTCTGTGTTTTCTAAAATATGTGTAGTATCCAAGCTCATCACTTGTCCTGTGGGAACCCCAACTGCTGTCACTCACCCAGGACCTTCTGAAGGGTCATTTGTCCATGGATCCCACGACTTGGATCCAGGCCAACGTGGCTTTGACAAGGGCAGGGAGCTTGGTACAAAGACAGGTAATCTACAGGCTGATGAGAAACCCATGAGTTGGCCTAATGCAGAAGACTTGCTCTAAAATTCTGACTGTAGTTAATTAAACCAAGAGGGGGAAAAAAAATCATCTTGGGCATGAAGAATGAGACATAGCAGAAAAATCCAGTGGTGCCTGGGGTAGAAGATAAAGGGATGATACACGGGAAAGGGTAAATAGAAGACATGAGGCAAGAGAATGCACCAATAAGCAGAAGCATAAGACAAGGAGACAGTCGACTGCAGTGGCAGAACTGGCAGGAGAGGCCCCGACGGTGAGAACGTGAGTCAGCATGGTGAGGACAGAGCAGGATAAAATAGATGCTTGTTGCCAAGGAGATTACAAAACACCCGAGCGCCCGTGTGATTGCCTCCAGGCAGGCCCATCCTGCCTGGGCACAGGCCAGGGCAGAGAGGGTATTTCTAGCAGCACATTGCCCAAATTGCTCAAAAATCAGGGCACCAGGTCCCAGGGCATCAGGACTGTGAGCTTCCACTTCCCCTTAGTCCTCGGGCTCCAGGGTTTCCATACAAGCTTCAGTGCTGAAGGGCAGACACAATGTAAATGGACAGCTACCTGTCTTATCACCCATGTGGACTTTGGCAGAGTCAGCAGGAAAAGCTATGCTTTTTTCGACCCCAGAAACTATCTGGAAAATGCCAGCTCAGATCAGTCCCGTGTGTATAATGTCTTGGTCCTTGATTTTCTCTGGTTCCCTGACTCCCTCATCCAGACCTTCACCTCCTTGCTTCTTCTTCAGTTACGTGGATGCTAAATACTATAGCGAGCACCTCATTCTCACATTTCCAGTTATTCTGTTTTCCTAATACTATTCCTACCCTACTTAATAATAATTTATCATTCTCATTAGAAGCACAATGTTTTAACCCCTGGACTGCCAGGGTAATTTTACAATACCTATGAATTAGCTGAAACATACATGTGAAAATTAGATGGAAACAGTTACAAACTTTAGTACAGTAAAAGATGGCTTTAATATGTGAAGACATCACTGTGTTATAGGATTTGGAGATCATGTTAGAAAGGTGTACATTATTATTCAATCTGGAGGTAAATGTAATCCAAATAAAAATTCAACACATTTAATAAAAATAATTTAAAGAGCTAATGGGTTGTGGGTGGGTTTTTTTTGTTTGTTTTTTGTTTTTTTTACTGTTTACGTTATACCAGACACTGGTCTGAGGACGCTATATGCATTCAGTTGTTTATTCCCCACAAGAATTCAACCATTTGGTATTGTCATAATCTCCATCTTATAGACGAAGAAACTACTGGACAATTTGTAAGTAATTAATTCAGAATAATTTCCCCTAAAGTTTAGAAGTATGGCTGTTCAGGTTTTACTTGCTTCTCACAGTATCATTACAATAAGTCCAAATACCTTGTTTAACATGTTTGTGTATTGGTTTCTTGAAACTTAAAAAAAAAAAGAAAAGCGCAACCAAAAGTCATAAACATATTTTCTATGTGTGTGCGTTAGTTGCTCAGTTGTGTCTGACTCTTAGGACCCTGTGAACTGTAGCCTACAAGGCTTTTCTGTTCATGGGATTTTCCAGGCAAAAATACTGGAGTGGCTTGCCATTCCCTTCTCCAGAGGATCTTCCTCACCCAGGGATAGAACCCTGGTTCCCTGCATCACAGGCAGATTCTTTGCCGTTTGAGCTACAGGTAAAGTCATTTTCTATTTTTTATGTCTGTGTCCTTAAATTTTTTTCCTTTGAAATTCAGAGTCAATACAAATAAATTACTTATTGATGCAGCATCGTAAAGAATCACATTTGTGTCCAATACAAGTGGCCTTGATGTAGTTAAGAAACAGGGGCCCAGGGTGCATTGCAAACAGAAACAAGGGCAGGGTGATAGGAGGTGAAGTCAACATGGTAGCTGGGGGCAGGATTATACAAAACCTTGCAGGATGTGGTGGGGATCTTGGTAAGGCCAATAACATGGCAAAAATCTGCATACGTTGCACAGGGGTAGGTAAGGCATCTGGAGTAAGGAATGGCAAACTCCTCCAGTCCTTTTGCCTGGAAAATTCCATCAGCAGAGGAGTCTGGCAGGCTACAATCCATGGGGCTGCAAAGAGTCAGCCACAATGAGCAACTGAGCACCAGATAGGGCATAACCAGATTTGTGTTTTAAAAGTATAACTGTGGTTGCTATTTGGAGGGGAAAAAAAAAAAACAATTGAGAACTAAGCATTAAAGACAGAAGATCAACTAGCAATCTGTTACAATTATCCAAGCAATAAAAAATGGGTGGCGTCTCTGTAACTGCCTTGCAAATAGGTTCATCCATACCATTTTTCTAGATTTCACATATCTGCGCTAATGTATAATGTTTGTTTTCTCTTGCTGACTTACTTAACTCTGTACAGCGTTCTCTAAGTCCATCCATGTCTCAGCAAAGGATCCAGTTTTATCCCTTTTATGATTGAATAATATTCCTTTGCATACATGTACCATGTCTTCTGTATCCATTGCTCTGTAGTAGAGAACAGATGAGTGGACAGACAGAGTGGAGGGTTGTAGGACAAACTGGGAGATTGGGATTGACATATACACACTGCCATGTGTAAAACAGCTAGTGGAAGCCTGCTGTATAGCACAGAGCTCAGCCCGGTGCTCTGTGATGACCTAGATGGGTAGCACAGAGGGCTGGGGGGTTGAAGGGAGGTCCAAGAGGGAGGAGATATCTGTATACATACAGCCAATTCACTTCATTCTAACACAACATTGTAAACCCCTATACTTCAATACAAAGTAATGAATGAATGAATAAACATTGGTGGCTTTGATGAGAGAAGAAGGGGTGAGCAAGTAAAGAAATGATGAAATTCTAGCTATGTTGAGGAGGTAACTGTCAGAATTTGCTGACAGTATGGATGTAATGTGTGCATGAGTTCTCTTTTGCTGCACAGGAAATTACCGCACAATTAGCAGCACAAAGCAACAGCTGTTATCTCGCAGTTTCTGTGCATCAGGAGTCCAGACATGGCTCATCCAAGTTCTGACTTCAGGGTCTCAAGAAGCTGAAATCAAGTGTTACTTAGGCTGCACCCCCACCTGAAAGCTCAAGAAAGGAAGGATCCACTTTACAGCCTCCGCAGGATGTGGGCAGAATTACTTTCCTTGCAGCTGTAGAACTCATGGCATCTTGCTTTTCAAGAGCCAGCAAGAGAAATAAGGAGAGTCCCTGCTATTGGAATTCTCTGCCTTCAAGGAATGTCTAGGTCCTCTAATAGTAGTCTCACCTGACCATATCAGGGCCACTCAGGATACTCACCCCTCTGATTAACTCAAAGTCAACTTATCATAGATCTCGTCTCTAATTTTACTAGCTAATATAACATAACCACAAGAACTATATCCCATGCACTATGCATGCCAGATTCTATAGCATAGAAGCACATCATGGGTCTCAGAGACCACAGCATGTTATTTCCCACTCACACTCAAGGGTAAAGGTTTTCACAGGGGTGTGGCTGCAGAAGACTCTTGAGAGTCCCTTGGACTGTAAGGAGATCAAACCAGTCAATCCTAAGGGAAATCAACCCTGAATATTTATTAGAAGGACTGATGCTGCAACTCCAATACTGTGGCCACCTGATGTAAAGAGCCAACTCGTTGGAAAAAACCTTGATGATGGGAAAAATTGAGGGCAGGAGGAGAAAGGGGTAACAGAAGATGAGCTGGTTAGATAGCACCATGGACTCTATGGACATGAGCTTGAGCAAACCCTGGGAGACAGTGCAGGACAAAGAAGGCTGGCGTGCTACAGTCCATGGGGTCACAAAGAGTCAGACATGACTGAGCAACTGAACAACAACATGAATACAGAAGGGCAGAAATCAGGCCCACTCTTTTTCTCTTATACTTTCTGGGGGACACGTGACCACCAGGAAGTGTAAGAAAAAAAGAAGGGGCCTGATTGTCTGCAGTTCTTTCATCCAATCAACTATAAGAACTGAGCTTCCATTTACTATCATAGAGAAGATGGGGTAGAAGGTTTGACATGGAACTGGAAAACCAAGAGACTGGTTTCAGGCATGTTGTATTTAAGATGTTTCTTTGACATCCCAGTGGAGATGTCAAAGTAGATAGGTGCAATTGCAGGTGAAGTGGAAGACTGGATGGCTATCCAGGCAGAAACTGACAAGTAATACCTGCCTGGGTGAATTATCCACATTGTAGATTTCTGGCCTTCCATCCTGATAGATCTAAAATAGGACTGAGTCAGTGTTTCACAGCTGACCAGCCTGATTTTGCTCACTCGTAAAACACTAATAAGAACACATCAATTCACTGCAACAAATGTGGCTATAAAGGAGACTGGATATTCACAAAGCTATGGTAAGCATTTTCCCTATAAAGGTCTGGGGTGGACACTGCTAATCTAATGATTCCCCTTTTTTCTATGATAGACCATAACTGGCCACTTACCCTACCAATGGATATATTCTTCCTTAACTTGGAAATGTTCCCCCTTTCTTTTATTCTTCCCAACCACTCATGAAATATGACCCACTTTCATAAGAAGTAATGGCTCATTACAATGATAATTTCTAAAAGGGTGGAGAGGCTTTAAAATAGAAGAATAGAAAGTATAGGAAGCTTGAACAAGCCTCACCATTACCACATGAAATATGTCCTGAGTGGGACAACTCCTTCTTGAGAATTCCTGCTTTGGTGTTTGTTTTTTTTTTTTTTAACTTTACAATATTGTATTGGTTTTGCCATACATCAACATGAATCCACCACAGGTGTACACGTGTTCCCAATCCTGAACCCCCCTCCCACCTCCCTCCCCATACCACCCCTCTGGGTCATCCCAGTGCACCAGCCCCAAGCATCCTATATCCTGCATCGAACCTAGACTGGTGATTTGCTTCTTATATGATATTATATATGTTTCAATGCCATTCTCCCAAATCATCCCACCCTCTCCCTCTCCAACAGAATCCAAAAGGATGCTGTTCTTCAGTGTTATATATTAATTTCATAACCCTCTAAGAACAATTTATCACTTTATTTTAAATTTTCTTGAGGTTTACCTAACTGCACTATTCATACCTTAGTAAGGTATATATAATATTCAATTTTACAAAAGAAAATTGAAGTTCAAAAAAG
This sequence comes from Oryx dammah, assembly GCF_014754425.2. Taxonomy (NCBI): domain Eukaryota; kingdom Metazoa; phylum Chordata; class Mammalia; order Artiodactyla; family Bovidae; genus Oryx; species Oryx dammah. Next base: position 12,230,481 of record NW_024070204.1, read on the forward strand.
TTGAACAGCATCCCTAAATCTCACATCTAGATAGGATCATGCATTTTCATGCTCAAATCTGGAGAACCCTAAAGGCACACATTCTTTCTTAAATGTTTAACTACAATTTGAAAACTGTGCTCTTGTGAAGGCTAGCGTATAGGGGAATTATGGTGGGGGGAGGGAAAATAAGTTTAAAAATTTAAGTACTTCTTCTCTCCTGAGTGGACTAATTAGAACCTATTTGAATAATCCTAGAAAACAATTGTCTGTTATTCTTCCAATATAGTTTCAATAAGTGGAATAAACAGATTAATACATCTCCAAATCCCTATTTTCTCCTGAAATCACTATTGATCCTTCAATAGCTGAATTCAAATGACTCTTCAGTAAATCCCAGACAAAATCAATAGCCCTCTCATAATGTTCAAGACATGCATCTATTTTAGTACTTACCATATTTATTACAATTATATCCTTTTCTGGCTGTCTCCCACACTAGTCTAGGAGTATCTTAGAAGATGTGTGTGTTGCTAGAAGCTTTATACATAGAACACTTTATACCTTCAACACCCAGGAGGTTCATCTGAGCCTAAAGGAACTGTTAATTGAATGATTGAAAGAAGGAACGAGTGAAAAACAAATGAACAATGCTTTATGACCTATCACAGTCGCTCTTATTGCAATAATATAATGCCAAGGACAAAATTTTTCAAAATGGAATGTTCTCCTGTTTGGTTAAACCAAGCAATAACAACTTGAAATGTAGATTCCAATTTATATCCTGAAATATATATGTGCTTAGTCACTCAGTCATGTCAGACTCTTTGTGACTCCGGGGACTGTAGCCTGCCAGGTTCCTCTGTCCATAGGGACTCTCCAAGCAAGAATAATGGTGTGGGCTGTTGTGTCCTCCTCCAGCGGATCTTTCCAACCCAGGGATCGAACCCAGGTCTCGACTTTAAATAAATGAAATGGTTCTTATTTATGGAGTATAAGTTTATTTTGTGCCAAACACTCTACTATCCCCTTTACAAATATTAATTTTAATCCTAACAAAAGCATGAAGAAGTAGGTATTACTGTCCCCATTTCCAAATGTAGTAACTCATACTCAGACCATCCTGCAAAAATCACAGATTTAGCACGTTATACAGCCAGGATTTAAATCCAGCCTGTCTGATTCTAAAGTTCATGCTCTTCACCACTAGTTTATAATACCCTTTCAAATGTTGCTAAATAAATTAAGGTCTGTGATAATTCAGTGTGAGAGAAAAGATAAAACAGAATCAAAAACTTATTGTTTTGCTTTAATTTCTAGAACTATTTGTTCAGTGTTTCGGAATGTGTATACCTTTACCAGCTATTTTACCAGGGGGCGTTTAGAGGGACTCTCTGGATGAGCTCTTTCATCACTGTAGTATCTCAGTTTGGCACTGGTTCCAGTTTGTCTGATGAAGCTGTTTCATCTGAGATTTCTCTGCATCTAATGTGCATGTGTGTTTTACACTGTGTCCAACCATTCTGGTGGTAGCATATGGTTAGTTTTGTTAATTGGGCTTTTTGTTATGCTGTGTCTGCAAAGCTTCTTTTAATTTATATTCAAATGTTTGTCATCCTCTGGCAGCCTGTTTCGTGATGTCTGTGTTTGTTTTGTGACCCATGACTATAGCATGTTTTTCAAGCTGTGTTATGACACATCATTTGAAGATGCCCACCATGTGTCGGCTTCTTACTACAATATAATTCCTGCTCTGCCTCCTTAAGAATTCCATATAATTAGCCTTGGGAGAGGGTAGGGAAAGGAGAGAGTCATTGTATCAGCCACTCTAGCTGCTGCTGCTGCTAAGTCGCTTCAGTCGTGTCCGACTCTGTGCAACCCCATAGACGGCAGCCCATAAGGCTCCCCCATCCCTGGGATTCTCCAGGCAAGCAGCCACTCTAGGCATCTACATTATTAGGAATAATACAGATGAGATGAAAGTTGGCTTGTTTATCAAAGACAGAACTCTAGATGATTCACGTAGCATCAAACATCTATAAAAACCTACTTTTTGCAGGCTTCTGTGCATGGGCCAAGCTCGCAAGATTTAGTAAAAGAAGTTAAAGAAAGGAGGCCACCAAGATTGGTACTAATTTCAGACTTTTGTATCTAACTCCCTTGGTTCAAAGCTCAGTTCCACTAATCACCAACTGTATGACCTTAGACAAGATACCTCTGTGTGCCTTAGCTTTTATTGTCTATATAATGTGAGACAATAGCATCTATTTCATAGGATTGATGGAAAAATTAATGAGCTAGCACCTGGGACAGAGTAACATTCAGTAAATATTACCCATTATTGCTGTTTCTTTCTTAAACAATTTCTAACAAATATGAGTCCGGTTACTATAAGGGCTGATGCAAAACGGAAATAAAAAGTCCAAAGAGGTCAAATCAGTATTTTCCAAACTTCATTCTGGAGCCAATTAATAAATTTAAAGAAAAAGAGTTCTGCGATTATATACGTATGGGAAATTCTGACCTGAACAAATGACCATATATATCATGAGTCTGCAATAGGCTGATGTATACTGTGATTTTCCAAGAGGAAAGTGAACATTCAGCCCTCAAGTTTTTGAATACAAGAATTTCATCTAGATGTGCCTCTTAAAGGACCAGTTTCCATATAATATCCTTGTGGGGGGGGGAGGCGGTTCTGATTTGGGTAAAAGTTATTAGCAATTACAACTACCAGTTAGAGGGAGTTAGAGTTATGAATACTAATTATGTCACGATTGAATTCTTGAATGTTTATATGAAATTGCAATTATGCAGTTATGTGATGGCATGTACACACACATGCAGTCACAGACAGAATTTATCCACAAAGCCATCTTTGGTGTCCAGGAGACCAAATCCTGCGACATTTTTGATATCTCGTTCTTTCTGGAATGACACATCTCAGAGGAAAAGCCCAAGAGCCTCCAAATCTCCAAAATAAAAGAGGGAAATTGCAGCTGGGAGTCTGCAGACTTCTGGCACTTCCACGCTGCACGTGTGAAATCACAGTAGAGCATGTGGCCTCCAATTTTGCTCCCGCCAGAGGAGATAAAAGCATATTGATCTGCTTGTTTGCTCTATAATTTATCAAATGTTTCTCTAATTATGGGGGAGTTAAAGAAGAAAGAGTTTAAAGAGGCAACCTAAAGGAACATAACAACAGTAGTCAGAAAGCAGTAACGTTGCCAGCCACCAATATAGAGAAGAAACATTTTCTCTTGGCTAAGGAACTCTTGCACACGTGTGTTAAGAGTAATAGCTCAGCTGCTCAGTCGTATCCAATTCTTTGTGACCCCATGGACTGTAGCCCACCAGGCTCCTCTGTCCATGAGATTTTCCAGGCAGGAGTGTGGGAATGGGTGACCATTTCCTGCTCCAGGGGAATCTTCCCAGGCTGAGGATCAAGCTGGCATCTCCCGCCCATCCTCTATTGGCAGGCAGGATTCTTTACCACTGAGCCACCTAAGAAGGTCTTCAGTTTGTTTTGTTTTGTTTTTAAGTTTGTATGGAATTATTTGACCAGTTTCAATGTGAATATATATCTTAAATATTTTCTCTACACTGTTCTAAATGCTAAGGGGAAAATGACGAGTATGACACAACCGTCTCATACCTGCTCTCACAAATAATGTCACGATTTTTTGTAAGTATAATTTCTTTACAATGTCATATAAGTTTCCACTGTACAAGGAACTGAATCAGCCGTAAGTGTACCTGTATCCCCTCCCTCCTGAACCTCCCTCCCACTCCCTCTCCCTCCCCTGCCTTTAGGTCATCACAGAGCACCGAGCTGGGCTCCCTGTGCTGTGCGGCCGGTGCCCACTAGCTATCTGTCTTACACAGGGTAGTGCATATACATCAAACCTAATCTCCCATTTCATCTCACCTTCCCCTTCCCCACCGTGGCCAGACCTAGATTCTGTCCTACAGAGTGAAGTAAATCAGAAAGAGAAGACCAAATACTAGTCATTAAAGCATGTATGTGAAATCTAGAAAAATGGTACAGATGAACATAGTTACAAACCAGGCATCAGTTCAGTTCAGTCACTCAGTCCTGTCCGACTCTTTGCGACCCCATGGACTGCAGCACGTCAGGCCTCCCTGTCCATCACCAACTCCCGGAGTTTACTCAGACTCATCTCCATGGAGTCAGTGATGGACTCAAAGTCAGGAATAGAGACAGACTGAGAGAACAGACGTGCAGACACGGTTTCAACTGGCAGCACCAAACAAGGGAGTTTAGGAGCTGGGGAAACACGTGGAAGAGTCAGTTAGCTCAAGCTGGCTGGGGAAGAGGCAGAGGAAGTGAAAGCCGAGCTGAAAACTCAATAGGAGTTAGCAGGGTGATGAGGTGTGGGAGGGAAAGATGAGTTTTACAGAAGAGAAAAGCCTGAGGGCAAGAGAGAGGAGAACAGGGCTGAGAACCAGAAAGAAGCTTAATTTGACTGCAGTGCAAAGTGTAAAGGAGTAGAATGATGAGGGGTGAGATGTAGGGTGAGCCGGGGGAAGACGTGACTGGTTTCATGTCAGGCTAAAAAGCTTCTTTTCCTCCTGAAGGTTATAGGGACCTGTGGAAGTGTTTTAAACCGAGCAGGGACATGATCCCTGCCTCTTAGAACAAATCAAGCTGCTACCAGAGAATCAGTTTGGTTGGGAACCGTATTTGTAGCCAGAAGACTATTTAGGGGGCTGTGCCTATTGAAAACTAAAAGACAAGAAATGATGGTGAATGGAGAGATATGAGAAATTCAGGAAGTAGATTGTGTGATTGGTTTAATGTGGGAGATAAAAAGGCTAAGGATTAAAGGATGATTCACAATTTTTTAGATGTGGATGCCACTCATTGACTTTGGACCTTTTATTATATAGGGGAAAAGATAAGAAAGCAGCCTTTTTTTAATCAAGAAGCTTCTATTTCTTTCTTTCTTTTTTTCTTAGCTGTAGATCCAGTGTGTTTTCTGTAAAAAGAAAATTTCTTATAATTTACCTAGAAGTGGTTATAAAACTAATATGAGGAGCCCCCTGTGATTATTTTTAAGATTACTTTGCTGACACCTACTGGATGAGATCTTTTACACAAATATATAAAACAAGAAAAGCAATAAAGACTCCCTATTCTAACTGGGGTGCATGAAATATTTTTTTAAATAATGAAATGGATAGAATTAACTTGATTAATTTTATTTCCTTGTGTGGTACAAATTAATTTTCTTTTTTTGTTGTTGTTGTTTTCCTTTCTTTGTTTCCTTCCTTCCTCTTTTTTTGTGGCCAAGGAATGTATAATGATAAAGTACATCAAATTTTTCAGCTTGGAAAGAAAATATATCACTTTTCTCTAACAATGAATTGAGGAAATCTATCTATACTTAACACACTGTATCTAAACTGTCATATTCCTGCTGGTAGATCTTGTCACTTAACAAAACAACTGAGATGGAAAAAATATATATTATGTAAATTAATCAGCTGGTATCCAGTGAGAAGTTAATGTGCTCTCTTTGGTCATTAAATAAAGCCCTTTTAAGCCCAAACAAGCTTTTTTTAACATCAGAAATTCAATAATAAACATAAAGTTTATTTAATGATTGTTGTTAATCAGTTGAAATTGTGTCCAACTCTGCAAACCCATGGACCGCAGCCGGCCAGGCCTCCCTGTCCCGCACCATCTCCCGAAGTTTGCCCCAGTTCATGTCCATTGCATCGGTGATACCATCCAGCCATCTCATCCTCTGATGCCCTCTTCTACCCTCAATCTTTCCCAGCTTCAGGGACTTTTCCAATGAGTCAGCTTTTGCATCAGATGACCAAAATACTGGAGTTTCAGTTACAGCATCAGTCCTTCCAATGAGTATTGAGTTGATTTCCCTTAAGACTGACTGGTTTGATCTCCTCGCTGTCCAAGGGACTCAGAAGTCTTCTCCAGCATCACAGTTCAAAGGCATCAATTCTTTGTGCTCTGCCTTCTTTACGGTCCAGCTCTCACAACCGTATTTAATGATTAACTAGAGTCGGACACAACTGAAGCGACTTAGCTTAGCTTAGATTAGAGGTAATAAAGTTATAACTCTTAAGGCTACAATTTTAAAACCGTTAATAAATTTACAGGTATGATGAAACTTAAAATTTTCGTTTAAACATTTGATTTTCTTAATTATACAAAGAGTGGCGGGGAAGGTCCAAGAACTAGAATAACAAGAAACATCAGAATTGCGCCTGGAAACCTGAACCTGAATCCCAACCAGTGTTTCATACAATTTCTACTGTATCATTGGCCCTTAAATGTTCCCTTATTATTTGTTCCTTGATATCAACTACTTGCATTATAGAAGGGGTTAAGGTCCTGCCTCACTCCATCTCATTGGTTTATCAGATGCTCAATAGAATATATGATCTGGTGACAAATTTAGAAAAAAAAGGATTACCTATCTATTGCTGCGTAATCAATAACCACAAACATAGCAGCAGAAAACAATACTCATTTATTATGCATCAGCTCAGTTCAGTTGCTCAGTCGCATCTGACTCTGCGACCCCATGAACTGCAGCATGTCAGGCCTCCCTGCCCATCACCACCAACTCCTGGAGTTTATTCAAACACATGACCGTTGAGCCGGTGATGCCATCCAACCATCTCATCCTCTGTCCTCCCCTTCTCCTCCCGCCTTCTCCTCCCCTTCTCCACCCTTTCCCAACATCACGGTCTTTCCCAATGAGTCAGTTCTTCACATCAGGTGGCCATAGTATTGGAGTTTCAGTTTCAGCATCAGTCCTTCCAATGAATATTCGGACAGATTTCCTTTATGAGGGACTGGTTGGATCTCCTTGCAGTTCAAAGGACTCTCAAGAGTCTTCTCCAACACGACAATTCAAAAGCATCAATTCTTCAGCACTCAGCTTTCTTTATAGACCAACTCTCACATCAGTTCAGTTCAGTTGAGTTCAGTCGCTCAGTCGTGTCTGACTGTTTGCAAACCCATGAACTGCAGCACGCCAGGCCTCCCTGTCCATTACCAACTCCCGGAATTTACCCAAACTCATGTCCATATAATCTGTGATGCCATCCAGCCATCTCATCCTCTGTCATCCCCTTCTCCTCCTGCCCGAAATCCCTCCCAGCATCAGGGTTTTTTCCAATGAGTCAACTCTTCACATGAGGTGGCCAAAGTATTGGAGTTTCAGCTTTACCATCAGTCCTTCCAATGAACACGCAGGACTGATCTCCTTTAGAATGGACTGGTTGGATCTCTTTGCAGTCCAAGGGACTCTCAAGAGTCTTCTCCAACACCACAGTTCAAAAGCATCAATTCTTCGGTGCTCAGCTTTCTTCACAGTCCAACTCTCTCATCCATACATGACTACTGGAAAAAACATAGCCTTGACTAGACAGACATTTGTTGGCAAAGTAATGTCTGCTTTTTAATATGCTGTCTAGGTTGGTCATAACTTTCCTTCCAAGGGGTAAGCATCTTTTAATTTAATGGCTGCAAACACCATCTGCAGTGATTTTGGAGCCCAGAAAAATAAAACCAGCCACTGTTTCCACTGTTTCCCCGTCTATTTACCATGAACTGATGGGACCAGATGCCATGATCTTAGTTTTCTGAATGTTGAGCTTTAAGCCAACTTTTTCACTCTCCTCTTTCACCTTCATCAAGAAGCTCTTTAGTTCCTCTTCACTTTCTGCCATAAGGGTGGTGTCATCTGCATATCTGAGATTACTGATATTTCTCCCAGGAATCTTGATTTCAGCTTGTGCTTCCTCCAGCCCAGCGTTTCTCATGATGTACTCTGCATATAAGTTAAATAAGCAGGGTGACAATATACAGCCTTGATGTACTCCTTTTCCTATTTGGAACCAGTCTGTTGTTCCATGTCCAGTTCTAATGTTGCTTCCTGACCTGCATATAGGTTTCTCAAGAAGCAGGTCAGGTGGTCTGGTATTCCCATCTCTTTCAGAATTTTCCACAGAAACTCTCACACAGCTTCTGTAAATAGAATCTATAGCTTCTGTGGGTCAGGAGTGCAAGCCTGGCATAGCTGTGTCCTCTGCCTCAGGATCTGATAAGACTTAATCAAGATGTTGGTTGGGGGACTTCCCTGGTAGTCCACTGGGTAAGAATTCAATTTAGTATAAAATAACAACCAAGTGTTTCTGGTCTAGTCCACAAATGAATTAGCTCCAGAGAAATGTCCAAGAAGGAAGCAATCTCTGACCAGTCACCACCAATAACTCCAGAATATTCTGTCTGTGAATGCACTTCAGGGAGAGAAGGTAGATGTGACAGAGAAAAGCTTACCTGAAAACATTCAAAAAAATAGGCAAAAAGAATGAAATAAATCCATTTGCATGAGCCCCGCATAATACATAGCTATTTTAAGTTTTAAAATTAATTCTTCCATAGAGTATACAACCAAAATATTTACTGCTGACAGTATACCACTTTTTTCAACACCTTTCTCAACTGTCTTGATTTTATTTTTAAGATAACATTGTTTGAGAGGCCTCTACTGTGAGCCAAAAAGTTACCGATTTTTCAGTTTGTCTTTCATTAATTCTTGCAACTCATGGACTTGCACCCTAGATGGTACTAGAACAGATGGAGGGAATGCTTTATTGACACGAATGTGCGTGTGTTTGTGCATGCATATGCAGCCGCTCAGTTGTTTCCTACCCTTTGCAGCCCCATGCACTATAGTCCACCAGGCTTCTCTGTCCATGTGATTATCCAGGCGAGAATACTGAAGCGGGGTACCATTCCCTTCTCCGAGGATCTTTCCCACTCAGGGACTGAACCTGTGTTTCTTTCTTGTCTCTTGCATATCCTGCACCGGCAGGTAGATTCTTTACCACTGCACTACCTGGGAAGCCCACTGACATGAATAAACAACACCAGGTTGTCTCCATATTGAGCAAGTTTGGCTTTGGCAAAGTGTGAGGGTGACTGTGTGACTTTAAAGATGTTACAGTTAATTAAGCCCTGACTCAGCAAGTTAACATAGTAGCAAACTAATAATGGATATTCAGTAATTCTCATTTAATCTTTAAAGGCAAAGTAAGTTCAGTTCAGTTCATTTCAGTCACTCAATCCTGTCCGACACTTTGCAACCCCATGGACTGCCGCATGCCAGCTTTCCCCAACCTCGGAGCTTGCTCAAACTCACGTCCATTAAGTCGGTGATGCCATCCAACTATTTCATCCCCTGTCGTCCCCTCCTCCTCCTGCCTTCAATCTTTCCTAGCATCAGGGTCTTTTCCAGTGAGTCAGTTCTTCGCATCAGTTGGCCAAAATATTGGAGTTTCAGCTTCAGCATCAGTCCTTCCAGTGAATATTCAAGACTGATTTCCTTTAGGATGGAGTGGTTGTATCTCCTTGCAATCTAAGGGACTCTTAAGAGTCTTCTCCAACATCACAGTTTCAAAGCATCAATTTTTCGGAGCTCAGCTTTCTTTATAGTCCAACTCTGACACCCATACATGACTACTGGAAAAATCATAGCTTTGACTAGACGGACCTTTGTCACCCTTACTTTATAGATAAGGTTAGATAGCATCACTGACTCAATGGACATGAATTTGAGCAAACTCCAGGTAATAATGAAGGACAAGGAAGCTTGGCGTGCTGCAGTCCTTGGGGTCGCAAAGCATCAGACATGACAGAGCCACTGAACAATGACAACACCAGATAAGGAAACCAATGCTGAGAACTTAGGCAAATAGCCCAAGGTCAAGCAGATAATCTGAGAGATTGTGCCGACTTCATATCTAGCAGTATTTCCATCAAAGAATAGCTACCTAATGTTCTTATTTTAAATCAATTTAATTCCTACATCTTAAAATATATAAAAGGAATAACTGCTCCCAACCGATACTAGTTGCTGTAGCTGGCCAAAAGGCTTATCTCTATGTTAATTTTAAGTTGATTTGAAGAACTAGAGTGATGTTTATTTTAAGTTGATTTGAAGAACTAGAGTGTATACTTCACAAGTCTTATTAAATATCCCTTAGATAAAGAAATTAAGTATATGAAAAGCAGAGTGTCCTTAATTATCCAAATGCTGCCATGACAGTGGTCTGCAGAGAGGGGAAATCTCAGGTTGAGCTCTGGACCACTGAGATCCACAGATTCCATGGGGTTTCTGAGAGACAGTCCAGGAGGCTCCCAGAAAAAACCATGAATGGAGAGTTGATGACAGGAAGCACATTAGAGCAGACAGTGAGGCAATCAGTCTTCTGTTTGCCCTGCACCTATATTTGGCAGCTTAGATTTTAAAAACTATGTTAAAATCAGCTGAGCAAAGATGAGTTATTCAATCTTTTGGAAATTATTTATTTTTTTAAAATCATTTTAAAAGATAACTCTACTTCACATCAAAATTTTACTGCATTAAATAGAACTGTAAAAACATCAAAAATATTATATTTTTGTGTGGGGGAAGGGCTTTCCTAGCATATTACCTAAGTGTACATGCGCACACACACACACATATACACAATTGCAGAGATCCTCTATAGTTCCATACCCCAGCATCTGTTGCCTCCTTTTACAGCAAGAGAATACATCTGATGCTTTCAGGAACTATCCCTTTAGGTGGCTTAGTCCTGGTGACTCATCATCTCTACTTTGCAGGTCCAGACCAAAACCAACTCCTGCCCCATCAGAGCCACAGCCTTCAAGACACTTCACATTCTTGGAGATATGACCTGAGTCAGGCCAGGTAAAGTCTTTGAAGGGCTCTACTGGAATTCTCTAGAAAAAAGACTCTCTCTGATGGGTCTTGGTTATGCAGGCCCCTGTAAGTCTGAATCTGCTGAAGGAGTGAAGAAGTACAGGGAGAAGAGAAAAGTTAAAGAAGGGAAGGAGGACAGCAGAAAAGAAAGGAAATCCATGGTGAAGGATAGAAAGGAAAAAAACACAAAGATGAAGAATCTTCCTTCAGCAACATATTTTTGAAATAAATTGTTTTAGCCTTAGGATGGTATTTGAGACCCCAAATTACTCTGAATTGTGGACTGGAAGGGAGTTACCAATTTTCAACAGCTGAATTTTTTTAAATCACTATATTCAATCTTACTATGTTGGGAAGTCCTTCAAAATTAAGACAGAAAAATGGTCCACTGATGGAAATGAAAAATACTTGAATTAACAAAGAAGCTGTGAATATGTGTATTTTCTGTTTCATTGTATCCTATACAGGAGTCTAACTAAGAACCTTTTTCATTTACCTTTATCACCCTCTATTGAAATTCATGGGGTTTGAAGAAACCTCAAGGATAATGAGAAGGATGAGATTTACTATTATTCAGAAAACTTTAATGATCAGAGAAACCGAGAGCTTATGGAAGCATAAAATACTTAACGTCACATTCTGTATTTACCAAAATTGATGCACAATTATGTCAACAAATTTCTACTTAATACATGGTTAGAATAACTTATTTATGAATATTAACTTAAATAACATTGCAATCAGGGGGAGGACTGGGATAGGGAGAAAGCATAAATACTTAAATAAATAATGCAGTGAAATAAATACGTGAAAAGTGACTGTAGTTCACACTTAGAAATAAGTTAAGGCTGTGTGTTTTCCCCTGATGATTACTACCAGTGATCTGGTGTGCAAATGTCCCGGAAGTGTGGGATGGACTTCATCCCACACTTTGTGGGACTCTGGGGTTTCTGGACATGGCTTTATTTTAGACCAACCAACCACTGTCTTCATACATTCTCTGTTCACCTTCTTGTCTCTGCCATTTTCTGGTCATTTTCAGTTTTTGAGAACAACTTCATTCAGGTAATTAGTAGAGACACTTATTCTCACTCCTCATGTGTCCAAGGAGAAGAGCATTCATTGACAGAAGCTCTCATCTCTCTTTGCTGCCTCCCTCATTACTTCTTTTTTTAAAATACTTATTCATTTAATTTGGCTGCTCCGGGTCTTAGCTGCAGCATGTGGGATCTTTGATCTTCACTGCACCATGTGGGATCTAGTTCTTTGACCAGAGATCAGATCAGGGCTCCCTGCCTTGAGAACATGCAGTCTTAGCCACTGGACCCCCAGGGAAGTGTCCCTCGTCATTTCTTGAATAGCAGTTATCCAACTGTGATAGGAAAGATTGAGGGCAGGAGGAGAAGTAGGTGACAGAGGATGAGATCATCCAATGGCATCACCAACTCAATGGACATGAGCTTGAGCAAACTCCAGGAGATGACGAAGAACAGGAAAGCCTGGGGAGCTGCAGTTCATAGGGTCAAAAAGAGTCAGATACGACTTAGCAGCTGAACAACAGCAACGACTCTGCTGTGAGCGGGTGAGCAAGTTGATTCTAGGATAAGGGTATAGCAGAGTTGTATGGGATACAATAGAAGCCTATTCTCCATCTGGCTTTATCTGTCAAAAGTTGAAATGATGCTGTATTTTATATTTCCCTTTGTCCAACTTCTAAATCAATAGATTGAAACAAAAATCAGGCAAAGAAGATGGATGTTAAATATTGACTTCTTTAATCCCAATGGTAAGTGAGATGCCCTTTCAATCCTGAGAATTATGGCCTAATACTATATTTAATTCAAAACCTCTCCTCTTTCTTCATGCAAGCCTGACCCATTGTCCACATACTTCCAGCCGGAAGAAGAGTGTGATTTATTTTTTCAGTCATCTTCTTCCTGCTATTCACTAGGCAATGCCCACTCTTCCAGGTCTCTGGGATGGCCCTCCACAGCTCTCCTTTCTCACAGACTAGGGTCCTGTCAGCCCAGCAAGCTGGGCTTGAATGACTTGAGCCCAATCACCTATTGCGGGAGACAGTATGGCTCCCAGACTCATGGTCTTTAAACCTGAAGTTTTTGTTTATCATCCATGTGAACTCGAGCAAGTCTCAGTGTTACCGAAAGGAAGTGTGTGTGGGGGGTGGGAGGGAATAGGGTTCATCAGTGCCCCATACATAAAGTGGAAAAACTGAACTACCAGTATCAAATGGTTGGTTAAGAATTAAATGAATCCTCCATAGGTATACACGTGTTCATGTTGATGTATGGCAAAACCAATACAATATTGTAAAGTAATTAACCTCCAATTAAAATAAATAAATTTATGTTAAAAAGAATTAAATGAGTCTGTATACATATAAAGCATATAGTGCCTTGCATTTAGTATGTGTTATGTAAGGGTTAGGGTTTCCCCAGTGGCTCAGAAGTAAACAATCCGCCTGCAAGGCAGGAGCTATAAGAAATGTGGGTTCCATCCCTGGAGGAAATGGCAACCCACTCCAGTATTCTTGCCTGGAGAATCTCGTGGACAGAGCAGCCTGGCTGGCCACAGTCCTTGGAGTCGCCAAGAGTCAGAGAGGACGGAGTGAGCCTGGCTCACTTCCCAGGTGGCTCAGCAGGTAAAGAATCTGCCTGCGATGCAGGAGACTCAGGAAACGAGGGTTCAGTCCCTGGGTCAGGAAGATCCCCTGGAGGAGGAAATGGCAACCCACTCAAGTATTCTTGCCTGGAGAATCCCATGGATGGAGGAGTCTGGTGGGTACAGGCCATGGGGTCACAAATAGTCAGATACGACAGAGTGACTAAACAGGCAGGGAAAGAAAAGAATTCATCACGCAGAGGGTATTAGTGAAAAGACAAAAAAGTTCAAAAGAAGCAAGTGGCAATTTTAGAACTGAAAGGTACAATGCTAAACTTAAAAAAAAAAAAAATCACTAAAGGAGTGTGTGTTAGTTTGCTAGGGTTTCCATAACAAGGTACAACAAACTGGGGAGCTTAAACAACAGAAATTTATTGTCTCATCGTTCTGGAGGCCAGAAGTCTGAGCTCAAGATATTAAAAGATAATACTGAAAGATATTCTGGGGAGTGGGGTGGAATCTGTTCCAGTTCTCTCTTGTAGACTCTGGCGATCTTCAGCGTTCCTTGACTTCAGCATCACCTCATTCTCTACCTTCATCTACACACGGCTTTCTCCCTATGAGTGTATGTGTGTGTCTGTGTTCAAATGCCTCCTTTTTCAACTGGATATTCACTCAAATTGTGAGCTTTTATTTACATGAGCATTCTATGAAGGAAGATATTTTTAGTTTATTCTGTTCTTTGTCATAAAACATCTATGGAACAAAGCAAAAATCACGCAACAATTTTTGGAATGAATAAGTGAGCAACATTTTCTTTTGAACTCCTCCCTCCCCAAGATGCCCCCTTTTCATAAGGACACCAGCCTTACTGTATTAAGGGCTCAATCTACACCAGCGTGATCTCATCTCCACTAATTTCATCTGCAACGGCTCTATTTTAAATGTCATCTTCCAAGGTTTACGACTTGACACATTCCAACCCATAAGAAGTGCAAACGTAGATTTGATTTGACAGAGGAAAAAAATTAGCAAACTTGAAGATAGATTCACAGAGACTGTAAAACCTGAAGAATGGAGAGGGAAAAGAATTAGGGGAAATGAACAGAACCTCAGAGAAACCATTAAACACACCAACACATCCATAACAGAAGTACCAGAAGGAGAGGAGAAAATACAGTCACAGAAATAACGCCTGAAATTTATTCGAATTAGAGGGTTGGAAGGAGTGGCAAGAGAATAGGTGGGAGACAAGAGAGTAAATGGGGTAGAAAGTGGCTAAACTATGTTTTATAGTGGCAATATCTGTTTAATTTCAATTTCTACTATATGTTGTGCTTGGTTATTTTGCTACCATATAACCCAGGTTTTCAGCAAAAATCTACTATACACAATAGCCATAAGCAACTAGCACTGGGAAAATTAAGGAAAAGAACCACTGGAATAGGAAAGAGCTCACTCAGCACAGGTAGTAGACGAAAGATGGAAAAATCAAAGCCAGAGCTGACTGCGCCAAAGCAACCAGGAATCATTTATAAATTTTCAAGAAATGTTGGGCTTCACCTTAAGAAGAGACTGCATTTAAGATGGGATTGAATCAGTTTTAATTGAGTCTTCACAGACAAGGAACCACTAGCCAGGTTGCAACTTTTATTACAAGCTCAAAAATGGAGAATATAATTATTGTCCAAATGGTACTAAAAGTCCCATGGGAAAAGAACTTGGCTGCTTTTTAATTTATCACATGGTTTCAAAATATGTCTAAACAGTGAGTTGCAGAGCATATGAATTCAGATGGCCTTTTTCTTGCATCAGATAAATATACGTGCTCTTCCTTTAAGGGTGATTTAATTCACATCACATTTTCACATACCTTAAGGACTGGGAGTACATTGAACTTACAACCAACTATGATTTTTGCTGTAAGATCATTTCCCCATCTTTCAGTATGAACCTTCTCACCGGTAGGAAAGAATTCCAAAGTGCTTGGCTGCAGGCTTACTTCATAATACATCAAAACCTCAGATACACTGCAGCAGGGAGCCATTCCAGAAGGGACCTGCCATTCACATCATTTCAAATCTCTTCAAAAATCGTGTACTCACTCTGTTCAAGGCAAACCGTTATGTGTAAAATGAAACACATCTAAATAAAGGTTCTGTAAACCTTAGATGTGAGGAAATCTGTGAACAGTAAATGAATAGATATGAAGGAGGAAAAGAGTGAGATGAACTAACGGGAAGTCTTCCTTTGATTGCAGAGCATGTCATCATCGAGGTTTTTCTATTTTTAATGGCACGTACCATGGCAGCTGTCTGCTTTTGCTCTTTAACACTTTAACAGCATTCTTCTTGATTGAGAAAGACTAACATTAATGTCACCCTTTTCCTTGGAATAGAAAGTTATTTTTCCAAGTGTTAAGCAAACTTCTGACTTAGATTTAGTAAAGCAAGAGCACTGCTGAGAAATGAGTAAGGATGGAGACCTCCGATCCTAGTCAACCTGCAGGTCTAGGAGTAACTGACAGAGAATGTGTTTGTCTCCAAGCAGAATTTCAGGGTGAGCTGATAGAGACTAGTTGAGTCTAATGCGGGGGATACAGCGCTCAATCCAGAAGGAAGGACCCTAAAGCACTGCAGCCAGGAAGATGACATCATTTACTGACTGTGTGGACTTGGCCAGGTTACCTTTTTGCTCCTCGGTTTTCTCACATGTAAAAGGAAGGTAATACTTCTTACCCCTCAAGGTTATTGGGGGCATAAATTAGACACTGTGGGTAAAACACCTATATGCTAATTTTGAAAATACAGGGTTTTTCCCCCTATTGTTATTTCTACTCATAAAATAGTTCTAAGATAAAATCTTTACAAGTAAGGGTTGATCATTCTCTATAAATATAAAAAGAGTATTTTTTATTGTTAGTAAACATATAATGTGGAGAATTCATGACAAGAATTTATTTACTTATTATTTATTTATTATTATATTTGGCCACACAGTATGTGGGATCTTAGTTTCCCAACCAGGGATCGAAACTGGACTCCTTGAACTGTCAGTCTGGAGTCTTAACCACTGGACCACAAGTCAAGTTCCCATGACCTTAATTTAGAATGAAGGTGTTTTGAACTGAAAATGATGTTTGATGCTCAAAGGAGAAAAAAGATACCACTCATGTCACCTAGAAGCATCACACCTAATAGCATGATCTGAGAAATTATTAATTTAACTCAGCAGACGTGAAGTTATTAGCAGACAAAAAATTCCACAAAGCCCTGTAACCCTTTCAAACCTTATAAACAGGTCTCCACTCTCCTGCAAGGCACTGTTTGCTTTTCAGACTTTTTATTTATGCAATTAAACAAGAGGCAGATGGTAGAGGTTATACTTGTGTTCTAATTCTAATCGGCTTTTTCTTTGCTTTCTGCAAAATAAATTCATTTCACTAGCCAGCTCTCAGGTAATTGACTAACCGATCCTTTTAGCAAGTCTACAGAATTTATCTAGGACAACATTATTTAGAAACACTGTTTTTAGGGAGCTCTATAGGGCTGATATTGACTAAATGACTAGCTTGGAGAAATTGAGAATACACTATTAGCTCTTGGGACTTACAGAGGCTGCTGAAAAGTACATTTCCCTCGTGAGTCCACATCCACTGTTTGCTGTATGAAGAAACAGGACATTAGAGATGGTTAATGGAACATCTGGGAAAAGGCAGATCTGGACCAGATTACAGGTTCCATCCCTGCTAATTAACTGGCTTTGAACAAGACACCCAAATTCTCCCAGCCTTGTGTTCTTCATTTGTAAAATAGTTGCTGACAAAAATACCTGCATTATAGAGTATTTATGCATTTTAAATAAGTTAATACCATAAAGAACTTTCTCAAACTTTAACGTTCAAGCAAATCAGTAGGAATCTGGCAAAAATGCAGATTCTGATTCAGTAGATGTAATTCAAGACCAAGATTATGTGTTTCTACAAGATCCCAGGTATTTCAATACTTCTGGTCCTCAGATCATCTTTTCAGTAACAAGGCTTTATAGAAGTTTACTCAGGTCTGGCACATTGTAAGCACTCTGTAAATACTTGCTTTACTATGACAATTATTATTTTTTTATTATGATGATTATTATTAATTAAGGACCCCAAAGAACTCTGCATGCAGAATTAGCAACTCAGCTACCGAATGCTTCCATAATTCCTTACTAACCCAGAGAAGCTGAAGCTGAAGCTCCAATACGTTGGCCATCTGATGAGAAGAGAAGACTCATTGGAAAAGACCCTGATGCTGGGAAAGATTGAAGCTAAAGGAGAAGGGGGCAGCAGAGGATGAGATGGTTAGATAGTGTCACCAACTCAATGGACATGAATTTGAACACTCTGGGAGACAGTGAAGGACAGAGAAGTCTAGTGTGCTGCAGTCCATGGGGTTGCAAAGAGTCAGACCTGACTTAGCAACTGAACAAGTACAACAACCCAAAGAAAAAGTGTTTTTCAAGAAAAGTCTGCATACAGTAAAATTAAAATAACACTGGGGTGGTAAGGTAAGTAATGGCCACTGAAAGATATCATGTCCTCTATCAGTACCAGATATACAGATACCTGAAACCTGTAATGTTACATTAGAAGGGAAAAGGGATTTATTTTGCAGATGCAACTAAGTTTAGATTCTGGAGATAAGGACATTGTCCTGGATTATCTGGGTGGGCTCTAAATGCCATCGGAAGTGTCCCTGTAAGAGAATGACAAAGGGAGATTAAACATACATATAGAGGAGAAGGTGACGTGAAGAAAGCCGCAGAGATTGGAGGTAGTGACCAGAAGCCAAGGAATGCTGGCAGGTCCAGAGGCTGAAGAAGGCAAAGAAGGACTCTCTAGAACTTCCAGAGGGAACAGAGCCCCATTCTTGATGATTCCGTTTCAAAGGGATGGCTCCCAGTTCCTTGAGAAAGGTTTACATCTTAAAGGATCAGAGAAAGGAATTAGGATTACAAGGTTTCTAAAGTAAATATTCTAAACAAAGGGGAGAATTGGAATAAGCCTGTCTCTAGCTGGGGGTCCATTAGGCCACCTTGGCCACCCTAAGACATCCATCAGAAAGAAAGGAAAATGAATGAGCTGCAACCAATAAACCAATATGGAGATAAAATGGAATCATAAAAAATACTCAATTTTTTTAAAAAATTGACAGAAAAAGAGGGAAAAAATGGAAGAAGAAACAGAAAACTAGTATAACAGTAGATTTAAATCAAATCATGTAAATAATTACATGAAATATAAATGGTGCATACATCCCAATTAAAAGACATTACTTGTTTATATTAAAAGGAACAGAACTACATAAGAAACCTATTTTAGCTTCAAAGGCATAGATAGTAAAAGAAAATAAAAGGATGGAAAAATACAACCAAATGAAATCTAGAGAGGCTCTATTAACACCATACGAAGAAACATCAGAAGAAGGAATATTACCGAGAAGTATTACACAATAACCAGGGAGTCAGTTCACCATGAAGACACAAGGATCTTCTATGCGTATGTTCATAAAAACAGAGCTTCAAAATCCACCAAGAGCTATCACATGGTGTCATGTAACCAGCATTGGTACCACCTGAGAGCTTACCAAAAACCCAGAGCTCAGGCCCCACACTTGCCCTATTTATTATAATCTGCACTTATAACAAAGATCCCCAGGTGATCTGAGTGAACAGTAAAATACAAGAATATTGATATAGTGCATCATGTTACATTTCTAACAAGGAATCCAATTATATGTTTTCATAGCCCTTCTCCCAACAGGGATTTAAAAAATGATAACTGTGAAGTGATGACAAGTTAATTTGATTGTGATAATTATGTCACAATATATACATATACTGAATCATCAAGTTTTATTTTTAATTAAATGTCAACAAAGGAAAAATAGTCAATTAAATACATATTCCTCCACAAACTCTGCAATAAGATAAAATAATTCAATAAACCTATACATAAGTCAGCCCAATAATTTCAATTACTTTAATTTTTTTAAATAAATTTTTAATTTCATGGGTTCATAGAGAATGCAGAATTCAGCAACAATATTTTACAATAAAGATTTGAAAGTTAGAGACTAAAAGATTGTTCATACGAGAAGCACACAAGTTATGAAAAATTGATCTGTCAATCTAAGAATTGGAAAATTTTATTCAATTTTTATTCAACTGAAAATTTTTAGTCAATTCAACCCAGGACGAGCACTTCAGAAAGCTCTGCAAACTGTGCTTGGTAGAAGTCTAGGCACAGTTATATGCCTTTTGTGACAGGGCTGTACATCAAATGAAGTGTTATTGATAGTCTACATAATCCCAGTCTAAGTCTTCATGGTGGGTCTAAGTCATCCTGGTGGGTCGTATCACCTCTTGCAAGATCAGGAAAGAATGCTTTCTCTTAGCAGCTGCCTTGTTGGTGCTGGGAGAATGTTGCTCTTAATGGTTAAGCAGGTATTCCGGGCGATGCGTAAAGTTTGTTTGATGTATAACGCAGATACACAATAAATAGTGGGGGAAGAGAGGAGGTGAAAGGCCAGAGACTTTTTACATTTAAACTTTTCTTGTCCTGCCATAAACTATGAATTTTATTTCACAATTCTAATATTACTATTTTTTTTCCAAAGCAAGAGCTGTTTATTTTTATTTTTATTTTTTCTTTAAAATACTGTATTGGTTTTGCCATATGTTGACATGAATCCACCACAGGTGTACATGAGTTCCCAACCCTGAACTCCCCTCCCACTTCCCTCCCCATGTCATCTCTCTGGGTCATCCCAGTGCACCAGCCCCAAGCATCCTGTATCCTGTACCGATTCGTTTCTTACATGATAGTATACATGATTCAATGCCATTCTCCCAAATCATCCCACCCTCTCCCTCTCCCACAGAGTCCAAAAGTCTGATATTACTTTAAAAAGTTGTTCATACTGTCTCAGCTCTCTTTAGTTATGCAATTGCTCAAAGATGTTTGAAACACAAATATGCTTCCTATTTTATTGGTGAGTGGATTTCATAGTCCACGCTTGTTACCAAGTCCATACTCTTGTTTACCATCACTCTAAAGCAATGGTTCTCTATCCTAGCTGCTTTAACAGATGTTCTGATTTTATTAGACTACAGTGGGTCCTCAGCATCAATATTTTTAAAAGCTTCCCAAATGATTCCAATATACAGCCTGGGATAAGAGCCATTATTCTAACAAATTAAGATTTTTAATTAAGGTAATAACCTTGATTGCAACCCCATGGCTCTTATTCATTTACCTCTCCCTTTTGTCACCTTGCATATATGGTTACCAGTTTGTGATAAAATAATCTGCCTCACTAGTCTGAGCAAGCACAAAAGAAAAGCAATATTATTTGACAGTTTATGATGTGAAAATTAGCATCAGATATCAGCACTGAATGGATATTAGTATCTACACTCGGGATATTTTTGACACAACCTGCAGAAAAAAATTGTTGGAAAGCTTTGATTTAGAATGGACTTACAATCATGCTCACATCAAAACAATAAAAATGAAAAGAATCCCAAGAAATTAGTTCTCTTTTAAATTGAAGACAAGGAGAGTCTTCGAGTGGCTAAGACTCTTCACTCCCAATACAGGGGGCCTGGGTTCGATCCCTGGTCAGGGAACTAGATCCAACATGCCGCAACTAAGAGTCTGCATACTGTAACTAAAGACAATACATGCCTCAATGGAGACTGAAGATCCCTCATGCTGCAACTAAGATCCAACATGGCCAAATAAACAAATAACTTTAAAAATTTTTTTTAATAAATAAATTGAAAAGCAGGAGAGAATGGCTTTGAGCCTCCAATTAAGATAAATAAATTTAAATTTTAAAAAAATTGGGCTTAATGCTTTACAAGAAGTGGAAGGACCATACCTGCTGACCATCAGGGCCACTTCTTAAAGAAGGATCCTCACACCAAGTGGTGGCAGCCTGACTCTCTCCTCCCTCTATAACTTGACTGGAAACGAGGTGTGGGAATGAAGTGAGCTTTGCTGAGCACGTCTTTGTTCTGCATGTGTGTGTTCTCATTCAGTGGAGTCCGACTGTGACTCCACGGCTATAGCCTGCCAGGCTCCTCTGTCCATGGAATTTTTCCAGGCAAGAATACTGGCGTGGGTTGCCGTTTTCTACTCTTTCCATAGTGACACTGCAGTGTATACATCTGGCCATGTTGTAACTCCAGGGTATCTTCCCTCCCCAGGGATCTACCCCACTTCTCTTGCCTCTCCTGCATTGACAGGTGGATTCTTTACCACTAGCACCACCTTGGAAGCCTCTCCTTTGTCCTGGGAATTTTCCAATTTTCTGTTTCTATTGGTTCTCACAACAGCCTCACATGGAAGGTGTTGTGTACCCATTATGCAGATGAGAAACATGTCTCAGAAACACTAATCAACTCTGCCAAATTTACCCAGTTAGTAAACAGTAGCTCCAGGATTTGACCCTGTCTGTGCACTGCTCTTTCTCTGATCACCCTGCTACCTCCCAGGCATCACACTGATCTAGAAAGTGTGTGACCACGCAGCCAGCTGGGCAGAAGGAGTGTCTCAGAAAGGAGGGAGTCATCCTGGGAGAATCTCCAGAGACTGAGCGTTACTCACCCTCCATTTGCTATGGTGACCCAGACAACAGCAGCCACCACCGGGTGATTTGAGCTGGGCAAAGATGGTAAAGGTGGGAAAACTAGAACCTTCAGCAGAGCAGGGTTGGAAGTGGGACTTCAGATGGGGCTGTGGATCTGCGGTGGACATTAGCATCCTAATTTAGAACTCTGGTTTTCCCCATGGACACTTTGCTACAGAGTAGGCTCAGAACCTATAACCAGTGCCGCCATTATGTATGAAGATGCTCATGGTTAGCAGAGCCGTTAGTGATCTTGTTGGCCTAACTAATGTGACCAGATAGAGTGATCGATCATGCTAGAGGACTCCAGGTTGACAGCTGTTGTTCTGTGGTGCCATTTGGCCTTGGCATTCCTGGGCTTTTCATTTTATAACAAAAGAGTATGAATAAGAATGCTATTGAAATAGGCTAGGATGGGTATGATCCTGCAGTCTCTGTTACAGTCTCATATGTGAGATGCAAAGTTTCCCATTAAAAAAAAAATGAGTCATTTGTTTGGCTGTGCCAGGTCTTCATTGAGGCATGTGGGTTCTTTTTAGTTGCAGCATGCAGGATCTTTAGTTGCAACATGCAAATTCTTAATTGGGGCGTGCGGGATCTAGTTCCCCAACCAGAATAGAACCTGGGCCTCCCTGCATTGGGAACATGGAATCTTCGCCACTGGACCACCATGGAAGTCCTGCAAAGTTTCCCTTTTAACCTAGAGTAAAATTTGATATCCTGTGCTATCCATGGGTAACCCTCCCCCATTATAAAGATACTTCTGTGAAAATTTTGGCTGTGCTTCCTGAAGGGGAAAAGCATAGTCTTTTAAAGTGAAGCACAGCAAACAAAGGTCTCTAAGTTTAGGACTCTACCTAAATACAAGTATTCTTCCAAGGGGGTCTTATCTTAAGCCCTGATTAGTTCAATTTGCTGAGAGCTAAGGATGTGACTGGGTTTCCCAGGTGGTTCAGTGGGTAGAGAATCCGCCTGGAATGCAGGAGACACAGGAGAGGCGGGTTCGATCCCCAGTTGGGGAAAATCCCTTGGAGAAGGCATGGCAACCCACTCCAGTATTCCTACCTGGAGAACCCCATGGACAGAGGAGCCTGGCGGGCTGCAGTCCATGGGGTCACAAAGAGTCAGATACAACTGAAGTGACTTCGCACACAGGCATGCAAGGGTATGACTGAAGGGGACCATGAGTTGAAAGAAAGGGTCTTTGTGCAAAGACACAATCTAAGAGTTTCACAACGTGGCAAAACTTTGTAATCCCATAAAAAAAAAAAAACTTAGGATTTATTGAGTTGGCCAATAAGTTTGCTTGGATTGTTCCATTACATGTTACAAAAAAGCTCCAATGAACTTTTTGGCCAACCCAGTATATTAGAGGCTGAAGATCTTATAATGCCAAGGTGAGGTGAAGTCGCTCAGTCGTGTGCGACTCTTTGTGACCCCGTGGACTGTAACCTACTAGGCTTCTCCGTCCATGGGATTCTCCAGGCAAGAATACTGGAGTGGATTGCCATTTCCTTCTCCAGGGGATCTTCCCGACCCAGGGACTGAACCTGGGTCTCCCACATTGGAGGCAGACGCTTTAACCTCTGAGCCACCAGGGAAGATCTGGGCCATAAATACTCTCCTGTAGCAGGGACTGTGTGCTGTGGGCTCTATCCCAGAGGAACCGTAAGGGCATCGTTGCAGCAAGAGACAGACCCATACCATGGGCATCAAGACGTACTCTTTCGCATGATGTAATCTGCACCTAAGTTAAAGAAGCAAGGTGACAGTATACAGCCTGACGTACTCCTTTCTTAATATGGAACCATTCCAATGTCCAAGCAGAGTGAAGTGAAGTGAAATGAAGTCGCTCAGTCGTGTCTGACTCTTTGCGACCCCGTGGACTGTAGCCTACCAGGCTTCTCTGTCCATGGGATTCTCCAGGCAAGAATACTGGAGTGGGTTACCAGAGGATCTTCCTGAAAAATGCTGAGTTGGATTAAACACAAGCTGGAATCAAAATAGCAGGGAGAAATATCAATAACCACATATATGTAGATGACACCACCCTTATGGCAGAAAGCAAACAGGAACTAAAGGGACTCTTGATGAAAGTGAAAGAGGAGAGTGAAAAAGCTAGCTTAAAACTCAACATGCAGAAAACTAAGATCATGGCATCTGGTTCCATCATTTCATGGCAAATAGATGGGGAAACAGTAGAAATAGTAACAGACTTTATCTTTTGGGGCTTCAAAATCACTTCAGATAGTGACTGCAGCCAAGAAATTAAAAGACACTTGCTCCTTGGAAGAAAAGCTATGACCAACCTAGACAGCATATTAAAAAGCAGAGATATTACCAACAAAAATCTGTCTAGTCAAAGCTACAGTTTTTCCAGTAGTCATGTATGGAAGTGAGAGCTGGACTATAAAGAAAGCTGAGCACTGAAGAATTGATGCTTTTGAACTGTGGTGTTGGAGAAGCCTCTTGAGAGTCCCTTGGACTGCAAGGAGATCCAACTAGTCCATCCTAAAGGAAATCAGTCCTGAATATTCATTGGAAGGATTGATGCTGAAGCTGAAATTCCAATACTTTGGCCACCTGATGCAAAGAACCGACTCATTGGAAAATACCCTGATGCTGGGAATGATTGAAGGTGGGAGACGGGGATGACAGAGGATGAGATGGTTGGATGGCTACACCGACTCAATGGACATGAGTTTGGGTAAACTTGGGGAGTTGATGATGGACAGGGAGGCCTGGCGTGCTGCAGCCCATGGGGTCGCAAAAAGTTGGACACGACTGAGCGACTGAACTGAACTGACAGCAATCATCTTTTTTATAACCCCTCATTTGTGCCACTTATAAATCTTTGTGGTCAGTGGTGTATCAGGTTTGTAAGATGTGAACAATGGTGATTTAAAATGTTTCTGAGACACTAAAAGCATTTTCACTATTTGCTAGTATAGCAAAAAGTTTAATCGGTGCATGCAAATGATCACTTTTCAAATGAGAAAACACTAAAATGTTTTATAAGTTCTTTTTCTGCAGGCCTCCTGGGATTTGCTGGAGGGATTTGCACAAATAGATTACAAATGACATCACAGTGGACCGTGAGGAGCAAGGTGATGCTAACAGAGTGAATTTAAACTGCATGCAGCAGGACAGAGGAGTCCAACCTGAGCTGAAGCACCAGTTCCGCTTCATAATCCTTCTCAAAGTTCCCCATCTCATGACTTTTTATATAATCTCCTTGGTGTCCTTCACCACATTTAATCTTTCTTCCCTCTCGAGGACTTGTGAACGCTCTATGTGGTCTTATTAAAATTGACTCCTGCACGAAATACTGGAAGAAACTTAATTGGCTTTCCAGGCAAGTGTGTTTACGATCATAGTTGATGTGAATGCTTATGCTTATGCTTATTAGCCTAAGTGAAGAAATAAATGAAGAAAGGTATTAGCCGTGATCGTAAAACATTCCTGGAGCAGAAGCAAAGCATTGCGCCATAAATATGTCCTGGCTGTACCCGCATGACACGCAACCAGGAGCAACAGCGCATAGCCCAGCGAAAAACGGTGTTTGGCTCGCAAACCAAAAGGAGGGCGAGCCTCCCAAGCTCTGCAACCACCCAACATAAAGTTGGACACAAGGAAGTTTGCCTGTAAATCCTGAGCCTTGGGAATCTAAATGAAGTTCTAAATCTAGAAAGGCACAAAGGAGCCAACAGGAACAATACACATGAGGCAAGTCCACGTGGTGGTTTTATGATGTTATTAATACCAAGAGCTGATAGAACTTTTCTAAAACCTTGGATTAAATCCTTTAAGGCATTGAAGTTATACTATTAGGTTGTAATACTGTTGGCATTTTGTAATGAAAACTTTGAAATCTAGGGGATAAGCTGGTTTTTAAGGGCTCATTTGAGGACTTTAGAGGAGATTATTCATTCATCATCTTGATCTGTTGGAGTTATTGCTAATAATGGAATTCTAACAGTGTCTGAAGAAAAGAAACCCAACTGTCCTTGTGATCCTCCATCCCATCCCGCTCAGGCTACTGCCTTTCAGCTTTCTGGTTCTTTAGTCACTGTATTTTCATTTCTTCTCAAGCAAATGAGAGGAGACAGTAGGATTCAACGGGTCCTTCCCATCTGGCTGTCAGTTTAATGGTTTTCCAAGCTGAAGAACTAAACCAGAAAAGCCTCAGGGTAGCAGTGCAGTCCGCTCTTGCCTTGAGAAGGTTCGCTGTGTGTAAAGCTCATCACAGAATAAGGCTCCCATTTAAGACAGGTAAGGACCTGTTTGTGGATTCAGTGTCCTACCCAAAGCTCATTCAGTTCAGTTCAGTCGCTCAGTCATGTCTGACTCTTTGCGACCCCATGAATCGCCGGCCCTGGCCTCGGGCTTGGAGTGGCTCCTCAAGGTCACCGCCCCTGATCTTGGTCGCGGGGTGTCTCCTCCCGGCCGCCACTGACCTCGGGCGTGGGGTAGCTCTTCTTGGCCGCCGCCCCTGACCTTGGGCGTGGGGTATTTCCTCTCGGCCGCCCCCCTGACCTCGGACGTAGGGTATTTTCTCTCGGCCGCGCTTAGTGAGCCGGCCCGCAGCCGCCTGCGCTTAGTGAGCCGGCTCATAGCTGATTCTAAAGCAGACCTTGGATTCTCTTCTATCCTTCACTGGAGGTATTTATAGAGACGATACACAGATATTGGATACAGCTGATGTCAGTCGATTAACCAGAATGTATAAACTTCAAAAATTACTAGAACTCAACACTAAAAAAATGTTAAGCTCAAACTACTAGATTTCCTCATGGTTTTATAACCTACTGATCTGTTTACTGGTTTCACTGAATCTGGAGGACCATATTGTGTATATAATTATACCTTTTGTTTTCCCTTAAAAGGCATTATTTTGATATGTTGACTAGGCTACTAATGAGCAGTGATTAGTTATACAATGTAATTTTCAAAAATCATGTGTAATGTAACTGAAAGGGGAGGGGTCTGGCTGCTCAAAGCCAGTAAAAAATCAGGGTTGGTGGAAAGGAAAATTTGCTTTATTTTGGCTGCTGGCAACTGAAGAGGAGGGCGAGGGTGGACTCCTGTCCAAAGGCTGACTCCATCCCACTGACATTCAGTGGGCTAGAGCTTTTAATAAGCTGAGGAAGGGGGCTACATGAGAAACAGCATAGTCAGCTCTGACAACCACCTTGGTCACTGGTGGTCTGACCAGCATCATTGGTTTCAAGGCTGGTTTGTTTCTATTTCTTGAGGCCAGTTCTGAAAAATTTACAGCTTATGTCATGGAGCCTCCAGGTGGG
Organism: Oryx dammah; assembly: GCF_014754425.2. Lineage (NCBI taxonomy): Eukaryota > Metazoa > Chordata > Mammalia > Artiodactyla > Bovidae > Oryx > Oryx dammah. Next base: position 12,257,826 of record NW_024070204.1, read on the forward strand.
GCAGGGCTGGGCTCTGTGTGCACGTCTGGGGACCCCTGCGAGGAGATGGCCATGGGGGTCCTGGTCTTTAGGGTCTTCATCTCTCTGGCAGGCCCTGAGGAAACTGTGGCTGCCTCAGGGATGTGCCCTGGGAAAGCACATTTGCACTAAATTTGAGGAGTTCTGTGAGCTGCTGGGTGTGGGGTCCAGTCTTGGCAAAGTTTACCCCACTGTGGGTGCATTCAGTGGACAGCTGGACCCCAGCTCCTTCCACCTGGGGTGGCCCTCTAGTTAGTTTTTTTCTACAATCTGAAGTAACCAAGGAAGGTCCCACCAGGGAAACATGCATACTTGCAGGGCCCTCCATGGAGGGCAAGGCCAGCAAAGCTGAGAGAGAGCTCCTTGAGGAGCCCTGACCTTGTGGAGCTTTGACCTTGAGGAGCTTAGACCTTGAGGACCCTTGACCTTGACTTGCTGGTGTTATGTGAGGAGATCCTTGTTGGAACAGTGGCCAAGTGGCACTGGTGTTTAAAAGAAGGTGTGGACATTGAACACTCTTGTGAGTTGAGGCTGTTGGCCACATCTGGGTTCCCCAGGCACACAGTTTGAGGACCACTGTCTCAGAAGCAACACCTTCAAAGATGGAGGCAGAGAGCAAGACTCCAGGGAAGCGAAGGGTTTCTTGACATTCTCGATGGTTCTTTTTCATTTCTGCTTAAAAGTTTGGTGGCTCAGACAAGGCAGGAGACCCAGGTTCAATCCCTGGGTCAGGAAGATCCCCTGGAGAAGGGAATGGCAACCCACTCCAGTATTCTTGCCTGGAGAATCCCATGGATGGAGGAGCCTGGCGGGCTATGGTCCATGGGGTCATAAAGAATCGGACACAGCTGAATTACTAACACCCATGTCACAGCTACAGTCTAGTCACCACGTAGTTAACTTCACCACCAGGTAGAGATTTCAGTATCTACAAGACAGCTCACAGGATATGGCTCAAAATATTATCTATAGCCCTTGAGAAGGAACTAAAAGTTCTTGACTATGCTTAATGACTAAACTATTATTATTTGGTCTCCTTTGATGGGTTTCCTTTCTTTCTGCATGTTCTCACTTCTCTGATTTAACTTATTCTTTGGCTAAACTTTTTCCACAGACAAGAGGCAGGCAGACAACATGGGGAACAAAGATCATAGGGTCCTACTTCATTTCACTAATACTTGTAAGAGTACATTATTTTAAATATAAAAGTGATCATGGACCTCACCAGGGCCTGACATGGGGGCAAAAATTGTGTTGCAGATTTGGAGGTGAGGGAAAATTGTGTCTTTAAGAGAAAATGGCTCGTGTATTAATATGAATATTGAATTACTTTTAAGATCATTAAAGATTTTTGAGTTGCAAAAATGTTATAAACTATATTAGCAGGATGCATTAGCACATCTAATGTTTTAATAATACCATACCATTGAACAAAAATTTATCATTGACAAAGACACTGTTGACACTGTGTATTTTATCTAAATTGGAGAATCCTGCAAGCTATGTAATTGTAACATTTGTGGTTTGTCTCTTCATGCCTCTTAATGTTGAATTATTTACAAGATTTTCCATTGCAAACAAGCATTTAATACAAAGAAGTACTTCTCGCTCCAGTGACTTAGAAACACATGGTGTCCATCAGCCACTGTGCTGGAGTCAGAACAAGGTTTGCAGTTTTACTTAGAAAGTAGCCCTTCTCAGCCTGTATTCCAGGCTGGACTCTTAGTTAAAAATAATAATAATAATTGTAAAAAATAATAATACAATTTAAAAAATAAATGGGGATGCTTTAGTGCGGCTTCTACCTGCTAACCCACGACCCATGAATAGCTACCAGCTCCTTCATGGAATCCAGTGCTTCCTTCATAGCACTTAGTGTGTTAATTGCTCAGTCATGTCCAATTCTATGACCCCATGGACTGTAGCCCAGCAGGCTCCTCTGTCCACGGAATTCTCCAGGCAAGAAGTCTCCCTGCTGAATTACTTCCTAAAAATTTCCATTTGCTTTCACGGTGTTTTTTTCTACTTTGGGTCTCCAAAACTCATACATATATACCAATGGAGTATATCACAAAATTATATGTATTATACATTTTCAAGCTGATTAAAAAATCCAGTTTTTAAAGCTTATTTCTGGATACTCAATGGAACTCATCCCTTTGCTTATAAATAACAATTACAATTCAGACATTCATTAATGAATTTTATTAATCTGCATTCTTTCCACATTTTCATTTATTATTCAAAATAAAATGATGGTTTTACCACAATTCACACAAATCAACTGATATATTAATTCAGACCAAAAGAAGCTGCTCAAATGAAAATAGCATTTTCCAAAATGGGTAGGTGTCACATGAACCACTCAGGTCTAATTCTCATTATAATTAAAATAAAATGACACTCATCACAGAGCAAGTCCTAGTGAGAGGGACCCACACTGGTCTCCTTGTAATCTTTCCTCCCTATAAAACCCTTTATCACCAGAAACCTGAAGCAATGCATTTCTGAAGTTAACCAATTCTAGGCTGCAATTCTACCTTAGCACTGACCACGTCCCCAAGTAAACAGGTTATAGATGAAACAGTGTATAATTTATAGTCATGATTTAAAGTAAAAACATGTGAGAAGCCTCTTAGATAGTATTTTCCTAATTAATAAAAGATTATGTGAATTTTTCACGCACTAAGACTTTTATCCTTTTCCTATTTTTTCTTCCAATCATTCCATTTTTTTCAAGTCAACTGGAACCTTTACCATTCAAACATACCTGTTTTTATTTTTCCACATTATCTTCTAAATTTGTCCACACCAAATACATTTTAGTTATAATACTCAATATTTTGCTAACTCTATCTTTCCCTTAACAGCCTGTGCTCACCATTTCTACATTATGAAATCTTCATTATTATTTTTCACGGTTGTCTGCTGCTGCTGCTGCTGCTGCTGCTGCTGCTGCTGCTGCTGCTGCTGCT